>NC_043968.1:13875286-14197786 GCF_902148855.1 Sphaeramia orbicularis | reverse complement strand
ACTGAAACTAATAATCATGATCATATGCCTGATACGGTTCATATGCAACATTCATTCATTCATTCATAATCTGAACCTGCTTTATCCTCACTAGGGTCATGGGGGTCGCTGGAGCCGATCCCAGCTACTTATGGGCAAAAGCATGGCACACCCTGGACATGTCGCCAGTTCATCACATGTGCAACAAATGTGGTCAAAATACACTCTTCATATCTACAGTCGCAGAAAAAATTATAAGACCACACTTTTTTTCTTCAATTTCTTGTACATTTTAATGCCTGGTACAACTAAAGGTACATGTGTTTGAACAAATATAATGATAACAACAAAAATAGTTCATAAGAGTTTAATTTCAGAGCTGATATCTCTCCATTTTCCATGGTTTTCTTGATAATAACCAAAATCACTTCAGTTCTTATATGAATATCTATGGCATTGTACTGACAAAAACAGTGCTTTTAGGCATTCCATGTTTTCTTTTCTGTCTGTTTTAGTCACATGATGCACACAGGAGTTAGGACTTCAGACTGAACTTAAAAACTGGCTGAAATCAAATCAACATTGTGCACACTAGAGCCCTGCAGGTCTCCTGATGCACGTCGCATGTTTTTTTACTGTGTGTCTGGATAATGTGCACTACTGTGCCTCACTAACAAGAGCTGCTTGCTACCAGTTATATTGTTCATGTTCATATTCATCATCACTGGAATCAAGTTTTCTCAGTTTTGCGCTGCATGACCACCTGCCCATGCACCAATGTCTGTCCAGGATTTTTACTAATTAACTGGGTAGACTGTACAGGGTGGGGAAGCAAAATTTACAATGAACATTTAGTTGTTTTTTCTCAGCAGGCACTACGTCAGTTGTTTTGAAACCAAACATATATTGATGTCATAATCATACCTAACACTATTATCCATACCTTTTCAGAAACTTTTGCCCATATGAGTAATCGGGAAAGCAAACGTCAAAGAGTGTGTGATTTGCTGAATGCACTCGTCACACCAAAGGAGATTTCAAAAATAGTTGGAGTGTCCATAAAGACTGTTTAGAATGGAAAGAAGAGAATGACTATGAGCAAAACTATTACAAGAAAGTCTGGAAGATACTATTAAAGAAGAATGGGAGAAGTTGTCACCCGAATATTTGAGGAACACTTGCGCAAGTTTCAGGAAGCGTGTGAAGGCAGTTATTGAGAAAGAAGGAGGACACATAGAATAAAAACATTTTCTATTATGTCAGTTTTCTTGTGGCAAATAAATTCTCATGACTTTCAATAAACTAATTGGTCATACACTGTCTTTTAATCCCTGCCTCAAAATATTGTAAATTTTGCTTCCCCACCCTGTATATGTGACCTAATGCTATGTAACATGTATGTAAACCAAGGTTATTATCATTAACGAAAACTAACGAAATGAGGAAAAATATAATCGAATAAACATTTTCGTTAACTGAAATAAATAAAAACTATAATTAAAAGTAAAAACGATAACTAACTGAAACTGTATTGTGTCCTTACAAAACTAACTAAAACGTATAAAAATTACAGCTGAAATTCCCTAAGTTTTCTTCTTTGTCAATGTCGGATTGATACGAAATCGATTTATTTCGCTCAAGCAATTTTAGCAAGCGGCCCCATACAGCACTTCACGGTCCGTCACTTGTGGTTTACAGTCGTCTTCTGGTCCCCACTCTACCTGGAAACCTGGAGACTAAAGTTGGGAGAAAGCAGCAGAGTCCTGCCTGGGATTTATTTGAATATGACGGCGAAGAAGATAAAAGATATGAAAAAACTCAAACTAAACTAAAACTAAGCATTTAGAAAATAACAAAAACTAATAAAAACTAGCAAACCTGCTCTAAAAACTAATTAAAACTAACTGAATTAGAGAAAAAAGTCAAAACTAAATAAATAACTAGAATGAAAAATCCCAAACTATTATAGCCTTGGTGTAAACTAATGCTATGTAATGTGTGGGTGTAGCCTCAATTTTTAAAATGTTTCTAATTTTATGAATTCTGGTACTTTACATCTTACCCAGGGACAAAAGTTGAAAATAGCTTTTTTGCTAATACTGGCACATTCACAGAAATGTTCATTAACCCTTTCATGCACAGTGGTCACTACAGTGGACAGTTATTCTACAGCTGTTCTCTTGTATATTCATGAGTTTTGTTGGTTTATTTGCATTTCAGCCAACACAGTGGACACTTATGCATCATCCCATACACTGACATTCATACCATTAGTGTAACTTTGCTGTTCTTGATAAACCTGATCTGCAGTGACATGTTTTTTTGTTTTTTTGTTTTGTTTTGTTTTTTTTTTGGGGGGGGGGGGTCCTGTAAATCAATTGCTAATTGTTATTAGATTGTAACAGTTTTTTTTTTTGTTTGTTTGGTTTTTTTTTTGCATATTACCTCCATAAAATGAATAATAACTAGTATTAGAGTATATTAAATTGTGAGAAAACATCTGATTAGCAGCATTAAAAATGTTTTTATTGCATAGTTTTCCATATCACTTTCTGATATTAGGTTTCAAATACAGGGTGACACAAAAAAACTGGAACTTTTTAACAATCCAATAAAACCAAGAGTGATGGAAGAAAAATATTTTATTCATAGTAATTGAAACCTTAAACCATGCCATTTAAGAAACAGTGATGGAATTTTCATTTTTTTTAAAAATACTTCCTGTAGATGGCGTCCTCCTGTACAAATGCATTCTTGAAATCTGCTGTTGAGATTCCTCATTGACCGCTGCAACATCTCAGCTGGGATACTGTGAATTTCATCCTGAATTCTCTGTTTTAACTCATACAGAGTTCTTGGTCGAGTCGTGTATACTTTACTCTTGAGATAGCCCCACAAGGAAAAATCACAAACGGACAAATCTGGCGATCTAGGGGGTCAGGGAACGTTACCGAATCTTGAGATCACACGGTTACCGAACAATTCTCGCACAGCTGCCAATGGTTACTAAAATGGGGGTGTGTTTACTTGCTCAAGGTCACTGTCTTGCAGTGCTGCCACTTTCTCATGTCTGCCAATACGCACTTCAAAAATTCCCATTTTTTTGGGTCACCCTGTACATGTTTCTTTGCTTCAAAAACTAAATACATGGAGTGGCCATTTTTCTAACTTCTTAACAAAAAAAAACAAAAAAAACCTCAATTGCATTGTTTTTGTCATGCCTAAAAAGGAATAAAAACACTCAGGAAAAATATATTGGGTAAAGATATCATAATTCATGCATGAAAGGGTTAATGTGTACTGTCCCTGCTAAACAAACAAACAAACAAATAAAGAAATACTTGATTGTATAACCATTGTTTTAGGGGACTTTTGACGGTCTAATTATTTTTTCCACGACTCTATGGTGATCGACTCCGCTTGAACCTCGTGACCTCCTACAGTTAAACATGGACATTTAATCAGCCCAAAAGACCCAATGTAGAGCTTGACAATAAAACACTTATTATTGGAATACACCCAATAACAGGACAACGACTTTCTCAAACTCCACACAGAAGCTGATATGAAACTGAACTGCTTACAGCGCTTGTCCTTCTTCCTGGCAAAACTTATCAATTTACTGAGCTGATATTAAACCGTACTTCTTCCAGGCTTCTTTATATCCTGTAGCTTCTGACACTGTGTAACCAGTCTGAAAACGTGGATCCACAAACAGGAGAGCATGCAGATCAGGAATACATGTGCTGTGGGGAAATTGTGCATTTAAGGAATGTTTTTCTGCGGCACAAGGAAATCAACCTCATTGCTATGCAACCATAGTTTCACTGCAATATCTTAGTGTGTCATAAGAACCCATTAGACCTCATCCAAATAACCAACTTCAGAAGAGGTTTGATGAAAACACATTTTTTTTCTTAACCAACATTTTTAAAGCATTGCTCAAAGGTTTACCTTGAACTGATTTACTATAAGCCGCAGCTTATTAGGAAAACCG
The DNA here is from genome assembly GCF_902148855.1 of Sphaeramia orbicularis. Lineage (NCBI taxonomy): Eukaryota > Metazoa > Chordata > Actinopteri > Kurtiformes > Apogonidae > Sphaeramia > Sphaeramia orbicularis. The sequence continues at coordinate 14,193,810 of NC_043968.1, read as the reverse complement.
CGCAATAGAAGAGCAATTCAACACATTTTTAGGAACTAATTGCAGAACTTTATTTCGTATACCAATAATGGGAGTGGATCACACATTTAGAGCATATTTAGCTACCTTGACAGTCAGATGGATCAGTCTCAGTGATTGCATTATGAGAAAAACTCTCAAAAAAAGCTATGTTCTTATGGATTGCACTCAGACTTTATACAGCCTTCATAACCCATTTAACTCTTTCATGCATGAATTATGAGAACCCTAGTCAATATTTTTTTCTTGAGTGTTTTTGTTCCTCTTTAAAAACAATGCAATTGAAATTTTTTTAGGAACCTATTTTTCGTGGAGTTACAAAAGTGTCCACTCAGCTGGACACCATGCGTTTAATTTTTGAAGCAAAGAAACATTTATTAAAAAATCATCATCAGAAAGTGATATACTGTGTGAAAACTATCAAATGAAAACATTTTTAATGCAGCTAATCTGATGTTTTCTCACATTTTATCATACTCAAATACTAGTCATTACTCATTTCATGAAGATAATATCCTCCTGAGACCCAGGAATTTGACAATTTTAGCTTTTTTACACTAAAAAATTGCCTTGATTGGAATCTGCATGATGCAAGTTTTTTTCAGATACATTTCAAAAATCATTTTTATTTATTGATTGATTTTTTAATGGAATGTCCTTTGCAATGGACAGCTTTTAAGTTAAACTGTCAAACTTTTGTCCCCTATAGAGGACAAAATGCATTGCTGTGTTTCAGGAGGATATGGGTCAAGTCACGCGTTTATTTAGGGAGTGCCCGACTACATTTTATACTCTAATTTTAAAAGTATTTCAGCTAGAGACATGAATAATACATCATTTTAAAGGTATTAACTAGTACTTGAAGCTCATAAAAAGAAACAAAATCTACAGGGGTTGGACAAAATAATGGAAACACCTAACATTGTGGCATCATAGAACGTGTTTCCATTATTTTGTCCAACCCCTGTATAGTGCCATCTTTTGCCATAAAAATTTGAAAAGCTGCATGGTTATGTAGGGAACAAAAATTAACATCTAAATTTTCCTTTTTTTCTAAACGTTTTAAAAGTGTGGTTGCAAGTGTCTCGTAACTATGAAAATTTGCTCAGATGTTCTTTAAGGTGTCTATTTTGATAAACTATGGATGCATTTTTTTATTTTTTAAATATAACTATGACTTTTGGCAAGAGTTTTAAAGAATGGAATGGTTATGTAGGGAATTAGGAATTCCAGTTATGTAGGGAAGGAAAAGACAGGTAACAAATTTATACATTTTTTACACATATTTATGACTAGATATACAAAGGACACATATTAGCTGTAGAAAGTGATTCATTAAGCACGTTTAATGCACATTTAATGCTCAGTAAAGTCTGCAAAAAAAATAAAAAAATAAAAACTTTTTGTTTCAGAAAACTGTTAATTACAGTCTAATAACAATTAGCAATTGATTTACACACAAACATGTTACTGCAGATCAGGTGTATCAAGAACAGCAAAGTTACAGTAATTGTATGAATTGCAGTGTTTGGGATGGTGCATAGGCGTCTACTGTGTTGGCTGATATGGAACTAAAACAACAAAACCCATGAATATACAAGAAAACAACTGTAGAATAACTGTCCACTGGAGTGACCACTATGCATGAAAGGGTTAAAACTATTGTTAATCCTTTGCATCAAATCTCAGCCACTGCGCTCCTGCTTCAACCCAAAGTGAATTGCACAGATGCGTGTGTGGAAGCGCTAAGGGCTTTCCATATCTTTGAGTAATTTCCTTTGACAAAGAGACAAGGTGATTCGCTCAGACTGCCTTTAGAGTAGATTGAATCAACAGCATATTTTTGGACATATAATTTTTTTCGGAGGGTCGAGAGTAGGAGTGGGGATTTCATGAGTATGAAACAAAAGGGCTCCCGGGAAACCCCACTTTTGTCCAATTTAGTGTTTGCTCTGTGTCATTTCCAGTACAGCGCTTTTCCTCACTCCTGTTGTGGGAGATTGGAGTGGAGGGGTTTTGAGTGGATAGACAGAAAATTGAAACATAATGAGTAGAAAAAGCGAGAGAAAAAGAAGTCAAAAAAGGGAAAAAAAAAAAAAAAAAAAAGGTGCCAAGCTCATGTAGACCTTTACAGCCCCCTACTGGTGGAGATGTAGAATCATTAACAAACAAGCACCCACATAGAGGAGCATAAACTTGCTTTAATTACTAAATATGATAATGCGTTTTATTTGATCATTGCAGTCATTTCTTATCAAAAATATAGCAAACACTGATAAAATATGCCACACCTTTTGATTAAACACTCCCTCTGACACATACTTGCATACACCATATCTGCTATTAACGTTTCACATGCAGGTAAACCCCCACCCCCCCACCCCATCTGAGAAGTGATAATTACCTCTATCTTTGAAAGCATGATTCCCACATATCAGCTGAGTCTCCTGGAATAAAAGAAAAAAAGTAGGACTCTTGAACATTATGCTATCTCTGAAAACCTTTAGGGCACTACAGTGTTGTCTCCTAGCAACCAACAAAAAGGGTTGGCAGTGCAGCGAGAGGTGACATTATCCCAAACCACGATCCACTGATTCCATTTATGTTCAACACTACTTTCATGTCCACGCTTTACTGAAAAGAATATGTGATATAAGCTCATAGAGATGCATTTTGATTTAGTTAGAGTGCTGTATCTGACACGGTGTCAGTTAGATGTTAGATAAACAGGTTCGGTGATGAAACATCAGTCAAACCATTACTGGACCTTATCATTTAGTAGTCATTGCAAAATAATTTCTTATCTGTTCCTTTCTAAACTCCTGTATATAGTTTAATTGCAACATTTGTCTTATTTCAGCTTTAACATCACGCACTAACATCCCTATCCAACAGATCACTGTGTTTTTTGTTTCTGCATGAAAAGAGGGGTAAACACTTTACCCACTACAGAAACTGCCTTTTTATTTTGTGCCAACTGCAGTGCTGTGGAGGTACAAGGAATCTTTTTAGAAGCTATACCCTTACATTTTTTTTTTTTTTTTTGCCTTTGTAGAAGTTTTTTTTTTTTTTTTTTGGCCCCATGCTGTTATGCAATAGCATAAATGTGGAAACAGTACAAGGTAATGTGGCTCAGCTGGCAGCTTCTATGCATCACAACATCTGCCAGATGCCTCCCCTTCTGAGCATTTCCACAAAACAGAATGCATTTCTTTTGGGGAAGCTGATGTTTTATGACAAAGGTGAGCACAACCATCAACTCAGCTACCATCATTAGTCCTATGGTAGCTCTGTATGACTGTGATCGGTTGCAGGTCAAGAGCTCACACTGTGAAAGACATAAAAACTGTTTTTTAATACCACCTAAATCTAAATATGCAACTGCAAGAGTGTTTATTCATTCATTCATTCATTTTCTGAACCCGCTTTACCCTCACTAGGGTCACGGAGGTCGCTTGGAGCCTATCCCAGCTACATAGGGGCGAAGGCGGGGTACACCCTGGACATGTCACCAGTTCATCTCAGGGCTGAACATATAGAGACAAACAATCACTCTCACATTCACACCTATGGGCAATTTAGATGAACCAATTAACCTATCAGTGCATGTCTTTGGATGGTGGGAGGAAGCCGGAGTACCCGGAGAGAACCCACGCAGACACGGGGAGAACAGGCAAACTCCACACAGAAAGGTCCCACCCCCCGTCGACTGGTGTTGGAATTGAACCCAGGACCTTCTTGCTGTGAGGCACGAGTGCTAACCACTGCACCACCGTGTCGCCCCGCAAGAGTTTTTAGTTGGTTATTTTTGTTTTTTGTTTTTACTACTACATGACAACTACTACATAACTGTTAATACTGTTAATACAGTTAATTGCACCTATTCATATTTTATCCAGTTTTTAAATTTAATTTAATTTAATGTTTTTATTCTACAAAGTTCTATTCTTATGTTGCTTTGTTAAATTTTAATGTTTTTTTTATTATCATTTCTAATCTAATTGTTTAGTTTTTGTAATTTTATATTTGCTCTGTTCTTATTTCTGTAGCATTAGTGTTTGTAAATATTGCTGCACTCACTGGAGTGGCACTCCCAAATTCATTATTCACACAATGACAATAAAGTCTATTCTATTCTATTCTATTCTATTCTATTTTTGTTTGCTATTTGCAGAAATGTTACCATTTACACTCCAGTCAAAGATGTCAAACACCCTACATCAATTTGACAGAGAGATGTAAAGAGTGGGGAAGAAAATAATAAAAATGGGCAAATGTCTGATTCTGTTTCTGCAGGATTAGATTTGTGTCAAAAAAATGATTAACCCTTTAAGTGCCAAAGTTGCAATATTGCGACAAGCACCATAACTGAATGAAACCGACCAAAGTTCCAGATAAGACTTGTCAAATCTTGCTACCACCTCCCACCAATAGATGGCGGACATGTGCCCCTTCAATCCTAACACCATTTCAGGGCATGTTTCTTTTCAAAGCGAAGAAGAAAATCCAGTTAAAAAGGCGTGGTCTCAAGCTGGGTCATTAAGTAAGTATAGTTTATTTATTTAAGTAAAGTTTATTTAGGCTTTAGTTTGGATAGATAAGGACAGATTTAGCTACTCTGCTACTTGGTTAAAAAGATACTAAAACTCACTGCATTTTACTTTCTATTCATGTTTAAGTTCATTTATGTTAAGGATAAGATGACCAAAAAACCCAAAACACAAAGAAAACTTCCATGTAAATGTTCAAAGTTCAAGTTTACTAAAAGTTATGCAATCCAATATGGCCGCCGTCCTGTGACATCACAATATGCAATTAGAAGTACATTTACTCCCATGATAAACTTTGGGTCATACCCAATATTTTTCTCATTTACAGTATTATTTTTTCTCTAACCACTTCCAAGAGGCAGCATTTTGAAACCCCAAAATTTTATTTTTTTTTTTAACAAAAACAAAAAAAAAACCTCTGGTGCTGAAAGGGTTCATAATCAAACAAAAAAGGAACTTGTCACTTGCAGTCACAGCAAATAGTAATCTTTTGTTTGACATGACTGTTCTCAGGTTTTACAGATTTGATGGAAAATTGGTGGCGAACATCATACACAGCTTTAACAAAAGTAATAAAGTCTTGTTATGTCCTCCAATAACACACTAAAGGTTGAAATTTTGAATTCCAGAGTATTTCTAGGAGTGCTCTAGAAAAGCTTAGATAAGATACAACATAGTGTTTATTTTGAGTAGTGTTAAATTTTAATGGTTTTAGGTTTAAGCACATGCAAATGAATCCCACATCTTATGGTTTTTGGCGACAAAGCAACCAGAATCATGCTAGTTAATAGTTTTTTATAGCATTATTTCCTCACTCTAAAATAGGAAAGGACGTAAAAAGGAAGGAAGTGAAATAAAGTTAATTAATCTTGAAGAAAAGTAGCACCCAGCTTATTTTCCCCAGGCTTTGCGAAACCTTGGGGAACAGGTGTTAGCGTCACAGTTGCGAGTGGGTGTGATGTCGGGAACTCCTAGAGATCCTGCCATCACACCATTCCTTATGCCACAGCTGATTTTCAAGTCAGGTGAGATGAAACGTGTGATGATTTGTGGACCAATTAAACAGTATGCGTTCTATCCACAACGCATACAGAGAGCAAAGACAGAAATATGAACTGGAGACCAAGTGGGTTTAGAAGGCCTGAAGTGTTGAAGGTCTTGAAGGTGGAGTTAGAACACAGCGGATCAGAGTCATCAGAGACCACCTTGAAGAACATTGCGAAGGTCTTCACAGCTGACAAGAATCACTGAAGTAAGGACTTTCAGTTCAAGTGGATCTTTAAATATTTGATGAGGGCATCATCCAAAGCTGTATCCTTGGAGTGTGTTGCAGCCTTCTGGAGATCCAAATTACTTCTGAAGACTGTTCATCACAGCTCCGGTGATCTTTGTCAGACAGCACTGTTAGGTAGACTTTTATCTGACACTGGGGGAAACTGTTGCTGTCTACCTTTCACAGACGCCTACGGAGATGTTTTCAATGATACTCAAGAACATGATCTTTGACTGACTGATGAGGAATCTGTGCTAACTTGATAGTGTACAGAGGCCCAAAGAGAAGTTTGTTGATGGATTAGCCATTCCATTCACTGGTGAAGTACAGGTCTTAAAGATGTAAAAGGATCTGGAACTTGGTTTTTGAATTGTGACAGGTTTAAGTAAACGTAGTCATGCCAAGGCATTATCAACTTCAATTCTGATGTTCTCCTCGTGTTAACCCTTTAACCCAGTGTTTTTCAGCCTTGGGGTTGGGGTCGCCTGGAATTCAGATGGGCTCACCTGAAATTTCTAGTAATTGATAAAAATGTTTAAATAAACTTACTAACAAAAAATATACGGTGAGTTGACAGAGACAATACCAATTCATGAAAGACACAACAAGCTCTGAAGCTGAAACTGAAGCACTGCGGTTCTGTTTATCTTTCAAATGTTCATTGTGGTCAGTTTCAGATGCTGAATTCTTTCATAATTCATGGTTTGAGTTCAGTGGCGGCTGCTCGTCTTTCAGACAGGGGAAGCTCATTGTCGACTTACATAAAAAAAATTTTTAAAAAATTGTCAAGTTATTTAAACATACATTCGGCCCTCCCTTCCTTTTTAAGAAAATGCTCAGTGACCTTATCCTACCAAGTAGGTGTCTTTTCCAGGGACTGGACCAGTGTCTTCTTAATGGCCAGCAGAGCTGGGCTGCTTAGATTGCCTTGGCCCTTTGTGTTGTGGGTGTAAGACTTCAGCCTTTTTAAACTAGAGATGCTCCTTTCACTCCGACCTAGCCGACAGTTTGATTGATTTAACTATCTACAAAACGATATTAAACTCGAACAAGAAATGGTTAAATTATGTAACTGAAACAAGAAAACACTGAAATTATGTTAAATTGAAACAAGGAAGTCCAATGAGTGTGTTTTATTTACAGTGCAAGAAATGAACGAGTAATTTCGTAGTGGTTTCTCTCTCTCTTTCACAGCAGAATGTGCGACGGTATTAAACTGAACTGTGTCAGTGAAGGAGGAGATCTGAAAACAGCTGTCAATCAAACGGGATTCAGCCTTTCGACTGATCCTCCAATCAGCACGTGGGATTCTGGCGTCCAGCCCGGCCGAGCTCCGCCCACAGCTCCATTCACCCCCAGAGATGCTCGGCGTCCGGGGGCGGGACAGCATCGTGGCATTTATCCAATTACCGTCCAGTTTTGAGGCAATGAAAAAAACTGTTCCACTCAGTCCCATTGAAGCCCAGAGACGCCCGGCGTCTACGGACAAATGCACTGAGCAGAGATCGAATGAGAAAACAGCGCAACGGGAATGGAGGAGAAGTGAACAACATTGAGTCCGTTGATTTGTGTTAAAGCTGATTCTGAACGAACTCATTTGTGAGATGAACGTGTTCTAACACATTTGTAGTCAATAAAATGTCAACACAACCGAACATATTTAACCATTTAATTTTCATAATTTTAGGGGAAGCTGGGCTTCCCTTGCAATCTATGAGAAATCACCACTGTTTGAGTTCTTGTTTGTTCAGTATTAATTGTCAGCCTTGTAAATCCAAGCTGGACTGACTGCACATATCCTGACCAAGGAAAATCAAATTTTCACTTTGTGCAGTAATCTACATCTGGCTTTTCTGCCTCCATCCAGAATAATATACATTATATAGCCTAAATGTCATCTAAAATTAACGTTTATTTGCAACATAGTATAGCAAACTATTACATGATCAAGAAACAAATTATTTTTAGCAAAATAAAAAATGTCTGGGGTTGACAGAAATTTGTGATGTTAAAATGGGGTCATTAGCCAAAAAGGGTTGGGAACCTCTGCTTTAACCCCTGATGTGTCTGTGGTGAGTGTTCCAAATGTATTATTTATTTTAAATATTCATAAAAATTCAACCATTTGTTCAATAGGAAAATTTTCACAACACACTAATAGAACAGACCTTGTTCTTTCCATGCTCAGTGCACCCCCCACCACCGTGTAATGGAGGGCAAAACACAAAGCAGTGAGTGAGACCGACTTACAACAAAAATAGACGGTTTGGGCTTTTTAAAATAAAGTTTCCTTGTGCTTTTTTGCTTTTACTGTTGTGTACAGTGTTGTCATGATTTTTTTTTTTTTTTTTTTTACTGTGTTTTTACTGAGTTTTGACAGTCTAACTGCTTTTTGGAGTTCAACCAGGTAAAGCAGCTTGACTGATTGAGGGGGAAAATAGCCCCAAAACAAAAACTACTGGGCCAAAATTCAAATCCCTGTTGTTCAGTGTGTTCCAGTTCACAGTTCATGTTCAACATCCTGAATCTGTTACTGATGTACATTCTGAGCGCCTTCATTAGTAAAAACCTGTTGAACTTCAATTCCTCTCTTTGTCTTTTTCTGTTATTCCACCCTGTTTTGACCCTAAAACACACAGTAAAACAAAACCCCTGAAGAAAAGGAACACAAGCACACACTCACAACAGTCTTTGCTTCATGGATACAAAGTTTTAACTTTTTCAGTATATTTTTTTTTTTACATTAATTTGTAAACTCAAAACATCTGCATTTATCAACAATATTATTCTTTTGTGTGGGGTGTTTTCGAGCTATGAAATGACGAATGATGAAATATGACTTTCTCACATAGTTCTCTAGGGACTGAAACTTTACCTGTCCACTTGCCAAAAATGTCAGACACAACTTTAGTTTTAGACATGACATATGTGACTTCACATTCCAGTGGAATGTACAATAGGGTTGGGCCAGTGTGACCTTTTTCAGACCAGTTTGGTATTAAGCCAAACACTAGACCAAACTGATAGAGGAGATTTTACCAATTGGTGTTGTACCTCCACCCAGCAAAAGAGAAGAAATGAGACTACCAATGCCCATGATTAAGTGCAGCAACTCCAAATCAGTTTGACAACCGCCAATAAACACAAAAATATGACAAGCAGAAGGAAGGCATGTTGACTATAAGCTGCAGATATCAATCTCCTGCAGGAAATACATATATTTAGAAATCTTTATGACCTGTACTTCATGTCTCGAGTGCTTGTTCATTACAAAAGCTAACGATATACTTGTATATTGGAGTGTGACAGCACTGGTTTTTGATTTTTGTGACACCATGTAGTTTTCTACATGTCACAAACTGAAGTCCTCAAAACTCTTGACTTGATCTTTAAAAAATACTGTTTCTATGTGGATGAGACGCCCAAACACAAGAGGGGGAGTTTTGCGTCCTCTTCACAAAATCTACATTTGTGTAGACAGGGCATTAGTTTCTCCTGTTTTTTTTTTTTTCACGTCAGCCCAAAAAGCACATAAAGTTGGTAGTAAACAAACACCATGTGCTGTACACAGCCTCCCCCATCTGTTGAAATGCGATCTTCCTCTGAGTTGCTTTAATTCAGCGGTAAATCAGTTACAGTTCGTCAGACACGAATGGCTGCGTTAGTCTGTCTCCAACAAACATGATATAATGTTAATTATGTTATCATGTTGCTTATAACTGATAAAATTTAGTGACGTGATGCGATTACATCACCATCAGGTTGCTGATGTAGGACATTTTAGGGCAACTCTAATGAATAAACCAGCGGTTCTTCTGCTTTCCACATTTCTGATTTTGTTTCTTCTTATGGGTGTTTTGTTCAGTCTGGACTTTTTAATCTCTAGCATAATCCTTAGCACTTTGTGTTGAGCTCAGCCAAATGTCTTTTTAAACATTTTGTGGATTTAAACATCATGCCACAGGTGGACACTAGACACAGATCCACTTACAAAGACCGAGGGCTAAACTGGTTCACTTACTGAATGCAGTCAGAACTGTTGACTTTATGTGACAGCTCTCTCTCAAGCGGAGCTGTTAGCTCCTGTGAGCTCTGACATTCCTCATGGGATGCAGTGGGAGCATCAGCCAATGCCTGAGACAGTGAGTCTCTGAGCACTCTGTTGATGTAGCTCAAAATCGCACAGCAGAATGGTACAATAAAATTACTCAGTATATCAGAACACAATGTCTGCTCCAGCTCCATAAACATGCGAAACAGTTTCTGTATGTGAGTCACACTTCCCAACAGCCAACAAGCACCAATGGATTGGATTTATCGTGCTGAAATGTTTCTTTATCACTGACAAAATCACCACTGCTATGATAATAATGGTATTATCAATCGCAAACACTGAACAATCCATCGCATGCCATTTTTCTTTGAAAGAGCTGCTTTGATGTTGCAGAATAATGTTTTTTTTTACTTTGTGAGTGTTCATTTGATGTGTGGAAAGTCCTCTATGCTAACAAACGGCTCCTGTTGATTTTTCATGAGTCAAGGATATGAAACATACAGCAGACAGAACACAGTCCCATCTCAATGACAGCACATAAAGACACTATCTATTCACTCCATTATATATTCCACATGTATGGAGAGTGCTCGTCAGAGAATGCAGATACATTTGTACCATCTCTAACAATTACTATGTTTTGTTATTGTTGCTCCTGCAGATACAGAAGTGGCCATATTAGCACAAAATAACCTTAAGGTTTATATGAATGAACACATTTAGAGACGTGATCCTAACACAAACTCTGTGACAGATTACACTATGCTAAAACAAGCTACGACCCAAAATTCTGTGTATTTTTGAAAAAAATTACGAATATATTTGGAGTTTAGAAGAAAAAAAAAACAAACATTTTACCGCTAGTTTAAAATTTTTAGAATGGAACTGGAATTAAGAAAGGCAGCGTTAAAATATAATACTAAACACCAGGATGTGTAGAATGTGGAAGTTCCACATCTGTATGTTACAGTAATGAAGTGTATAAAATGAATCCCAGGGGTTATAATAGACAGGTAGTCATACTTAGACATTATTTATTTATTGGCACAAAACTAAACTATACTCAAACTAGGTACTTTGAACAAACCAAATTACACCACAGAGCAAGTGTCACGTTAATTATGTGGTACTTACGAGAGTTATCCTTGTATCCCAAATTAGGAGCTAAGGGGAATTCAGGAAAGGCTACTAGGGGTGTAAGAAAATATCAATTCTACAATATATTGCGATATTTCATTTCATATTACTGTATCGATATTAAAAAGTACTGTATCAATATTTTTAGATATTTATTCAAATGCAGATATTGTGGAGATTCATTTTTGGGGTTTTTTGTTTTTCTTTTTTGTTTATATTTTATTTATTATTATTTAACACTCTTTAATAAATAATGTTAGTTCCTTTGTTGGAATTGCACCAAAAAGGATCTTAAACGTCTGTAACGTCTGTAAAACCGAATTTAAGTTTGAACACAGGAACATTTTGTAATATAGCATTAGATCCTGTTCTGATCAAATAAAGATGTGTTTAGTATTTGTGCATATTTCTGGTGTAATTCAATTCTTCAAGGAAATAGTCATTTAAAAAAAAAAAAAGAAATAAACAAAAAATTGTCTTTTTAACAGCATCATGATATATCGTGATATATCATATCGTGATCCTAGTAGTGTGATTTGTATCGTATCACCAGATTCTTGCTGATACACAGCCCTACAAGCTACCTTAACACATCAAAATATCACAGTAGACCACAACAAGAGACCACATATAATATACAGCTTACAGGACACATATCCAATGAGAATCCAGTAAAGTTCATATTAAGATAGTAGTTTGTTAGGCTCAGAGGATTAATGTTAAAGACTAGTTTTCTGACTCTAAGGCCCAATCCCAGTTCTCATTCTCACCCCTACCCCTTGGCCCTTGCACTTGGCTCTACCCCTTGAAATGGAGTTGAAGGGGTAGGGGTTGAAACATTCCCCTATGAAATGAGACAACCCTTCGAGACCTGTTACGTCATCAGCAGCCACCGATGCTGCTGCAAACAGATGTGACAACTTTGTTTGCAAAAGAATTCACCATACTGTCAGCAGCTGTAACCATCTCTGTTGCATGGGCTTTGGGCATCTTTTTGTGGCTATTAACCACAAACTGCAGAAATGCCATCTATAATACTGTGGCGAAGACGGTAACACACAGAGGTAGGACAGATTTTCTCGTTCTTACAGTTCCTTTTTAATTACCTCCTTCACAAACATGGGTCCTACAAACGTACAGCATTCCACATCCGTATTAGCTGACTAGAACAACTGCAGATGACGCTCAAACTCGTGGCAAAATCAGAAAAGCACATGTACGAGAACTGGTCGGCAGATAAAACACGCACAGGTAGCCGGTAACATCTAACAACTCGCGAACACTTCCCTAAACATGCAGTGCATTCTGGGAAATCTCTTAAAGTGTAACAGTCCATTTTAAACATCACAGCCCCCAGTCGCTACAATACACTGAAACGGATGGTCAAATGTTTAAGTTGTTTACAAAGAAAATACTTAGATTTGTGTGTTTCTTTTCTCACACTGCTGCACTTGTTAGCTGTGTTTATCTCCATCTTGCCGATGATTCGAACAGAATTATGGGAAATTTCTCCTACCCCTCCATTTGTAGGGTGGTCTTGGAAAAACCTCCGTTTGGAGGGCCAAACAGCCCTCCCTCTTAGCCCTACCCCTCCAACACATCGAGAATCAGAACACCCCTACCTCTTCACATGAATGCGCAAATGGAGGGGTAGGGGGAAGGGGGAGGGCCAAGGTGTGAAATGGGATTGAACCTAAATATGTTAATTTCATCAAGCACTGTGTCAAAGTCATTTTACAGTCTTATTAGTGAAACCAATTAACCACAACTACAGCTGAGTTGTCTCCAAGGACATGAATGTGTTTCATCAAATAAACAAAATCTGAAAGTTTGATTTGACAAGAAAATGAGCCGTCCAACAAACATGTCAATCAAAACCCAACAAGGTAGAAATCACAAAGCCTTGTACTCAACATGAAATCTCAGTAGTTTGCGGCTCCAAATTAAGCAAATGACACCAGAATAACTCCAAGAAAAAGAGAGAGAGAGAGAGAGAGAGAGGTTTGATGTAACTCGGAACCAGGCTATTTTGTATTAATCCCAATGTCATTAGTGGTATTACAACTTTAAAATACTACCACATTTCTATGTTTTAGGCTTTGCCCCTTGGTGTGTCAGGCATGTGAGGTGCCCTGAACTTAGCCAGTGGAGATGCACCCCCAAAAGAACCCAACCATCTGAGAGGTTCATGCGACAAAAGCAAACCAAAAAAAATCAGGCAGCATAAATGAGAAGACTGGGAGCAAGAAAGTATAGAAAATGAAAGTACATGACACATGAAAGAGTACTGAAACGTCACACTTGAGTAGAAGTACAGGTACCCTACCTAAGACTTACTGTTAAAAACGCCACTTCCTGGTTGAGGAGGGGCAGGACCTCACCTCACCTATCAGGCCACACCCAACCATTTAAGAGGAAGGATCAGGCCCAGACCATCCTCTTTTCCCTTTGTTTGACTGGGAGCATGAGGCCTGAAGAACAGACAAAGACTTAAATGCACAGACTGGATGGATGCATACCTGAGTGAGTTATATTTTGTGTTATTGTTAGTTGAATATGTTTGGAATTGTTTTAGTAATAGTTATTGTTTCCCTTTGTTTAAGATTTAAAATCATCTCATCCAAATCATCCTACCCATGTCATCACCTGAACTGTTCCACCTGTAAATAATCTGCCTGAAGAGAAATAAAGCATTAAAACGGAATCCCTGACCAGTTATCATATCTGACTGTATGCCAATGCAGAAGTTTTAATTATTCCAACACAAATCAGCCTTCATAGTTTTTACACTTACTTTGGTAGAAGTTCAAGTCACCAACTGAAATGTTACTCAAGTTAAAGTCTTTATGTATCTAATATTTACTCAGAGGTGTAGTCCAGGGTATAAGGTGGTATATGGAGTATACCAACTTATTTTTCAGTCAGCATTGCGTATACCCCTGATGTGTGTCATTCAGTCGTATCTGCAGGCAAATTGCCCATGTTTTCCTCCAGGATGGTGAACCCATGACCCACCCTACTCTGCCTCTAACTGGCTAGTACTCGGTGCCCTCACTGAGTAGATAGGTTAACTTTAGGGATGAGGACTGATGAGCCTCAATCAGCTGCACTGTAGGGCAGGTCATGCTGAGAAAAATATTGCTTACTTTTTTTTTTTTTTTTTTTTTTTTTAAATATTGCAAACGTAGCACCAAAGCCAGGGCTCTGCTTAGTGGTGGCCACCTCTGGAACCTGATTGGACACCTCAGGTGCCAGTGCCACTCCAGTTGATTGAAAGGTCACTGCACATCTTGTTGAAAGATGCGCGATTATTGGAAATGTGAACGAGAAATGAAAGGCTAACATTACCTTACAGTATGTGTGCCTCATGTTGAATACATTTCCATTCATGCAGCTGCTTGTGTAACCAGTAAAAACCTACAAACTGCTCCTGATCAAGTCATGATAATTTTATAATAGTGAGCAAATACTACTGATGGATTTTTGGGTAAATTAGATAGAGTAGTCTGACATGTCACTGTTTCTAAAACAGGATTTTTCTGGACTACTTAAATAAATACATAAATAAATAAAACAGGGCAAAAATTGAGAGTATACCCACTTCTCCAGGGACCACTACACCACTGTATTTACTGTACTTAAGGATGTAAAGTAATCTACAATTAAATATACTCAAGTAATGAAAGCAAAAGTACAAGTAAATGTTAATAAAAACCAAAGGCGTCAGAATTTTGAATATTACGCTGCTGATCACATCAACAGATCACCGACAGGTTGAGTGTGGACCGTTACACAAGTAGGCCCAATGACAAATCAGCTTCCTGACTTTGTTGCAGTCACCAATAATCTCAGCGGTGAAAATGTCAAATTTCCTTTAAAGGGGTCATATTTTGCCAAACCCACTTTTATTAGTCTTTTGTTCATTTATTTGTGTATTTGGACCCGAATAGTTCATACAGTTTGAATATGAACCTTCCAGGTGCTGCAAAGCCATCTTTATATTCATTTTGGCAAAAAATCGAGTGGATTTCTACAACCTGTTTTAATTCCTCCTAATTTGTTACGTCTAAAACTAGTTACATCACGACATTTGCACAAATAAAGTCAAGAGTTCCGACAAACATTTCTCAGAGTACACCATAATTGTTTGTCAGCAGCAGCGGTTGTAGTCCATGCTGAAAATATGTCCAAACTTCGAGCCGATTATTTAAAATGTTCAGTTGTTGGTTGAACGGGACAGAGCAGCACAACCAACAACCTGGAGGGGGCGGGGCCTGAAGTGGCTCATGTGCATTTAAAGGGCCAGTGCTCAAAATGACCTTTCTGGTGTCATTACTCAGAAATAGGGTTGAAGATGGACCTGTGGCGTTGAATTAATGAAGAATTCAGACCCAAGCATAGCATTTACAGTTTATGTAGACCACAGGGAAATATTTTAAAATCCATAATTCCATTTTTCTTTTTTTTTTTCTTTTTTAAAGCAAAGTATCACTCATTCAAATAACACTTGACAAGTAACAATACTGTGCATTAAAAATGTATGGGAGTAGAAGTATGCAACTGAGTTATGAAACGTAGTGAAGTATAAGTGAAAGTAAACGGAATAAGAAATACTCAGTGCAAGTACAAATTCTCCCAAAACATACTTGAGTACAGTAGTGGAGTATTATTACTTTGTTACTATACAACACTGCACATGAAATCAGACAAATAAAAGACTAACCTGCTGGTATGTTTGAGATGATGTTTTCTTTGCTTCAGAAAGTGTTATTCTGTTTGAAATTGAATTTTGTGCCTTATTTTCACTAGATCTTGCTTGGGTTTTTAGAAACAAATCTAACTCCTTATGCGTCTACCGGGTTTATAAATTATGATAGTGGTGTTTCCAGGAAGGCGCGAGTGTCAAATGTGAAATTGACTTTACATTAGCATTTTTTAATATCAACAGAAAACGTGCATGACACCAAAGTCCTAAAAATGCAAAGGGAGCTTCTGTACATTGTAGTTTCTAGAGCACACTGAATGCCTGAACACAATACTATTGTGAGTTTACATTTGCATTTAAATGATCCTATACAGTCACAGCATAAATCTAGTCGTAGATGCGGAGTGTATTTGAAAGTACACCTACATGCATCTCCATTTCCAAAGTAAAAGCCTCTCACAACACCTAACTGCTTCACATACACAACACACACACACTCAGACCACTTTTAGCCCCTAGTGGGACATGCATATTTTATAGACAACCTTTCACTCCAATCCCAGTCTTGAACCCAAGGGGGCATTCTGGTTAAAAGTCACATCGACTAGGAAAACATTTTCTTTTAGGCTGCCAAGAACTCAGCAGGATGTGTGATTACTTTGGCACTGTTAGTGTTGCCTCCTCCTTGAATCATGCAGAATCTATGAAAGTAAAGCCTATAATCCTGCTCCACAATTAAGAAGAGAAATGCAAACCATACACATGGAGGAAGTCTCAAGTTTAATCACAGATTCACTGGGTAAAGAGAAAATAAACTATACCCTGTCCACAAGTTACAGATATTTATCTCAACATTTTTTTTAATCAATCCACACAACCTTTGTTTTACAAAATGCTTCTGTACACACTCGAATGCACAACTCCAAACTATTACAAATGCTCGTCAACATTGTTTCTGGCAGGTCAAGGTTACTTAAACGTGCTGGGTAGAGTTTTTGAAATGTAGTGTTTATATTGTGTAGTTTTCCCCACAACCATGAATGTCTCCCAAATGTGTCCTTGCTGACCACAGCCTATTGTAGATAATACACAGACTTATATACCTATGAGACCCATACTAGTTATTAGGCCTGTAACGGTACACGTACCGAACCGAACCGTTTCAGTACGCACCTGTTCGGTTCGGTACACAGCTGTACCGAAACGCCACAGTATGATGAGAAAAAGAAAAAGGAATGAAAGACGTCATTCGATGCGGAACTCTAAATCCACGCAAGTTTCACACGGACATTGAAGGAGCACACACTGACCCGAAATATGAAATAGCAGCTGATATAAGGTTAAAAAAAACAACAAATATGATGTGAACCTGGAGGGAAGAGACTGAAGACCCTCCACCATCAGTCCAGTCCAGTTTGGATCAGTTCAGGTTCAGGTGAAAGACAACAACAAGGAAAGAAACGTTAAGAAGACGGACGTTGTTTGGCCCCTAGGAACTACGGTAGTTCTAAAACACTTACACTAGCTCTGTCTGTCTGTCTGTCTGTCTATCACACACGCTGTATAATAGAGGAATAAATAGAACGTTGAAAGTATGTAAAGTTTCATTTTCGTTTCACGACAGCGTTCGTTACGTTAGTTATGGACCGCACGCCCAGGTATACTGTATAACTGCGCGCCCCCCCTACCCGCCGGCTCTGACAAAAAATAAATAAAATAAAATCCCCCGTGCACACAGAAATACACACAGTGTCCTAAACAGTTTGTTCTCTGTCCTAAAATAAATAATTTGGTTCATTGTGTTGTCAGTGTTTCTCTTCAGTTTGTTTCAACAGAATACCAGTTTACCCTCTTGTTAATGTTGCACTTCATGTGGAATTTTTTTGTTATTTTCATGCAGAATGTGAACTGACAGAACTGTGATTAGATTTTTCTTGTTTGTTCGAAATGACCTTTCAGGGAAAAGTCCAAAACAAATGTTTAAAATACATTTAGTAATATTAATAATTTATTTTATTTTCTATTTGATTTTTAGCAGCAGAATTATATTATTCCTTTTTTCTATATTCTATTGTCTCCAAAAATTGGGGGAAAAAATGTTTAAAAAATTCATAAATGCATTAATAGACATTTTGAGGGGTTTTCTTTCTTCCCGTACCGAACTGAAAAAACCGAACCGTGGATTTGAAAACTGAAAACGTATCAATCCGAAAATTTTGTGTACCGTTCCAGGCCTACTAGTTATCTGATGTTTCTGGTGCACGGTGCCATTATTTTGTAATCTCTTCATTTTCCCTGTCATATTAAATCCTGTTTGTCATTGCCATGCAGGATAATTACTGTATATGGTAATTAGGCTTGAATGAGATCACAAAAATATTGGCCAAATAGAATTTTCAGATGGTTAAACCTACGTTGTGGATTGAAGCCAACAGATTTATCTACAGTGGCTGCAAAAAACAACATAGTCCTTTATTACCCTCATCCCCAGGTACTGTATATGGGTTGGTCTTTTTAGTTTTTTTAGTTTGCAAGTCTCTCCCAGAAGTCTCTTATTTAACCTATAAAGACCAAGTGCTACTTTTGTGTCAGTTCCCAAATGAAATTTTTTCCTAATTTGACCTTCAAGTGATTTATCATCATTTATTGTAATATTATCCTCTGTATTTAGCTTTTTTCAGTGTAAATTATGTATTTTCCCATACTTAATTTACTGATCATGTAGATGTTCATTACAGCTCAGAGTAAATTCAAATGTTATTATATCAGAAACAGAGAAAACTGAAGAAAGAGTGACTTTCCCAGCAAATCTATCATTAACTGGACATAAACCAAGTGTGTCCATCCACTGTCATTGATCCAACTCCATGGGTTTTACTGGTGAATCAATGTTATTGAAGATGACAGTGTTTCCACGTTCACTACAGAGCCTCTGAACGTCCAAATGGGTCATATCTGATGACCATGAAAAGATGACAAACTGCATTTTACCTAAACTATTCACCTGTATTGATAGGTTTAGTGGATCAGAAGATATTAAACATTTCAGATCAGTAGATGGTTTTGGTCACCAGTTACTATTTGGGTCTTAATGGGTTAAATACATACAAAAATAAAAATATCCTCCATCTGCAAATGAAAACAGAGAGTGCTCTTTTAGACAAAACTGACCTTAAAACAAAACTTAAGGGTGCATAAACTCCTGTGGTTTAAAAGAATATCATGTCCATGCATTATTTCACCTTCATTTTCTCTACTTTCCTGAATATGTCAGACTTTGATCATGACTTTTCTGTCCTTAAGGTTCTTTTTGCAAAGACACAAAATGAGGAGTGAGAGGGTTGTTTACCGTCAAATTTCTTCGGTTAAGGTTTTGTTTCATCATACCAAAAATAAATTACTGCATGTGTTATTCAGCGAAATTCACGGGTAATTTCAAAGTGTGAACTACATTTGTAAACATATATGTAACTGTGGGGATCTCAGCTGGAGACCAAGGCTGACTTATCAAATCTCTTGTGATTTTAGTTGAATACGCCTGATTTGAACACATGTACAGATGTATGTATGTCGGTCGGTCCATTGGGACAGCTGCTCCGGTGTTTGTGAGTGTTCCTGGCAACACTATTCCATATGAATCTACAGGGAAAAGCACACATGATGTCATCTATGCCTATAATGAGGTTGTGTGTAGTTGTAAAGACCAGGGAAAAGTCAGGGGCATTTGGGAATAACATCCCTTAAGGAGATATATGGTTACACAAAACTCCCAAAGGCACCCAGTGTCAACTGCTTGAAGGGAAAAAAAAAATTAAAACTCACTGTAAGCCTGCAAGAAATAAACATATTGCCTTTACTGTTGCTCCTTTTTATGCTCACTCTTGCCTCATGTAGTAGAAATTATCACGCAGAACTGATCTCTTGGACTCAAAAACAAAAATATAAGTTTTCATAATGCATTACTTGAAAGAAAAATTCACTTAAAGGAGTGATATTTTGCTTTTTTTAAATGGAATTATGCATTTTAACCTTTTCATGCATAGTGGTCACTACAGTGGACAGCTGATCAAAGGTGTTTTCTTGTATATTTATGGATTTGTTGTTTTGTGCGTCATCCCATACGCTGCAATTCATGCCATTACTGTAACTTTACTGTTCTAGATAAACCTGATCTGCAGTAACATGTTTGAGAGTAAAAAAAAATGCTAAATGTTACCAGACTGAAATAAACAGTTTTGGTTTGTTTGTTTTTTTTTAAAATAAAAGTTGCTTGTTTGTTGTTGTTTTTTTTTTTGCACATTATCTCTATGCAGGTATGGTAAAATGTGAGAAAGCATCAGATTAGCAGCATTAAAATGTTTTTATTTCACAGTTTTCACACAGAATATCAGTAAATACATGTTTCTTTGCTTCTGAAATTAAACGCATAGTGTCCAGCTGAGTGGACATTTTTGTAATTCCATGAAAAATAGGTTCATAAAAAATCAATTGCATTGTTTGTTTTTTTCTTTTTTGTTTTTTTTTTTCATGCCTAAAGAGGAATAAAAACACTCCGGAAAAAAAATCTTGGTTATGGCTCTCATAATTCATGCATGAAAGGGTTAAAACATTTCCCTGTGGTCTATGTGGTATTTTGATAAAGCCTTAAGTGTGTGGATCTTGTTTCATGAAGTTGAGCAACTTCTGGTAAATTGTGTGTTTGTGTCCAGTTTACAATGACCTGGCATCAATTAGAGAAACTTGCTGTGGGAGCAGAAAGGAGAGGATGTTCCCACCAAGCCATGTTGAAATCAAAGTCATTAATAACATGTCATCATATTTGGCTAAAGAGTCTATCACACATGCATCAGAGATCAGAGGGTTGATTCCTTTTATGGTAACAGTGATGTCAGATCACCCCTGTGTCAAACCCCTGTTGAATAAAGAATGGGAGAGATTCCCTGAGACCATCCCGAAGTCATGGTTTCTCCGTTATTTTAGCCACAACATCTACATAAACTGTAAATGCTCTGCTTGGGTCTGAATTCTTCATTAATTAAACTCCACAGGTCCATCTTCAACAATATTTCTGAGTAATGACACTAGAAAGGTGGTTTTGAGCGCTGGCCCTTTAAATGCAAATGAGCCGCTTCAGGCCCCGCCCCCTCCAGGTTGTTGGCTGTGTTGCTCTGTCCTGTTCAACCAACAACTGAACCTTTTAGGTAATCGGCTCGAAGTTTGGACACATTTTCAGTATGGACTACAACCGCTGCTGCTGATAAACAATTACAGCGTACTCAGAGAAATGTTCATCAGAAGTCTGGACCTTATATGTGCAAATGTCGTGATGTAACTAGTTATAAACGTAACAAATTAAGAAGGAATTAAAACAGGTTGTAGAAATCCACTCGATTTTTGCCGGACTGAATATAAAGATAGCCTTACAGCACCTGGAGGGTTCAAATCAAGGTTATTATTGTTAACGAAAACGAACGAAATGACGAAAACTAAAATTGAAAAAACATTTTCGTTAACTGAAATAAATAAAAATTCGAATTAAAAGAAAAAAACGATAACTGAAACAGTTTTGTAAGCACACAATACAAACTAAAATGTATAAAAATTATGTATATAATTCCCTTAGTTTTCGTCTTTGTCAATGTTAATATAAGATAGAACAAGTGAAAATTTCATTTAAGATCAGTAGTATGAGAAAAATATAGAAGTCAGGAGGCCAACAGTGAAAGTATGTAAAGTTTCAGTTTCGTTTTCACGTAAGTGACGTTGTGTATGGATCGCACACCCACCTACATTACCCCCTCCAACCTGCTATAGGGAATTTATCCATCGTACTGTACATATGTTTGTGTCTGTGCTCAGTCAATGAGCCGCCCTAACCCGACCCCCAAATAAAGTGACCAGGGTAACCTCACTAATTTCTTTGAATAGGATGGTGAGGAAGATAAAATATATGAAAAAACTGAAACTAATACTGAAACTAAACTAAATTAAACAAAACTAAGCATTCAGAAAAAAACAACTAATAAAAAAAATAGGACCAGTGGCCCTGTAGCTTACCAGCCAAATTAAAAGCTTTGGGAAATGTATCCAGATGCCATTTATTATCACCCAGTTCTGTGTATTTATTCTATTACAGAAATAGCCCATGTTTTGGTCATATTCCAATCAGATCTGTAAAAAATTCAAATTCCAACTTGATATCATTGATACTAATTTATTGGATCAATCCACTTCCTATCTGTTATAATGGGAAAATTTTTTCAAAGTGGCACCAAATCCAGAATCAGATCCACATCGAAATAATTACAATACCTTGTATTGACATCATCATACAGAAGCTGTATACCAAGTTTGAAGTCAATCAGAACTGTAGTTTCAGAGAAAAAGACGATTGAAATGTTTTCCCCATAAGAGCCCATGTTAAATTTTCCGTAAGTTCCCGGATCCAGAAGAAGATCCTGATCAGCATGTGGACATGATGTTTTGGTCATCTCCCCATCAGGGCTGGACTGTAGAAATTTACACTGGATATCATTTATATTTACTGAGTTATTGCATCCATCCACTTCCTATCTCTTATAATGGGGAAATTTTTCAAAGTGGCACCAAATCCAGAATCAGATCCAAATAATTTCACGAACTTTTTTTGACATCATTATAAAGAAGCTGTATACCAAGTTTGAAGTCAATCGGAATTGTAGTTTTGGAGAAGAAGACGATTGAAATTTTTGTAACGGACGACAGACGACGATGACGACGCTGGATGCTGCATGACAACAGTAGCTTACGGCCTGTCGGCTGGTAAGCTAACTAGCAAACCTGCTCTAAAAACTAATTAAAACTAACTGAATTAGAGAAAAAAAAGTCAAAACTAAATAAAACTAAACTAAAAACTATTAGAACCTTGGTTCAAACTCAAACTTTTTGAACCATTATTGTCCCCAAATACACAAATAAATGAACCAAAGACTAATAAAAGTGGGTTTAGCAAAATATGACCCCTTTAAGCAAATAATTTTATACAACCCAAATCTAGAACATGCACAATGAAACAGATGGTAATAAACAGAGCTATGCAAGAATGGAACAAACTACCAGAATGCATCACACAAAAAAACCGTAAAACGAAATTCAAGATGTTCATCAAGAAGCATGTATTGACCATAAATGATCGATACTTGGGCTAATTGAATATATGTACTGTATATACTATACCGCTGCTGAGCTGAAGGAGCTGCCGTTTCTGTATCTTGTCTGTTATTTATTTTCTTTCATGTTAAATCGTATGTGAAAAATTGTTTTGTATGATTATATTGCATGTTATTTGCATTGACTAGTTGTAAAGATTATTGTAAGGACCCCAGGAAGAATAACTGTAGCTATGGTACAGCAAATGGAGATCCTAGATAAAGAAAGAAAGAAACGTATTGCATGTAATGTAATATAAGTTAATTATGCAGAGATATGTTGGCAGTAGCAGTGTGAGGCGCTTTTCACTAACAGTGGATAATATGTAGTATGTATTTTGTATCATTAATACATATGGGTAAAAATAGTGTTACTATAGTGTTGGTGTCCCTGTGTGTGTCTTGGCATCAGTCCCCTGAGTCTCTGCTGAAAGGGATAAGCACCGCTCTTGGAAATGATATTCCTTCATTTGTTATTTTATTGATGTTGCCGCATAGAAGCATCTGGAACTGTTGTTTTTGTTTGCATTAGTATTAAGGTATTTTCCTTCCATTTCTCAATTTGTATAACAAGCCTATGATTCCACAGCCTTAGCCAATGGATTAGATATTTTCTTTTGTTTTATTTTGTTTTTTGTCGGTTTAAGTCAATATACTGTTAAACCACAAGCCAGTCTGTTTCCTAATAAAAGAAATCATCTATTTCACAGTACAAGTCAAATACCTTGAAGTTGTTTTTGCTTTACATGATTTGTCAAGCGTTTGAAAACAACAAACAGCCTGGGGAAAAAAAACAAAACAAACAAAAAAAAAAAACACCTTTTGTAACTTGCACATAAATATTGCGTCTACTGTATACGCGTCACTTCTGCAAAAAGATTAATCGCGTCCAAATGACAGCTGAATATGAAAACTGCAGAAGAAAGAAACCCCCCAGTGGATACTGTTACGTGATTTTTATGACAGGAACTCATCAAATCAGTATTCCCAATAGATTGGAAATGTTGACATCATACATCTCATTCTTCGCGTGTGTGTGTGTGTTGGTGTGTGTATCTCTCTCTCTCTCTCTCTCTCTCTCTCTCTCTCTCGCTCTCTCTCTGGAATATTCCATTAAACAGAGAAAAGGGTCTAAAGGACAGCTGGGCACAGCCAACCTGCTGAGAGGGAAATTAAATGTACTTTATTCACCAATCAATATCCCGCTGTGTGGGGATGATAGAGGGTTGCGAGTGTTTATGTGACATGACATTGGCATCAGAGCTCAAAGGGTCACTATAGACTATATCTGCAACCTTCTGCAAAAGAGCATTAGGAGATTTGTCTCATTTATCTCTGGGTGCACAACAATACAGTCATTCATATGAGAGATTTGTATTTCTAAAGGCTATTGAATGCCTGTACGTTCCTGGAAATGATTGAAAAACCCAGTGCATTGGATTTAGGAGGATTTGGGAGGATCTAATTGCAGAAATAAGAATTATGTTTCATTAATGTATAATCACAGGGAAAACAATCACTGAGGTTTTGTTACCTTAGAATGAGCCTTTCGTGTCTGTGATGGGACTAGCTCACCATCAGGTTGCATCCTCATGTTTCCTCATTTTCTTTTTTTCATTTTACACACCACACCACACTCCTTCCATAATCCCAGCCCCCACCTGTACTTCCATTTGAACTGTTGCACTGTTACATTCATTGTCCTTATGTTTGATGCTAATTCATTGCATTTTGGGACTGTAGTTTCATTTTGGCTTTTCTATTTGTCTTGCTATAACTGAAACATCCTTGATCCACTACTGTATTGTGTTTTTTTGTTTGTTTTTTTTTACCCATAAAGACCCAATGCTACATTTGTGGCAGTTCCCAAATGATTTTTTTCTCTGTATTTAACCTTCCTTAAGTGATTTATCACCGTTTATTATAATATTATCCTCTGTGTTTTTGCATTTTTTCAGTCAAAATCTGGTATTTTCCTATATTTAATTTATTTATCATGTAAATGTTCATAAAAGCTCAGATTAAAGTTGAGGGTTATGATACGAGAAACAGAGAAAACTGAAGAAAAAGTGACTTTTTCAGTAAAACATATACCGATTATTTCCATCCACTGTCATTGATCCAACTCCATGGGTTTTACTGGTGAATCAATGTTGTAGAAGATGACGGTGTTTCCACGTTCACTACGGAGCCTCTGAACGTCCAAATGGGTCATATCTGATGACCATGAGAAGATGACAAACTGCATTTTGCATCAATTATTTACATGTATTGATAGAATTAGTGGATCAACAGGTATTAAACAGTTTAGATCAGTAGATGGTTTTGGTTAGTGATGCTGTTTGGCTCTTTATGAGTAAAATACAATAACAGTAAAGTATTGAATTGAATTGAATTGAATGGAATTGAATTGAATTGAACTGAACTGAATAATAAATAAATAAACAATAATAAATAAACAGCATAGAATGGACAAAAACACATTTTTTCTAATGAGGAACTCAACAGTTTCTGGTTACTCATTTGGCTGCAGTCTGCACCTTGACAGCTAGGTGTCTCTAAATATCACACACTGACCTTTAAAGGCAGAATTTATAGGGTATCCCTGAAAAAACACTATATTTTGACTCTGATGGTGATAATCCTTACAAACTCATCTTCATTCACTGCACTTTGTTTTGGTTTTTTGTTGTGTTTGTTTTTGCTTATATGGTCTTATTTTCCATGTTTTTGTGTGTGTATGTGTAAAATGGATATTGTATTTTCACCACATTTATTTCAATGCAGTATTAATTCTATGTATAGCACTTTGGCCAACACTTTTTAAGTGTTTTATAAATTAATTTGATTGGAATATTTCTCAACCATCACTGGTCCTCTGTCATTGTGTGATGGCGTATTTACCTGCACTCTAGATTTTCGATTTTCCTCTTGTTTTGCCATGTTCAGGGCATCCATGGGTGTCGACCTTTGCCAGTGTGTTTATTTCTCCGGTCAATAACAACAACATACAGCACTTGCGGGTTGAACAATATAAAAAATGAAGTGAGTCCAGTCAACCCTTTAGGTTCTGGAACATTCCTGTTGAGTTTAGAGTTTTTGTATGATAGTGTGGGTGTGTTTATTTGTGTTTTTGCAGTATAACCGCTGTGACAGAATCATGAAATAATGTTTTATTTTTCTGTTTCACCAAAATATGAGCATTCACTCTCTTACTGGAGTCTCATGCTCGCTCAACCACCACTCTCTCATACACATCTACAGTTATTGCCAGTGTAAACATAATGGAATAAAAGTTCTTTGTATCATCCTCTCTTCCTATTTCTATTGTATATCTTTTCCCATCCATTCTCTTTCATCCAGTCTGTACATGAATGTAACACATAAAGATCCAGTGCTACTTTTGTGCCAGTTCCCAAATGATTTTTTTCTCTAAATTTAGCATTTCTTAAGTGATTTATCTCCATTTACCACCCTCCGAAGGGAAGGCAAAGGGGTATTATTTTTGTTTCAGTTTGTTTGTTTCTTTGTTTGTTAACGCTCTAGCAGCAAAACTATTGGTTGAATTCATACCAAATTAGGTTTATAGATTGCTACTGACCAACAATAGATCTGATTCCATTTTGGGAACAGTAGGTCAAAGTTCACATTTTTTATGAATTTTTAAAATCTTGCATTTTTGCTCATTTATTTATAATGGGCGAAATTTCAAATGTCTGTATCAGCAAAACTATTGGTTGAATTCATACCAAATTGGGGTTATAGATTACCAGTGACCCAGAATAGATGTGGTTACATTTTGGGAAAAGTAGGTCAAAGTCAAATTTTTTTTATGAATTTTTAAAATCTTTTTTTTTTCCATTTACTTATAATGGTCAAAATTTCAAATGTCTGTAGCAGCAAAACTATTGGTTGAATTCATACCAAATTGGGGTTATAGATTGCCAGTGACCCAGAATAGATGTGGTTACATTTTGGGAAAAGTAGGTCAAAGTCAAAATTTTTTATGAATTTTTAAAATCTTTTTCCTTCTCTCATTTACTTATAATGGACAACATTTCAAATGTCTATAAAAACATCAATTTTACTTCAAACTTGGCACATAGATAGAGGCAATTGATATGCTGACATCAGCACACACATAGACATGATGACATCAGCTGGATCGGTGCCAAAATAAGCTACAATACTGTACATGCGAGGGGCGGAGTTTGTTGTACCTGGCACCACTTGTTATTATATTATCCCGTTTGCATTTTTTAGCATAAATCATGAATTTCCTTAAAGTTAATTTACTGATCATGTAGATCAGGGGTGTCCAAACTTTCTTTCAAGAGGGCCAGATCTGATAATGTGGACATTGCCAGGGGCCAGTGGTCCCTTCAGACATTTTTTAAACAGTAAAAATTACATCTAAATGCGCTGTTCTACAACAATTTTATTTTCATTGTCACAATATCATTTTTTAAAATGGCAACGTAACCAAATCTAAGCCACTCAGGTGTGAACAAATTTAAAAAAAACAAAACAAAAAAAACAAAAAAAACAATTCTTCCTTTCACATCTGGAGTCAGATAACATAGAACAAACTGTGTGGAGTATCTTAAACGTCCAAGTTGATAAAAATCTTAACCCCACATTCATTTTAAACATGACTTATATGAGTAATCATTACTCATATATTACTCAGTAATGCAAAGTCTGTTAACGTTTAAGATGAAAACATATGACTCTTAGTCTTGTCTTTCACAAAATCATTCAGAAAGTAATATTTTGTGTCACATCTACAAGTACATAACACCAGCAGTTATAAGCAACTAACCTGGCAACTTGGTAGCCTGCCTTGGTGGTGAATTCATTGAACTCACAGGTTCACATGAAGAGTCACTGTTTTGAGTTTAAAGCAGCTTGAATTTGCTTCACTTTTTCGGAACGCTCACTCCCTGCTAGCTTGTCATATGCGTTAGCATGTTTTGTCTGCTAGTGTCTCTTTACATTGAATTCCTTAAACAACGCAACAGTCTCTTGACAAATTAAGCAAACATAATTGCCTCGATTTTCAGTGAAAAAAAATTGTAATTCCCATCTCTCCTGGAAGCGGTGGCCCTCACTGTCAACTTTCCTTTTTTTATTTACAGGCGCCATGGTTTGAAATTAACGAAAAAAGTTCATGGCGAGGTCATAGAACCAGATAGAGTTAGAGTGGTGCTGCCACCATGAGGTGAAAGGAGAAACTGCATTTGGAACCTTTTATGATTCATGTACTCAGTTCAACAGTCCAAGTGGGCCATAAATAATACATTATAAAACCCAAGCTGTGGGCCGTAGAAAATCTGACCGCGGGCCGTGATTGGCCCCCGGGCCGGACTTTGGACATGCCTGATGTAGATGTTCATAAAAAACTCAGATTAAAGTTGAAGGTTATTATACCAAAAATGGAGAAAACAGAAGAAAATATCAATAACCGAACATAAACCCAGTGTTTCCATCCACTGTCACTGATTGAACTCCATGGGTTTTACTGGTGAATCAATGTTGTAGAAGACGACGGTGTTTCCACGTTCACTGCGGAGCCTCCGAACATCCAAATGGGTCATATCTGATTACCATGAAAAGATGACAAACTGCATTTTACTCCAATTATTTACATGTATTGATAGGATTAGTGGATCAGCAGGTATTAACCCTTTCATGCATGAATTGTGAGAACCTTAGTCAAGATTTTTTTCTTCAGTGTTTTTATTCCTCCTTAGGCATGAAAAAAACAATGCGATCGAGTTTTTTTTTTCCTATGGAGTTACAAAAATATCCATGCATTTAATTTCTGAAGTAAAGAAACGTGTTTAAAACCCAATATCAGAAAGTGATGAAAACAATGAGATAAAAACATTTTTACTGCTGCTAATCTGATATCTTCTCACATTTTAACATATTCTAATGCTAGCTATTACTCAGTTCATGGAGATAATATGCAAAAAAAAAACTTCTTGTCTAACAAATAACAAGTGATTTACACTTAAACATGTTAGTGCAGATCAGGTTTATCAAGAACAGCAAAGTTACAGTAATGGTTTTAATGTCAGTGTATGGGATGGTGTCCATTGTGTTGGCTGATATGGAACTAAAACAACAAAACCCATGAATATACAAGAGAACAGCTGGAGAAGAACTGTCCACTGGAGTGACTTATGCATGAAAGGGTTAAACAGTTTAGATGAGTAGATGCTTTTGGTCGATGGCAGCTGTTTGGGTCTTTATGAGTTAAAATATCATGTTATTTTTGATCACTGCTACCACTGTAAACACTTCCCCACTTCCTACACTCTCTAAACTATACCTGAC
Source organism: Sphaeramia orbicularis (assembly GCF_902148855.1). NCBI lineage: Eukaryota > Metazoa > Chordata > Actinopteri > Kurtiformes > Apogonidae > Sphaeramia > Sphaeramia orbicularis. The sequence continues at coordinate 14,164,544 of NC_043968.1, read as the reverse complement.
CCACACTGTCTTGTACACCAGTGTGGGGAAACAGACTAACAACGAAGACCGATTCTGACTGTAAACATTCTGGGAAAAAAAAGTGTCAGTGTGGCTTTACTGCTTTGTAAAAATGTGTGAAAACATCCACAAGATCTACTGTGTCACCCTCAAATGGCAGGTTGACTGAGGTTTAGGATGAAAAGTAGTTATGTAACGTGGCCTCCTTTTGACACTGTGGAATATCACAAAGCTCTGACTCTGACAGTACATAAAATTGTGATAGCATATAAAATGAAAGGGTTTGAAAGCTGCAGTAGCTGGAGAGCCAAATGGATTGAGCAACTGCTCATGTTCACTTGTTGGTCAATGGCAAACATGCTGACAAACACTACTCTCCCCTGGGTGGGATACAGACACAAATTAAACACGGCACAAGCTTGCAGATGAATTACACAGATTTCTCTTCTTGAGGTTTTGGGCTTTTACAAATGCATTTACAAGAGCTGCACAGAAAAAGCTGAGATAGTGGCTATAAATCTAAAAAAAAAAAAGCATTATTTTTTGGGTGACAGTTGCATCCTTCACATGTTCTCTCCTGCTGTAAAACTGGTGTCCAAAATAATTCCACATGTCAAACCTGAGAGGTAAAATCCCTGTTTCTTTGGCTTATCCTCCTTCTTAGAATAGGCAACGTGGCGCACTGTGTGAGTTTTGAGCCCACGGTGAAAAAATCCACAGTCTGGAGCGTCCTTCCTTCCCTTCTCCTTTCATTCATATCCATCCACACTGAATCTTAAGCCTCATAAGGCAGCCGTGTATCTTAAATCTCTGTGAAAAGCAGCCGTATGAGGGTCAGTATTTCACATAATTATGCAAAATCCTTGACTTAGGACAAATTCCTCAACGTTGTGCTCAGTGAGATTGACACCTTAATCCTACTGTAAGACTTCTGGCCGGTATATGCTTTAAATGTAGACAGGCTTAGGGGACATTTGTACATTGTGTCTAGGAATACAACAGCATTAAATCATTTTGGAAGAAGGTAGCCAACAACACTAAGGCAGTTTTTTTTTTTTTTTTAACATCCTGTTTGACGCCAAGCTAATTCTACATCACCTGTATCCAAAGAACTTTAAACTGAAACTCCAACAATGTAAATTCGTAGATTTTACAACAATACAGGCCAAAAAGACGTTAGCTCTATGTTGGAAAAAGTCCGATCCACCTACAATAGATGCTCAGTTTGATGTAGGGGTGTCAAACATGAGGCCTGAGGGCCAAAACCGGCCCACCAAAGGTTCCAATCCAGCCCGCGGGATTGGAAAAATTAACCAAATATATTAACAGTCAATGGTGTCAAACTCGTTTTAGTTCAGGGACCACATACAGACCAATGTGATCTGAAGTAAAATAATAGCATAATAACCTTTAAATATTGACTCCAAATTTTCTTCTGGGTTTAATGTGAAAAAAAACAGAACAAAACATTACCTTATACCTATAAATAATGAAAAAACTTTTTTTCCTCTTTGTTTTAGTGCAAAAAAATAACAGTAAAATATGAAAATATTTACATTTACAAACTATCTTTTAACAATAAAATGGAATAACGTGAATAAATTTGAACAACCTGAAATTTGTATAGAAAATTAAGTGGAATTTTAACAATATTTTGCCTGTTACTAAATAGGTAAGTTAATAAGTTGAGGCATAATATTGTTAAAAATGCACTTATTTTTCTCCAGAAATTTCATTTTTTCAGGTTATTCACATCTTTTTTGTTTGGATAGTTTGTAAATGTAAATATTTTTATTCATATTTTATTTATAAACTATTATGTTATTATTTTACTGCTTCGGCCCACTTGTGATCAAACTGGCCTGAACTATCATGAGTTTGACACCCCTGGTATACTGCTACACAATGTAGCACTCTGTGGAAAATAACACATATTCTTAAAGATAAAGTAGAAGTCAATCAATCAGTCAATCTGTTGGAGCCAAAATGCATTTTTGTTTGTTTATTCCTCTTTTTTATTTTTGACCTTAATTTAATAATTGTTTAGTGGGTGTGGCTGTGATGATCGCCACAGGTGCATCTCATCATGGGCGTTGGTATGGGTGTGGCAAGGTTACATATACCTGCAGTGTGAGGTGGGCTGTGTGTGTGAGGACAGGCCCAAATTTTCTGACCGTGAGATGGAGTGGATTGAGTTGGTCGGAGTTTTCAGTGTTTTCTTTTGTGTTAAGGAGCCTATTTTGTTTATTTGTAGAAAGTGTATGGAATGACAATTGTGACCTATAATGAACTCTGGGACTTGATTTTAGTGAATAAATGGATTGGCATATCCAAAGACAAAGAAAACCAGCCGGACATTCATTCACGCACGTGTCAAAAAATACAACAGGTTGAACATAGTATTGGCTAAAGGTAAAGCCACTACACAATCAATCAACCAATCAATCAATCAAATTTTATTTATACAGCGCCAAATCCTAACAAAAGTTATCTCATGACACTTCCCATACCCAGCCGGTCGAAACCAGACTCTCAAGCCAGTTTACAGAAACTCAACAGAATCCTCCAGGAGCAAACACAGACATATATGGAAGTGTCTGGAGACCCTTTGTACAATTTATTAATAAAACCGATATGGTACAAATCTTACAGGAAATGTAGGAGAAAATACTGTGGGTAACATTGTATGGTTGTATAGTATTATCATTTTTGCTCTGTGGTGTTTGAATGTGAACATCTGAATTTTGTTTTTTTTTTCCTGCATTGTATAATAAAATGTAAAAATGAAGGTATCATATATGTTTGTATTTGAATATCCATAATATTTCTATTTATTCTGTGTAACATTAGTTGTACATTTATTTCCTTTTACACTGAGAGTAAGACAGTGAAATGATGTTCTGTTCATGTGAACGGGGGTTGGGGGTGGGGGTTGGGTTGGGGGTACAGACTATTTTATTTCAGAACACTACTGTACACATTAACCCTCCGGTATCCCGTCCAGCAAGGTCCTTACTAAGCACCTAGTGTGCCTTTTTGGCACACTTGTGGAATACTGTCAAAAAAATTTCATACAGTTTGTTTTTAATTCTTTTACACTTTTTTCTATTTCATCAACTTGAGCCGTAAATAAAAATACCAAATACTCAATAATTGTCACATTTTTTTAACCCTTTAAATGCCGTGTATGTAATGTAAACAAACTATTTTTTTGGATGCAAAAAACAAAAACAAATTTTTTTTTTCAATATACTGCATAAAAAGTGGATCACATATTATTTTATTTTTTCATCCTGGCATATGTCAATGACTAACTCCAACATTGGTGAATTTGCATTATTATTTTTTGCGCTAGGTCAAATGTTCAAAAAGACTAGCATCTGTCACCAAGTGTGCGAAAAATGCACACCTGTAAATCAAACTATTAAATATTATATATTGATTTATTTTTCTGCTCTAATTTGGTTTTATTTTTGTAAATCAAGGTCAGCCCTAATCATACACATCAAATAATCATTCATTTTACATTTTTTTTAACCTTTTAAACAATCTCTTTTCATTATGATGTCACTACATTTTTTGATGCAAAAAACACAAAATAAGTTTTGTATTGTTTTTTTCAAAATACTACATAAAAAATGGACCACATATTATTTGATTTTTGCAGCCTGGCATATGTCAATGATTAACAGCACCATTAACAACGTTAATAAATTAATTTAGACCCTCACCTCTCATATGAAGCCCAGATATCAGTAAAAGCAGGATTTATGCCTTAATGGTTTTCGGATCAAAAACAGTGGTTATAATGGAAGAAACAGTGCGTTTTTGGCACACTTGGGAGACAGATACGAGTCTTGTAATTTTCTTTTGTTTACAATATGCAAATTTTAGTTGGTGGCCAGAACTTTAAAGATCATGCAAAAATGAACAACTTTTGAATTCTAACCTTATTTAAATTGTGAAAAATAATATGAAGTTGTTTAACACGAAGTGCAAAGTGTGCCTAAAAAGCGCACCTGGATACTGGAGGGTTAATACTGAATGTTTAATATGTACACCAAAGCTCAATAAAGATAGTTAAAAAAAAAAAAAAAAAAGATTCCTGACCGGTACATAGCCTTTTTTTTTTTATTTCTTCAATACTATTCCACACTGGCCAACTGTGTTTGTGTGTGGGTGGAGATGCCAATGTGCTTACATGTACGCTGAGTGGGAGCAGGGTCACAGCTGGGTTCTTGGCTTTCTCTCTCTGAACATATCTTTAAGCCTTTTTACAGTAGTGCTCAATGTAAACTCTCCTGCCTCTGTCTCAAACATGCTTTTTTGCATCATGAGCAACATTTTATCTGCTGTCATTTCATCTTAATGTTGCCAGTATTGGTTATCTCATGTCGTGATGTCTGCCTTGCTTGACGATCATTAGTTTTGGCTCAGTTGAACCTGGTGAAAGCACCGTTTGTGCAGGAAAGCTGGCTTGAAACTCCCTTTTCTCCGACCACCAGCTCTGAATTCGCACACAGCCCAGCAAGACGTGCACTTTTTGAGATTTGACAGGTGCATTAAGAAAATAAATGGCCCTGCCAAATGACATTTCAAGCTCTGGATCAGTTAAATTTGGTTAATAAACATCAGCAATCATATGAGTGTTTCATGCTGCTCTGAGGAGATGATGTACGTAAAGACAAACAACAAACAAATGAAGATGAACGTTATATAGCACTATCTCTTATTCTTTGAATACTACAAATACTGCAAAGGAAAAGACTGAATTTTCTGCAGTGGGTCTCTGCTGCCCCCTGTAGGAGGAGGAGTATACGAGTATAAAATTATCCGACCACCCTTTGTTTTCTTCCATTTCTTGTTCATTTTAATGCCTGGTACAACTAAAGGTACATTTGTTGGAACAAATATCATGATAACAACAAAAATAGCTCTTAATAATTTAATTTCAGAGCTGATATCTAGCCATTTTCCATGTTTTCTTGATAATAACCAAAATCACTTCAGTTCTTACATCGATATCTATGGCATTGTACTGACAAAAACAGTGCTTTTAGGCTTTCCATGTTTTCTTTTCTGTTTGTTTTAGTCACATGATACACATAGGAGTTAGTACTTGATTGCATAACCATTGTTTTTGATGACTTTTGATGGTCTAATAATTTTTTCCGCGACTGTATATTGAATATGAGTGAATAGAGCAACATATCGTTGATTTCTCTAAGTTCAATGGTTTTGGGTATCTCTTGAACATATCAATAAACATACTGATTAAGACATATTAAGGAAATAAATACATGTATATATAGGCATAGATGTCAATATTCCCTAGACTAGAGTAGCTCAAATAAAAAATATATTTTATGGATGTGCTAGTTATTCTAAAGTATATTTTACATACAAAAGTTAAGCTGATGTTTTCCTTTTCTTTTTTTTTTTTTCTTTTTTTTTTTAATCAATTTTAATAAATATTTTGTTATTGATTTGGAAGCTGTTTGGTAAACAACTACATTCATTCTCTCTGGATGTGTCTTCTAAAACCTGTCTGCTCTAACACAGGTCTGCACTACCATCTGGTGGTATATGTGGAAACAACATGATTTATCTCCACAATTTTTGGTGGGCATAGGAGTAGAAAGAAGTTGAATTGCTTTGGCTTTTTTTTTACTGTTTTAATTCACTAGGTATTTTTGGAAAGATATAATCAGATACAATCTATGTATTTGCTGTATGATGTATAATATGTTTTTAGTGAAGTGTGTCAATTCAGGCTAAAGCGACCACATTACACTCTCATCTGTGACATTGTTCACAAAAAAGGATGTTATGGATACCTTGGACAGAGAGCAGAACTGTTTGACATATTTGTTTCTCCACCTGAGGCGCTGGATTCTGTCAGCCATGAGCTGTCTTTAGGCAGAGTCATTACTGATGCATCTGACAGCACGACAGAGTGGTTTAGTAACAGAAAGCACTGGTTTGTGACGAATATCCCAAGCCGGGCTTTATATGCACGACTGCCAACATTTTCAATGTTACCAGTTTTATTTCCTCTTCTCACACATATTTGGAAACAATAAAGCTTTGCGTCAGTATGTTGTCATTTGTTGACATGTTTTGTACCTGTCTTATACCTGTCCCTCTGGGCAACAGGTTTTGCCTTTGTAGAGGTATTTTTCTGTCAGTCCAGTCCCAAATGAGAGAGCAACATGTTTCTTTTCTTTTCTTTTATGAAATGGTTTGTCTGTTTTCATATCATTTTCACCCAGTGATGAAGTTAATGTTATCTGTGTAACCAGTTCTGGATTTTTTAACACTGAAAAAAAAAAAAAAAAGACATTGCTATATACAGTACCTAAAATACAAAAATGATCCTGTGTTGGGAAAAAAAAAGATTCAAAAGTCATTCTTTTCACTCAGGAATGTCTCATGTCATACAATGAGTTTAATAATCCCCTGTGAGCTGATCTAGAATCTTTAACATGTGGTGACAGATACCACAAACCCCACCCCTAATAAGCTACGTATTGTAGCTTATTTTGGCATCAATCCAGATGCCATCATGTGATGTCATCATGTCTATGCGTGTGTTGATGTCAGCATATCAGTTGCTTCTATATATGTGCCAAGTTTGAGGAAAACTGAAACAAAATTGATGTTTGTATAGACATTTGAAATTTCACCCGTTCTAAGTAAATGGGAAAAAAAGATTTTTAAAAATTCCTTAAAAAAATCAACTTTGACCTACTTTTCCCAAAATGCAACCACATCTAATCTGGATCACTAGCAATCTATAAACCCAGTTTGGTATGAATTCGACCGACAGTTTTGCTACTAAAGTGTCAACCATGAAACAAAGAAACAAAACAAGCCAAAAACGATATCCCTTGCCTCCTCTTCAGGGGACGGGGTTAATAAGTCACTTAGCCCAGATGTCAGCTAAAATCAGTCTAAAATGATAGTGCAAATGTGCCAAGAAGAAATTATCTGCATATTTGTTTAGTTCATATTGTAACCTGTCATAAATGACTTGACATATATTTCAGATCAAACTCAAACAAATAGTGTTACCTAAAAACCTAGGATTAAAACAAATTGTGCAAAAATCAATGCATTTCTGTCACTGTAAATCTGGCTGGTATAGGTATAAATACCCATATATCTTCAACATACTGGCTTTGTGTAGTTTAACTAAACTAGTCCAGTTGAACCAAGAAGAACGATGACCTGAGCAAATGAGAACCTACACAGACAAATGCCCATAAATTGACTGTATTCAACAAGACAGATTGTAACACACCAAAATTAAAGTAAAAATCACAGGGAGCTTCAAAAATAACCATGGATGAATTTGGTCTGTTGGCAGTTCTAGTGTCAAGAGGAAGCCTGCTCTCTTAACCGTTACCAGTGTGAGCATGTTTAAGGAAATATTCCCCTGGCTCACACTTACTCCAAACACTCAGAACCTCTTAAAGTAGCAGCAGCCTGCCATACAGTTGACAATTTGCATGATTGACCAGTATGTTCATCATCTTATCACCTTTTAATCTCCACTGAGGTCTATGGTTTATACAGGATGTATTAGGATGTCTGCACTATTCACTAAAAGATGTCTGAAGCAGCACAAAAGATTAGTATTGACATGAGATACTACATGCAATCTATAATGTTTGTCAACACTCTATCAAAGGAGAGGAAAGAGAGAGGATGTACATCTGTGAATGTGTGAGTCTATGCCATTTGGTTTTATTTAATGATCCCATTCTTTTCCCTGCAGGACTGAGTGAACAGAGTTGCTGTCCATGGTGCTGAACCTCTTTTTTTTTGCAACACTACCCTGGTGTGTGGACAGCTGCAACAGTTTTATTTATTTTCACTTATAAAAAAGCCTTACTGGTATCATTACCCAATCTCATAAGTGTCACTGTGATGAAGGCTGAAGAGGTTTAGGACATCTATTCTCAGTGCAACACCAGACCCAGGTCTAACCAACCACTGCTTCTACTCAATATCAGATGAATATGTAGATGGTGTCATGTGGTCAAGAAAATATTAGTGTTTTAGACTGCAGAATACTGTAAGTGCAGAGTCTGGCAATGTAACTAAAATCTAAGTTTAATGCATGTACATTTCATGACATAAAAATATGACATGCATGTTCACTAAAAATGGACCTTTAAGAGAGTGGGGAACATCTACTGTATAAGATGGAAACAATTAACTGACAAATGGTACCAGGCACAACAAACCCCACCCCCGGCAAATATTGTATCTTATTTTGGCATCAATCAAGCTGATGTCATCATGTCTAAGTGTGTGCTGATGTCAGCATATCAATTGCCTCTATATATGTGACAAGTTTGAAGTACATTGAAACAAAATTGATGCTTTTATAGACATGTGAAATTTCACCCATTATAAGTGAATGGGAGGAAAAAAAAAGATTTTAAAATTCATAAAAAATTTGAACTTTGACCTACTTTTCCAAAAATGTAATGACATCTTTTCTGGGTCACTGGCAATCTATAAACCCAATTTAGTATGAATTCCACCGATAGTTTTGCTGCTAAACTGTTAAGAAAGAAACAAACCGAACCAAAAACTATACCTCTTGCCTCCCTTTTGTGGGGCGGAGTAAAAATATTTACATGTTCAGGGACAGAAGATGTTTTGATGAGAGAAGAGGCAGAGATGTTATTCTAACATTTAACAAGGTAAGTGAATACTTTGCAAGGGGAAAAAACATGTCAGGATTAAAATCATTATTCATAATACAGTGCTTTCATTATGCATCATTAGTTGTCTGGAGATGTTCTTCAAATTAGCATTACTGCTGCTCATATTACAGAATTAATTACAGACAATATTGGGTTGACAGGAGCTGCATATTGACAAATGTTAGGAGATATAACAGAAGATTTTTTTTTTTTTTTTTACCAACATTAGGTTTTTGCATCATATTGGCCTTTGTGCTCTAACAGTGACCCACTGAAAATACATGTGTGTTCATGTCAGTTATTTTCATTTTATGTTTTATGTTGTCATTTGTACAACTTTCTGTCTATTCATCGGTCAGTCTGTCCATCTATAAGCAGGATTATGAAAAAAAAAACACTGCACTAAGTTTCATAACTTTTGATTCAGTTCATTAAAAATGTGTAGCTTTGCATTTATTTTCAGCAATTGTGTGCATGATGTTAACTTCCCCAACCAAAAATGTCATACACATTGTTGCTTTTCACGCTGTGTGAAATTATGATTTGTACATCCTTGCATTATTCCAGTGAAGTGTCCACAATATCATTTATATATGACATAGTGTACATACATGTACATATGTGAGCTGAGGCTGTTTTTAGCATTGTTCATTGTTCGTTCATTGAGAGAAAAGTATTGAGCAAAGACACAACAAAAGGACTAGAAGGATGTGTGGATATAAAAAAAAGTTAAATGTCATCTTTGAGAGTTTGATCATTTTCGACTAACAGGTATTCCAGGCATTTTAGAAAATTTACTAAATATCATGTCTGGATACACAAATAATGACAAAAAGCATTGTGTGCAAAAGTAGTTGTAAGCAGGAAATAATATAGATTAAATATATTGGTGCAGCTTCAAATGTGTAAATCTAAACATCAACTGTCTAACAGTCAACAAACAGGATATTTACTGAAACCAAACTAAAAGAAACTACTGAAAACATTTATTAGTTGACTGCCTCTCAATAGGAAGTGTTGCTTCCTCTCTTTGAAACCATGGTGTTGAATGCATCAGGGTGTGGCAGATTCAACCTAGAATAAAGATTCTTCTCATAAAGGTTCAAAACTAATGTAAATGTTCTGAAGTGACAATGTGATCCAAACTCTGGTCAAACAAAAGTGACGTAATAGTCCTGCCATAGATCCACCGATAAATAATGAGGTGCACCAAAGTCCAAACAAGTTCACTTTGTTACTGTAAATCAGTGTTTTTCAAACTGTGGGGGGGTCCAGGGGGGTGCGTGAAGGCACTAGACAAAGAGTTTAGGTTTGGAGAATAGACAAGGATTTGACTGGAAAAGAAAAATGTGCAATATTTCTGTTTTTGTACAGTTTGTTCAGTTTGCACTTTCATTTTCTGAGATGTATAATGTAAACAGGCTCATTGCAGCCACTGATATTGTTAAAATGTTTATCTTTGTTACCAAAATTTATTTGATATTCTAAAAAAGTAACTTTACTGTCATAGTTGTAAGATAATTGCTCCTTCCCTATTTTTTTGGAAAAAAATTGTCTCAGGGAGCAGTCTTGTTGAGTTTATTTGTATTGTTCATGTTATTTTTTAATTTTTATTCAACAAATTATTCAAGGAAAAGCAAAAAGTATTGTTAGGATATTGAGGTTTCTTTCAATAAAAGTTATAATTGCACCACTGTTACAATGTTGTTGGGGTTGAGGGGGGCCTGGAGAGTTTTCATCCTCCACAGGGGGGCCCCACAGAAAAAGATTGAGAACCACTGCTGTAGATGAATAACTGGAACATATTGTATTTTAAGAATCATGAATCTTGCTTTATTCTAGTTTCAAGACCGTTTCTAAAAATGCATGAAGTATTCTATTTCCCATCCCAGCTCAATCCCAAAGGACAAAGCAATTTCATAGCAAATCTATTCTACCCTTGTATTTGTTACCAGTCTGCTCCTCCTGTTTTAGAACTCCAGTCCAGAATCCTTTATTATATAAAAGGGACGTGGTCTCTGTGTGTCTTGGGCATCACACAAAATCTGCAAAGAGTTGACTGCTGCAGTTTGGCATACTTATGTATTTTTGGTCAAGGAAGAAACTAGCGAAAACGACAAGTTGATAGGACCAATATTCTGGGAGCTATTAGTAATTTTGGAATACAATGGCCTCCTAATGGTCAATCACGTTGCTATGCCCAGAATCATATAATCATCATTGAAGTGGGTTATCTAGCAACAGATAAACAATAGGGCCAAGTTGCGACGGTGTCAAATTTTGTGTGCAGAAACAGACCCGCCAGCTGAGAGGTTATTCAACTAAAAATGTCAGTGGAATTTACCAAGAAAGTAAAAGAATGAACTGGATCAGAGGATCTAGAACCTGTGGTTCCCCAACACGCTAGTTCCAATTTAAAAGGGGTAAGATCTGATGACTCTGTTGGTACAAATATTCATATATCAGAACATAATTAATCAGTCAGTCAAAGTTTATTTATATAACACTTCACAACAACACAAAGAAAGTAAAGTAAAAAAAATAAATAAAACAAAATAAACTTCATTGCCCCCTGGGGAAGTTCATCTTGGGCACAGTGCTACATATCAATGCTTCACAAGACAAGATAAAAAACATCATCACATGGACACATTATAACAATGTTTTTCAACCTTGGGGTCGGGACCCCATGTGGGGTCGCCTGGTGTTCAAATGGGGTCGCCTGAAATTTCTAGTAATTGATAAGAATAAAAAATTACTTATTAAAAATGTATGTTGAGTTGAGAGAGACAATCCCAATCCATAAAAGACATGACAAACTCTGCAGCTGAAACTGAAGCGCTGTGGTTCTGTTTATCTGTCAAATGTTCATTGTGGTCGGTTTCAGATGCTGCAGCTCTTTCATAATTCAAGTTATTGTTTGTTCAGTATTAATTGTCAGCCTTGTAAATCCAAGCTGGACTGACTGTACATATCCTGACCAAGGAAAATAAAATTCTCACTTTGTGCAGTAATCTACACCTGGCTTTTCTGCCTCTGTCCATAATAATATACATTATATAGCCTAAATGTCATCTAAAATTAACGTTTATTTGCAACATAGTATAGCTAACTATTACATGATCAAAAAGAAATTAATTTTAGCAAAAAAAAAAAAAAAGTTTCCGTTTTCAATGTCTGGGGTCGCCAGAAATTTCTGATGTTAAAATGGGGTCATGAGCCAAAAAAGGTTGGGAACCACTGCATTATAACAATGACAGTTAGTCTGAACAGACATGGACTACATTTGACAATCACAACACACACAGAACATACAGAGACACCTAAAGTGCAGAAAGAAAGAAAGAAAGAAAGAAAGAAAGAAAGAAAGAAAGAAAGAAAGAAAGAAAGAGTAGAGAGTGCTAAGTGCTAAATTGCTGTGTGTTTGTTGCACGTTGCTCTATTACACTAGTTGTTCAGCAGCTTAATGGACATTGGGACAAATGATGATTTGAGGCGGTTAGTTTTGCACTTTGGCATACGAAATCTTCTTCCTGATGGAAGAAGTTCGTATTCGGAGGACAATGGATAAGTTGGATCTGAGGAGATTTTTGTTGCTTGTTTCATGACCGACTGGTTCTACAAATGATCTATGGACTGATATTCTCTCATACCTATAATCTTCATTGCCGTTTTGTGCATGTTGGCCAGCCTGTTCTTCAGTTGGACTGATAAGTTGCCATACGTTGCCATACCAGTTGCCATACCAGGCAACATCAGTTCTTTTGACTTTCCTTCATCTATGGTTGAATAAGCATTAGTGATAGCGAAGTGAAACTCAGGTTATGTAGCCGCACTCGCTGTGGCTGTTCTGGATTCTATTTTTATAAACTCAAACCCATCACTCCACACACTATGTTTTATCGTTCTGTTAGAGACCAAAGTGCTTTACATCTAAAAACATGATCAACGTATAAGATAACAACAGTTTAATCAAATACTATAAAAGTGCATGAAACAATAAGACACAACAGACAGTGATAGAAAAGACCACAGATTTAAAACCTAAGAGTGTGTCAGTGCTGAGGGTTAAAAGCCAGTCTGAACAGGTGTGTCTTTAACCTGGACTTAAACAGGGACAGGTCAGTGAGGGCTCACAGGTCCAGGGGCAGCGACTTCCACAGTTTTGAAGCAGAAACAGCAAAGGAACGATCACCCCACTGTTTATAGTATTTCATCATATTTTGTGGTCTTAAATCATTGCAGTGATCTTGTCCTTGGTGGATGATTGGCACTGGAGATGTGACCCAGACCTGTTATTGTACAACCTGGGAGACTTTGGGAATGTCTGAGGAAGAACTCAACTAAAGGCTACTTAAGGAATGTTTTATGTGAAATGAGCAAATATAGACTTATAGCCAAAGTTTTTTCTTTCTTTCATTCTTTCTGCACAAGCAGGTTAATAAAATGTCTAAAGGCGTCATGATTCATTAGAGATTTTTACACTCTTAATGACTCATTTATGTCAAGCTGTTTTTGCTGACTGCTGACACAGGCTTTTTCTTCCATTCAATCCATTTTGATGGTGTTTAAATTGTATTACACACTTCTTTGGGGACTCATTGCAGTAATTGAGATGATATGGATATTTGTGGCGGAGCATAATCTACGATGTATTTCTTTGCAAATAATCAATATAATGTGCAGCTATATTGCTAATATGCAAATATTATTAATGTACATACAGAACAAGTACTCTCTTTCATATTTCATCTTTCATTCTTTAATGTTTCTTTCTGTCTGCACTTTGATTTTTTTTTGTTTGTTTGTTTTTTGCTGTAAACTGCACTTTCCCCTATGTGGGATCAATAAAGTCATGTCTTATCTAATCTTATGTAATGCAAAAAAAGAGTGAACCTTTCATGAATATTTGTATTTATATTTGTATTTATTTATTTAGTAAGAGGACAGTTTGTATTGGCATTAGTTGCAAAGAACAAGATGCATGCACCAGATTTAGCAGAGAAGCTCATTTCTGTCTGTTGTCCTGGACAAATGACTGACATAACAAAACATCACATAGATTATGAAGTACTAATATACTTGAAGAAAACTGTTAAACATTACAGATATATGATTATTTAAAAAAATGTAATCAAAATCCAGTTTATCAGGCTGAGTGACACCAGTTTTATAACTTTAGTATTCAATTACTTAACCTGCTGAGACCCAGGACATGTCAGCAAAGTATAAGCTTTTTTTGTTTTTTACTGAACAAGTGCCTATATTAGAAACATCATGATGCAACAGTTTTTTCAGTTGCAGTTTTGAAAATTGTTATGGAATGTCCTTTGTGTTAGACTTTTTTTTTTTTAAAGTTGTGAAACTCTTGTCCACAAATGTGGACAGAAAACCCATAGCTGGGTCTTAGGAGGATAAATTCTAAGTGAAAATGTTAACTGTATTTTCAAGTCAAATTATTTCTCTGGTTCGGCCCACTGCCGATCAAATTTGGCTTAATGTGGCCCCTGAAAGAAAATGAGTTTGATACCCCTGGGATAGCATCAAACACAGCCATGCCATTTGCCATATTCTCTCGGGAGTACTGGAATTTTATATTCTAACAAAAATTCACTATAAGTAAACAACTGCCCTTCCTTGTTAAACAACTGTCGGACAAACAGTATTCCATTATCAACCCAATTCTTTAACCCTCCGGTATCCCATCCAGCAAGGCCCTTACTAAGCACCTAGTGTGCCATTTTGGCACACTTGTGGAATAATGTCAAAAAAAATTTTCATACAGTTTGTTTTTAATTCTTTTACACGTTTTTCTATTTCATCAACTTGAGCCGTAAATAAAAATACCAAATACTCAATAATTGTCACATTTTTTAACCTTTTAAATGCTGTGTTTGTAATATAAACAAACCATTTTTTTTGGATGCAATAAACACAAAGATTTTTTTTTTTTTTTTCAATATACTACATAAAAAGTGGATCACATATTATTTGATTTTTGTAGCCTGACATATGTCAGTGATTAATAGCAACACTGGTTAATTTGCATTATTATTTTTGGAGCTAGGTAAAATGTTCAAAAAGACTAGCATCTGTCACCAAGTGTGCGTAAAATGCACACCTATAAATCCAACTATTAAATATTATATATTGATTTATTTTCCTGCTCTAATTTGATTTTATTTTTGTAAACCAAGGTCAGCCCTAATCATACATATCAAATGGAAGAAACAGTGCGTTTTAGGCACACTTGGCAGACAGATGCTAGTCTTGTAATTTTCTTTTGTTTACAATGTGCACATTTTAGTTGGTGGCCAGAATTTTAAAGATCATGCAAAAATGAACAACTTTTTAATTCTAACCTTATTTAAATTGTGAAAAATAACACTGGGTTACAAAAAAATGTTTTTTGCAAGTTGTCTAGGTTTTTTCAACTGAATTAGGACCATTTTGCACCGCTAAATCCAAAAATGACATCTGTTTTTCTCAATCAGCTCAGGGTTTTTTTGCCAATTTGATTTTGAAAAATTTGATCTTCTCACAAAATTGATAGCATTTTTGTGACTTTATCAGTTGATTTTTTTATGTAGTTCTCACCCAAAATAGGTTTTAGGAGAAAAAAAAATCATTTTCTAACTGGATGTATTTATTATTTATTATGTATTCACCTCAGATATAGCAGAATACGTCAGGCTTATTTTTGCAACATCTTCTAGTCGAAGCCATTTCATTCACCTGTAATATTAAAAAAAACATTAATCATAAATTGGCAAAAGTAAAATCTTCAGAACTCGTTTATTGCAAGAAATATGAAAGAATTTTGTATCATATGATGTGAAAATGCCCATAAATGTAAGCAAAAATGTTAAAAAGCCAATATGTAGCATAGTTCAGAAAGTTGACCTGATTGAGCAAAATTAATGTGATTTTTGGATTCAGCACACCAAAATTATCCTAAATCAGCTCAAAAAACTTAAACAATAAATTTGTTGTTGACCAGTGTAATATGAATTTTTTTTAACATGAAGTGCAAACTGTGCCTAAAAGGTGATACTGGAGGGTTAAAAACAATGACTTACCTTTGAAACATACATTCTGGTTATTCCATATATACAACACACAGAACTTTTCAGGAGACAAACATGTGTTCGTGACAAGTCTTTATTTTGATGGTTTGATTACTGGTAGTTTCCGGAAACCACTGTTTGTAATTGTTGTTTTAAAGTGCAGTATGTTCAAATAAGTGTTTGACTGTGGAGCCTATACTATTAAAAGTATTTAAATTGTAAGTGTGGCTGACATATTTTCCGGGAAAAGGGCTGATGCCATATTTGAAGGGGTCCATGCTTGGCTGGACGCAGGGTTTAAGGAAGCGGGTCCGCCCGGCCGGCAGTCAGACGGGGACTCGACGGTGAGGGCTTGAGGCGCGGTGTGAGCTGCGGACGGACACCGACCAGAGCTGCACCAGCACGGCTTCACAACAACCACGACCCGACGCGGCAATGTGCACCTTTCACTGCGGCGGTGGTTTTGTGTCATATTCAGGTGAGTAGAAACGTGTGCTGTGTGTCTGTCTGTCGTGTGTCTGGGTGGAAATATCCGAAGCTAGAAGCGTAAGAGGCTCAATACAAAGGCTTTCTCTGCCGGAGAAAATGCCGGGGCTGCAGCAGCCTGAGGCCCGCCGCTGTCTTTCAACTCACCGACTAGCCACGGTTAAGCCGCCGAGGCTTCATTCATCCGGACTATTTCTTACCAAAAATGAACCTTAGTGTTTTATTTAAAGCGTTAAATGGTATTCACTTACATTTAACGGCGCTAGGTACCGAGTTCCGGTGGGTTTTGACAGCCGTGGCCGGTGCCCAGAAACATGGTTGCTCTGCGGAGTCTCCTAGCGCCGCACGCCGGGCAGCGGTGCAGTCCGTGCCGCTAGAGGCATACGGAGATAGCCAGGGTTCGCTCTGCTACAACCGAGAGAGCATCCGGGAGTGGAAATGCACCCGACGACACGTTTCATTATGTAATATTGTAAATGTTAGCAACTAATTGTGGTATGTGTGGTCAAACTTTCCTCATACACATGATAAATGTCAAACTAAGTTGTTACTGCGCCGCGGAATGCTAGTGTTAGTTAGCTCCGTCTGGGGTTTCGCCTTTTTTTTTCTGCCGGACGTCTTTCCGTGACCCACCCTTGTTTCGTGGAACTAATGAAGTTGTTTTGTGTCGTGTTTGTGCGGCTATCACAGTGTGGTTAGTGAGAGGGGATAGTGTCTGTTGTTGTCAGGTGTTCGTCTGTCCGTTCTACCTGCGCACTGGGCTGGATGGAAAGCCCGACATGTCAGTAGCCTCTGTGGGCTAACGAGGCTCAACACACCGGTGTGTGGGTCCGGATGGGTCATGGTGGAAACCCCCCCCTCTCCTCCTCCTCCTCCTCCTCCTATCCAGTCCTTATATTTTAACAGGAATCAGGGGTTTTGATCGTGTTTTGTGCAGTAATTACTGTTTCATCTCCTCAAATCTCATGTCTTTGTATTTAATGTGCAAAACTTTAAATTGATCAACTTAATCCTATAATGTGGTTTTGCAAACGGACCTTTCTTTCCTTTTACTTCATGTTTTTCATCTGAAAACTCAAATATGTACATAGTTTTTCAATTCAACATGTAAATAGTAGGGCTGTGTATTGGCAAGAATCTGGCGATACAATACAAATCACAATACTAGGATCACGATACGATATATCACAATATATCATGATACTGTTAAAAAAGCAAGATTATTTCCTGGAAGAATTGAATTACATCAGAAATATGTACAAATACCAAACACAGGATCTAATGCTATATCACAAAATTTTTCTAATTCTCCTAGTTTCTAAAGGAACTAACATCTGCCTCTCTCAGACAGTAAACAGTGTTGAGTGGCACTAGTGAAGTTGTTTTGTGTGTGTTTGTGCGGCTATCACAGTGGGGATAGTGTCTATTGTTGTCAGGTGTTCATCTGTCCGTTCTACCTGCACACTGGGCTGGATGGCAAGCCCAACATGTCGGTAGCCTCTGTGGGCTAACGAGGCTCAACACACCGGTCTGTGGGTCCGGATGGGTCATGGTGGAAACCCCCCCTCCTGTCCAGTCCTTATATTTTAACAGGAATCAGGGGTTTTGATCGTGTTTTGTGCAGTAATTACTGTTTAATCTCCTCAAATCTCATGTCTTTGTATTTAATGTGCAAAACTTTAAATTGATCAACTTAATCCTATAATGTGGTTTTGCAAAAGGACTTTTCTCTCCTTTTACCTCATGTTTTTCATCTGAAAACTCAAATATGTACATAGGTTTATCAATTCAACATGTAAATAGTAGGGCTGTGTATTGGCAAGAATCTGGCAATACAATACAAATCACAATACTAGGGTCACGATACGATATATCACGATATATCATGATATTGTTTTTTTTTTAAAAAGCAAGATAATTTTCTGGAAGAATTGAATTACATCAGAAATATGTACAAATACTAAACACAGGATCTAATGCTATATTGGATGGGTTATGGTGGAACCCCCCCCCCCCCCCCCCCCCCCTCCTGTCCAGTCCTTATATTTTAACAGGAGAGAAAAGTCCTTTTGCAAAACCACATTATAGGATTAAGTTGATCAATTTAAAATTTTGCACATTAAATCCAAAGACATGAGATTTGAGGAGATGGAACAGTAATTATTGCACAAAACACGATCAAAACCCCTGATTCCTTTACCTCATGTTTTTCATCTGAAAAGTCAAAATATGTACGTAGGTTTATAAATTCAACATGGAAATAGCAGGGATGTGTATTGGCAAGAATCTGGCGATACAATACAAATCACAATACTAGGATCACGATACAACATATCACAATATATCATGATACTGTTCAAAAAGCAAGATTATTTCCTGGGAGAATTGAATTACATCAGAAATATGTACAAATAC
The DNA here is from genome assembly GCF_902148855.1 of Sphaeramia orbicularis. Lineage (NCBI taxonomy): Eukaryota > Metazoa > Chordata > Actinopteri > Kurtiformes > Apogonidae > Sphaeramia > Sphaeramia orbicularis. Next base: position 14,145,856 of record NC_043968.1, on the reverse strand, counting down.
TAAACACAGGATCTAATGCTATATCACAAAATTTTTCTAATTCTCCTAGTTTCCAAAGGAATTAACATCTGCCTCTCTCAGACAGTAAAAAGTGTTTTGTGGAACTAGTGAAGTTGTTTTGTGTGTGTTTGTGCGGCTATCACAGTGGGGATAGTGTCTTTTGTTGTCAGGTGTTCGTCTGTCCGTTCTACCTGCACACTGGGCTGGATGGAAAGCCAGACATATCAGTAGCCTCTGTGGGCTAACGAGGCTCAACACACCGGTCTGTGGGTCCGGATGGGTCATGGTGCCCCCGACCCCCCTCCCCTCCTGTCCAGTCCTTATATTTTAACAGGAATCAGGGGTTTTGATCGTGTTTTGTGCAATAATTACTGTTTAATCTCCTCAAATCTCATGTCTTTATATTTAATGTGCAAAACTTTAAATTGATCAACTTAATCCTATGATGTGGTTTTGCAAAAGGACATATAGAAAATAGTAGGGGTGTGTATTGGCAAAAATCTGGCGATATGATACAAATCACAATACTAGGATCACAGTACGATATATCATGATACTGTTTAAAAAGCAAGATTATTTCCTGGAAGAATTGAATTATATCAGAAATATATACAAATACTAAACACGTTTTTATTTGATCAGAACAGGATCTAATGCTATATCACAACATTTTTCTAATCCTCCTAGTTTCCAAATGAACTAACATTTGCCTCTCTCAGACAGTAAAAAGTGCTTTTAGGATGCGTCAAATAACTATTATTTAATAAAACAGTGTCAAATAATAATAAATAAAATATAAATAAAAAAAAACAAAAATTAACTTCAGCCATATCTGCATTTGAATAAATACCTAAAAAAATTGATACAGTAATTTTTAATATTGATACAGTATCATGAAATGAAATATCATGATATATTGCAGAACCGATATTTTCTTACACCCCTAGTAAATAGTATTCGCTTTTTTTTTAACAGCATTCACCTGTTTGTTTGGTGTCTTATAAACTTCCTATTAACCAGCTGAAAAATCCCGCAGGCACGTGTATTAGCACAAGACACATTATGAAGTCGACATTACCCAGATAGAATGATATATTCACTAGAATATTTAATTTTGTTCTGTTACATTCCACACTGTGATTATGTAAACAAGGGGATCTTAAATAATTATAAGACACTGGGACTGTAAGACAGGCCCACAATGAAAATGGTAATTTTCCATTGTCAGTGAGCCAATTTTTTCATTCATTTATTTATTCACATATCTATTAAAAGAACTAAGTGTAAGAACATTAAATTTTGCATTTGCATTATGTGAAATGGGACACCCAGTGAAGCTGAAGAGCTTTTTGAGAGGGGCCCAGGCACAAAGAATAAATAACACATGTAACAATAATACAATACATTTTTCAGATATTACAAATCCGTCATTGTGTTAAACACAACTACAAGCCTGTGTGCTCATTAATAATTCAACTTCTAACCTCAGTTCCTGTTAGGATGCTATTAGCTGTTAGCATGTAAACAACATATGACCATTGACAGGTCTCTTTTATTCTAAAATGTAAATGTTTGGTAACCACTGATATTTTAGAATACATTTGTATGAAAGTAAACCTTGATTAGCAGAAGCCACATATGACAATTGAAATAAATTTCATCCCAGTCCTCAAAGAACTAAGAAAAGAGCAACAATTTTAGTATATGTTCAAGATTACATGGCGTGATCATCCTATGCAGGATTTTGTTGAAACTAAAGCAGCTAAAGGTGAGACACACGGAGGCAGCCATGTCACGTCCAGAGCTTTCATGCACAATTCCACACCTCAAAAGAAGGAAAATCTGTCACAACCACAGCATTGCCTTTCATTAATATTATAAGATGATAAAAACTGAAAGAAGCACTGCAGAGTAGTTGTATTAAATCTCTCCACAGGATGGCAGCAGTGTGCTAACCACAATTGCTGCACTGTGTTGAGATGGCTAAAGTGCTTCTTTTTTGTACAGAGATATCTGTTTTCAGGAAATTACTGTAAACTGATGTGGCATTAATTGATGTGTGTAAAAAGGAAATGTTATCCTCCTTATTCTGGTTGTTGTCTTGTGGCAGTCTCCAGCATGTTAGTGTGACAGTATTTTTTTTCAATTGTACTAAGTCATGTTTATGCTTTTTGTCATGTGAACAGACAAACTGCAGAGACAAATGAAACAAGAGGTGTTTTTAAAGTTTTAGGTTATTCATTTATTGACCCATAAATAGAAGGGTAATTTTTTGGTTCGTCCTTAAAGAGGAAAATAAAAGTACAATAGCATTTAGGACAAAAAACATACTCATTTATTTTTCTACTCATTGAGAATGTCACAGACCAAGGTGGAAGTTGTAATTTTAACAGAAAGCTAAAGCAATTACTAGTTTCTTTTGTTTTAAATAATTTTGATTTATGTTGTTTGGAGATATTTTTCAATTTCCATTCATATGCAGATCTTAATGCAGGGTATGACTCCACCCTGTGTTAAGGACAGTTAGTCACTATTCATTTTAACATTTAAAAAGCAATTATAAAGCAATGAATAGTGGATTATTAATTACAGTTCTGTTTGTCCGTGAAAAGACTAATGAAACAACGACAAAATATGAATATGATATAAATTGTGAAATATTCAACAATGCTATGTGGGTGGATCGGATCCGTTTTCATTACTGTAGTGACTATTAAATTTAGAAAATGAATGGCAAATTATCCATCCTTGGGATTTGAAAAATGATAAATGTAAATGCTACATGAACCTTTTAAATGTGTGTTGTTTGACCACTTGTTTGTTTTCTTCCACAGATTGAACAATGTGATTGTGATCGGAGGCACCTCACTTCACTAGAATGTACTTGATGAATGTACCTCCTGTCGCAGCGACTCACACAGAATGGAGAACATGTGGCCCACCAGGAGGCTATAGCCTTCCAATCTGCCTCAATGACTCTGACACCGAGTTGTCCACCAGAGGCACACCTATCTCAGATAAGGTCCAGATGATCATAGAGAGCCTAAGGAGCACCCAGTCCTCACTCGAGATGGGCGACGAGATGGAGGGAAATGTGCCATTAGGAGAGGAAGGCCACCCCCATGTCTGCAAGGTTGCAGCAGGTTCTTTTGGGACCAATGGGTCCAAAGCTAAAGGTCCCGTCGAGAAACAAGAAAATCTTTCTTCCCCAGTCAACGAGAGCCATGACTCAGACAGTGATGATTCTGTGGACCGAGGAATTGAAGAGGCAATACTTGAATACTTGAAGGAAAAGGATGGTCACAAACGTAAGGCGGAACCATGCACTAATATTCTCCAGCAATCTAAAATTCCCAGAAGAAGCCCACCTGTTCCAGAGGTTTCCAAACAGAATTCCGAAAGCAATACATATTTGATTACAAGCAATCAGTTTCCCAAAAGTGTCAAAGCAGAGATGCCCACAGCACCAGCGGCTTTTCCCATGAAAAAGTATATCAAACATAAGGTCTCACTTAATGAGAGCCAAGTCCAGAAAGCAGAGTCAAATAAAAGTGCAACCACAACAGCCAAAAGTTTAGAACTGCCCAGAGAGCAGACAAAGAACCCCTCTAAAACAATCAGTCTCTTAAACAAGGTTAAGTATCCGGCTCAGTTGACGGACTCAGATGATTCGAGCAGTGATGATGGCATTGAGGAGGCCATTCAGAGATACCAGCTAGAGAAGGAGCAGCAGAACCGACAAGAACCTCTGAAGCCATATGCATTCATAGATGAATCTGACTCTACTAGTGATGATGGCATTGAAGAGGCTATCCGCTGCTACCAGCTTGAGCAACTCAAAGAGAAGAGTGTTCTGAAACCTTTCTTTCATCAACAAAAACCTGTATGTAAAACCTTAATGCATGCAGTAGGAGGCACAAGCGGGGAAACATTGAGAAGACCCAAACTGAAAAAGAAAACCAACAGACCAGAGAAAGAAGTGAAATCGGTTGCATCTCATCTTTGCATACCCAAAAATACACTTTCAGACAGTGCTAAAGGTAAAGGAAACAGGCTGCTTTCTTTTAAAATTGAAGGTTTAAGGAGCACCCTGCCCCTCCAAAGGCTAATACAACCGCAGAGCTCATGTGTGCTGAGGCAATACTGGATATTTCTAAAACTGTCATGCCTGGGGGTTTCCATCCTACTGTTGGGCTTAGCGGCTGCGCTCCTACTGAATCATGTGTGCAGTCTTCACTTCCAGACAATGACCTGGGCGCTGAAAGTGATGACAGCTCCGTTGATAGTGAAGATGGGATTGAGCAAGAAATCAGGAAGTTTCTCGAACAGAAGGCCCAAATGCACAAACAACCACTTAGCTCTGCTACAACTCTTGAGCCATGTGGCGTAAATGAACCTGAAATGGTAAAAACAAAACAGGTCTCATCCCAAAAAAAGCCTCAAAGACTGTCTCTAACACAGAAGAGAAGACAGAAAGAGGAACACAGCATTTCTAACATGACCAGCATCAATAATGATGGTAAAGAGACATTCTCTGAAACTTCACCTGAGCACAAGAAAGAAGTGTGTCCATACGCACTTTCCCAGATCAGTCAAATCCAACCAATGCCTGGATTATGCAAGACTGAGCAAAGCGGAGACAAAAGCAGCTCACTTGACAGTGATGAGGACCTAGACACGGCTATAAAAGACCTCCTCAAGACAAAAAAAGAAGTCAAAGAAAAAGCTAAGAGACTTGAAACGGAAATCAAGGAAGTGCCTCAAGAAGGACGAACCACTGCTCGAAATGCTATACAGACCAAAAAGCTCAAACCTGAACTCTTTCCCAAGCATAGTAGTTTGAAAAAAGTACAAAAGAGTAAGGATGAAATGAGAGACAAGTCTAGACTGAGTACAAAGACCATGTCTCAACATAAACAGAACATTAGTAAAGAGCATGACATACATGAAGGAGAAACAGAGAATAGGAAAGGAAATGACTGTCAAGACATCCCGCTACCACATGATGCTCAGATGGCTTTGCAGATGAAAGACGATAGTAGTTCTGTAGATAGTGATGATAGCATCGAGCAAGAAATCAGAAAGTTTCTGGCTGAAAAGGCCAAAGTTTCCACAGTAGAGAAAATTAAAGGTGAAGACGAATCAAGGAATGGAAATGTCATGGTTTGTACTCAAGCTAAAGATGAGGGTATTAAACAGGAAAATCAGCTGGCTGAAATTCCAAGAAAAAATGTACCTTCTCCCTCTGGACAATCTCCTCCTGATGGTAAACAACCTCACAATAAATTGCCACTTCCAATGTCATGTAGTTTGCTGCCAGACAACTCCATCTCCCCTGTTGGTGCACAATCACATTTGTCCTCAGTCCAACACTGCAGCCCTGGTCTTTTGGAGCCGGCTGACGGGGCAGGAGCTGTTAGAACAGAGCAGAGGAGGCCTAGCACCACAGGAGGAAAGGCCCAGGAGGACAGCCTGGAGAAGGAAAGAGTTCGGACAGTTTTGAGTTCGAACATCGTTCATTCTCGCTCTGAATCAATCAAATGGCGTCAAAGCCTGGGACTGCCCACTACGGACACAAGGACTCTTAGTCGGACTCCATTTCATATCACCTCATCTAAAATGAGCGAGACCCCATCAGGAGCACCATATCAAAGCGGGGGCATTAACTTCAAACTCCAGACTCCAGTGTCTGTTTGGTCTTCTGCAAGGACCAGTAGATCACCTTTCCCCTCCTCTACAGAGCCAGCTGTAAATGCCACATTTCGCTCCCCAGTGTTGAGTTTTCTGTCAGCTGCCAGGCACCATCCAGGGATGCCCTTTACACAGAGCCTTGTACCTGGCTTCAGGTCCCAGTGCCCCAATGAAGGAGATACTCAGAGTATGGTGCATATACCTAAGGATAAGAGTGTGTTTGTTGAACTTGAAACTAACAGGACCAACCATGTCCAGGTCCGAAACAGGGACATAGATGAGGGAAAGGAGAGAGCAGTGGACTTTCTAACTGAGAAAAACAGAGAGGGCAAGAGCATGAAGATGGAGGATAAAGAAGAGCATCTAGAAAGAACAGAGGAGGAATTTATTGATGAGGCAGAGAGTGAGTCAGACAACAGGGGAAATCCAGAGAAAAAGCAGGGTTTTTCCACATTGTAAGTATAGATAATTCTTTTGGTCACTATGTCCCATAGTGTCATAAACCAATTTTTATACAAGTTCAGTACTTGATTGTGCCCTGCTAATAAATATCATGTAGGTAATGATCAAGCTCATTTCATTTATAGGCTCTAAGGGAATGTTTGTTCATAAAGTAGAAACAAACCAAGCATTTTAATGTTTGTTCATTTATAGATACTCTATGTAACACCACATGAAAAATCAATCTGTGCTCTAATTTATACCTATGTTTGCAAAGCAATACAGCAACATTTTGGTACAAGAGGCAGACTGCAAAGAGAAGAATGAGGAATACTTTGTTGCAGAAAATAGACTTTTGTCACAGTTTATGAAATGAAAAAAATGACCAAGAAAAATAAGTTCTTAATATTACAAAATAAAGGTTTGAAAATAAGTCTGACTGCTTAAAATTAAGTTGTTTCTTTTTAGTTTACCAGTGGGACAACTTGAGTAAACACAGTTCAACAGAAATCTGCATAACTCTTATTGCATAATTTTACAATATAAAGATAGACTTACTGTAAGAGGCATATGTGCAAAAGTCAAGTGTTCATCTCTGACATACAGGATAACTTTTGTGACAAAAGAAGGGATGCAGTCTTGCATCCTGCCTCAAACACAGTGCCCTTAGTCAATTGTATTGTTTAAAATTATAGATGGAATTTAACACTCAATCTTCTATGAAAGCCACTATAGCAGTCTTGGACTTATTACCTCTTCGACTCAAGTGTTGTTCCACAATCCACAGAAGCCACATAATTAATCCTCTCTGTCTTACTAGACTCAATATTTAGTGTGTCATTTTTTTTTGTCATGTAAAATGTTTCTTGAATTTCCTATGTGAAAAAAAAAATGCTATTTATTTTTGGTTATCAAAAAAGAATTACTGAACATGCTGTGCATTGCCAGGTTTTGTAAATATTTTGTAAGAAGTGTTTTTTTGTTTGTTTCTTTTACTCTTTCAGATAAAAAAAAAAACTTTTGCTGTGTCCTTTAAGTGCATCTGTGTAATAAAGAATCAAAATCAAACAATAACCTTTTCTCATTAATGATATGCATCAAAATGATCATTTTTTCAGGGATTTTGCTGGTCTGTAGGTGCTATTTAAGATGAATTATAACTACTTTTATGAGTGGTCTGATGTGTATCCTACTCTGCCTTGTCCAGGTGTTTGTCAAGTGCTATAGACCCTGGCATCACAATCACACCATGCATTGCTCTTACAACAGAGGAGCGAAGCAAGAGGTTTAGCAGGACTTACATGGCTGAACATTGCAAGAAGGTACAATCAAATCTAAAGGTGACATTCAGTGATGGTATATGTTTCACTTTATTATGAAAACAGATTCAGTAACATGTTAGCTGAGGTCACATGACTGTTTGAAAAAGGGTTTGTCCACATGCAGAGAATGTGAAGTATTATTAATAGTATTACATGATGCTTGCAGAGGATGCAGACATTGGAATGCGTTAAAAGAAAGCTTCAGTTTGTTCCAGTTCACAGGTATTTGACCACACTCGCATGCTTTTTCTATCTGCACAAAATGGTCAAATTCAAACAATGACAAACTGGTTTTATCTTTTTATTTTCAGGAGAAATGATGCACCCAATAAGCACAGTATGCTTAAATGAAACAGGATTCTGCCTGTAAAATGTATATGTATATGATGGTTTGGAATCACATCTGTACATACCGTATCTTTAAGTTAGAGGTTTATTGTCTCATTCTATCATTTTATATTACATATTTCATTTTCTTCACACAGTTTGACATCAAATACAAAACATAGGTTTGTTTGGTAGTTTAACCAAGGCTTTTTTCTCCTTATGTCTTCCATGAACTTTTAAGTTCCAGGGATTTCCTGAATACTCTTCACGTTTGTTAATATTTGCACTTTAAGTTACCAAGTTGCTATTTATAAAATGTAGTGGGTTGTCCTGGACAAAAGAGGCAGCTTTACAGCATTACTTCTGTTTTTTTTTTTTTTTTTTTTTTTAATTGTAAGAATGTAAGTTATATGTTGTTTAGATTTGTTTATCACAGACATTTTCACACAGACATTCAACTGTCTTTTTTTTTTTTTTAATTCTTGTGTCTTTGTGCCATTTGTTGAGGCGGTGTTCAGTAATGTTGAAATTTTCAATAAAGTTAAATCAAATATTTTACGTGTGTCGTCGTAATGCTCAAAACTATTACGACGGGAACGCGACTTTACGGCTTCTGAGGTACACAAGACAAGTGCGCAGGCGCAGTTTGCTGACCTTCCGTAATAAGCAAGCATGGCTGTTAGGACTTTGGCGAAAGGTATCTTTATTAGTCGGTTTTGTTTGTTGTAACTTTACAGTTAAAACATTTGAATAATTGTCAATAACTAAGATGTAACTACTATAGTTTTAGAGTTGTTTTGTATCATGCTAGTAGTTAAAAGGTATAGACTGGCTAGCTGCTAACGTTAGCTGTTAGCTATCTAAGCTACATATCATCAGTTTCATAATCGATGTGATAATTTGGTTTCTTTGAAGGTCTTTGGGGTCTCCGGCAGTCGCGGGCTGTTACAATAGGATACTCGTGTAATGGGCATCACTATTCCACTGCAGAGTCAATTAAAGTGTCTCAGCCCGAACCCAACGATGTTAATGGTAAGCTAGGTGGCAAATGTTGTCATGATGGAGTAGAAAGCATTGGTTTGTTTGTGTCAGACTTTGACATTTTCTATTTAACATGCAGAAAAAGTATTGAGCCTGCCATTGGAAAAGCCAGACTTTTTCCGTGTGTCAGAGCTGTTCTCCTTGAAAGATTTGTTCGACGCCAGGGTGCATCTTGGGCATAAAAAAGGCTGCAGGCACAGGTTGGTATGACTTTGCCTCTCTTTTTTTCCATGAAGTGTTACTGATTAGGTTTAAATGGTGACAATAAGAGGCGTTTATCTTTGTGTTGGCCAGTCGTGTTGGGTGTAAACAGGATCTACTTTTTTTCTTTTTTTTTTCAAATTTTTATTTAGAAATAGTGAGAAAAGTTCAATATACATTTAAATTACATTGTGGTCACATAACAAGTATGTGACCGATGACCAAACTTTCCATTCTCAACATTTCAGATTTTCTTTTTTTTTTGTTAAACAAAACAATTGAACAATGAACAATGGATGCATTATTACATAAAGAAAACATACAAAAGACCAAGAGACTTTGACCTCCTCTCTCTAAAGAAAAATAAATAAGTAAATAAATAAATAAAGAAAAGTAGAATTAATTAATTACACAAAAAACAAAACAATTCCAGATACTTTGTCATTATATTATCATTTCTTGTACATTTAGGGTTCCAACAGATTGTGTTTGGTAAGTGTAAACAAAAAATATCCACTTTGACCATAGATCTGAAAATTTAGGATCCACATTTATTTATTAATTGTTTGTTTGATCACGATATTCATAACACTCAGTCCAAAACATTATTTTGTGCAAATGTGCCGGATTTAGCTTGAAGCTGTTTTCCATCCTTAGTCTTCAACTTTTAAAGACTAAACATATAAGTAAGACGCTACACTGTATACAACACATTACTATATAAAAGTGTACATCATTCAATACATTGTTGATAGAATAAATATCAAACAGCACAACAGTGTAAAGCTGCCTATATAAAGTTGTATAACTTATGAAGATTATTTTATTTGTTAATTCACAACTGGCTGTCATGGATGTTTTTGGGTACATTTAAGCCAAAGTATTCTCCAAAGTATAGTACAAATTGCAGAGCCTGAGGAAATCATGTCCCAACATACCTATATAATTATAAATGGAGCATCATGAAGTGACAGAGATGCATCTACATGATATTCTCTAAATGTGAGAGAACATGCTTGCTTGGTGCAGACCTAATCACAAATTACTTCACCACTTTTATGTGTATTTTTTAATAGAAAAGAATGTTTAAAAAAAAAAAACTTCCTGTTAAAGTCATGGCTCATGATCAACTGCAACAACAATTAAGATAAGAGGATTTTTTTAATGTAGTTGGTTAAAAATGACTGGTATTAGGTTCATAGCACACTAGCTACATTTTTGGACCATTATGTATACAAGTATAATTCCCATTGCAGATGTCATTATTGTCAGCTCTTCACCATATTTGTGCTTTTTCTTAGACTTATGGAGCCTTACCTATATGGCTGTCGTTTGGAGCAAGACATAATTGATCTGGACCAGACTGTGGAGCACCTTCAGCAAGCCCTCAACTTCACGGCCCATGTAGCGTACCGTGGTGGCGTCATACTGTTTGTCAGCCGGCGGCGTCAATTTAGCCACCTAATTGAAAACACTGCTAAGGATTGTGGGGAGTATGCCCATACGCGGTACTGGCAGGGCGGCCTCCTTACCAACGCTCATATCCAGTACGGCGTAGGAGTCCGCTTACCAGACCTCATCATCTTCCTCTCCACCCTCAACAATGTTTTTCAGCAGCATGTGGCAATTAGAGATGCAGCTAAGATGAACATTCCAACAGTCGGTGTGGTAGACTCTAACTGCAACCCATCCCTGGTGACGTACCCTGTGCCTGGGAATGATGATACACCAGTTGCGATGGAGTTGTACTGTCGCTTATTCAAGATGACTATCAACCGTGCCAAGGACAGAAGGAGACAGATGGAGCTTCTCCATGGATTGTCAGCACCTCCGTCACCACCTTCATGACACAGTATTTATTCATAGACCAGAGACATTGGAAGTAAGAAAAAGTTAAGACTGCTCGGTATTCATTCACATATGCACTTGACAAAGATCTGATGCCGGGGTGCAGAGCAGAGTTGAACTGGCCACATCTGTTAGTGAATCTTGTTCATGTGGTTTGTTCTATTTGCAGTATTTTGCTTACTCTAGACCTGCAAACTGCAGCTGCCTCCAAATTTGTCATGCATCACCACTGACAAAACATTTATAGTGATCATTGTACAGCAGTTCTCTTCAACTGTAAAATATAACCAAAATAAGAACTAAAACTTCTTTGACATTGGTAGTGTCAAGTTTATTTTTCAGCTCTAGATCATATTTTGCTGTCATATAGAATTTCTCAATGTACTGGCGAAATTTTGGGATCTTCTACACCTCATCGGATTTGTGTGTGGCCTTGTACATGGGTTATAAAACAAACACTGTTTATTTCAGTTCATGTGCATGCAATGCTTATTTGTTACGATTTCTTTGTGTGTGCAAGAATAAAGTCATTATTGGTGAGAACTACCCAAGTAAACAAAATGTATGCTATACTGTACTCTAATTGAAATATTCTTTAAAGCAGAAAATATTCCATTAACCTTGAAAATATGCATCCGGACTGTGTTGTGGCCTGTTTTTAATCCTCAAAAACCTTAACAGTTGCTGGGAACAAAATACATCTACTAAAAGGTTTAATTACTTTTGAATCACTAAATTATCAGTATGCACAAAAAATACAAAAACCAAGGAACTCTCTTATAATTTTAAAATGCCTTTATTAATTATGGCATGTCTCAATGGACCTCATGGAGCCCCATTGAGATACGCCATAATTAATGAAGGCATTTTAAAATTATGAGTGCCTTGGGTTTTTGTATTTTTTTTGTGCACTGACAGTCCTTTCACTAAAGAGCACCTCTTTTACCATTTTTCATTACTACTTTTCATTACTGCCTGGAGGTCCATGGAGTGTTCCTCATTACTGTTTGTTCAAAATCTATCAGTATATTTAACCCATAAAGACCCAAACAGCCACTGGCAACTAAAGCATCTACTGATCTAAAATGTTTATTACCTGTTAAACCACTTATCAATACATGTAAATAATTGGTGTAAAATACAGTTTGTCATCTTTTCATGGTCATCGCATATGACCCATTTGGATGTTCAGAGGCTCTGTAGTGAACGTGGAAATAACATCTTCTACAACATTGATTCACCAGTGAAACCCATTGGGTCTGATAAATGACAGTGGATGGAAAGACTTGTTTTATGTCCAATTAAAGGGGTCATATTTTGCTAAACTTGCTTTTATTTGTCTCTGGTACATTTATTTATGTATTTGGGAACCCTAATAGTTCATAAAGTTTGAATTTGAACCCTCCAGGTGCTGCAAAACTATATTTATATTCATTTTGTCTAAAATCGAGTGGATTGTTACAACCGGTTTTAATTCCTGCGAAATGTGTTATGTCTAAAACTGGTTACGCCACAACATTTGCACATATAAGTTCAAGACTTGCGATGAACATTTCTCCGAGTACGCCATGACTGTTCACTTACTGATATTTTTGCTGAAAAAAAGTAACTTTTTCTTCAATTTTCTCTGTTTCTGATAAAATAACATTTGAATTTACTCTGAGCTTTAATGAACATTTACATCTGTGGTTCCCAGCCTTTTTTTTGGCTCGTGACCCCATTTTAATGTCATAAATTTCTGGCAACCCCAGACATTCAAAACTCTTTTTTTTTTTTTTTTTGCTACAATTAATTTGTTTTTTATCATGTAATAGTTTGCTGTACTATTTGTAAATAAACATTAATTTTAGACAACATTTAGACTATATAATGTATATTATTATGGACGGAGGCAGAAAAGCCAGGTGTAGATTACTGCACAAAGTGAGAATTTGATTTTCGTTGGTCAGGATATGTACAGTCAGTCCAGCTTGTATTGATAAGGCTGACAATTGATACTGAACAAACAAAAACTCAAACTATGAATTATGAAAGAGCTGCAGCATCTGAAACCGACCACAATGAACATTTGACAGATAAACAGAACCACAGTGCTTCAGTTTCAGCTTCACAGTTTGTCATGTCTTTTATGGATTGGGGTTGTCTCTCTCAACTCACCATATATTTTTTATTAGTAAGTTTTTTTGTTTTTTTTTTATCAGTTACTAGAAATTTCAGGTGACCCCACGTGGGGTCCCGACCCCAAGGTTGAAAAACACTGATTTACATGATTAGTGAATTAAATGTAGGAAAATACATGATTTACACTGAAAAAAAAAGCAAAATACTGTTGATAACACTGGTCAACAACAAATTTATTGTTTAAGTTTTTTGAGCTGATTTAGGATCATTTTGGTGTGCTGAATCCAAAAATCACATTCGTTTTGCTCAATCAGGTCAACTTTCTGAACTATGCTACATATTGGCTTTTTAACATTTTTGCTTACATTTATGGGCATTTTCACATCATATGATAGAAAATTCTTTCATATTTCTTGCAATAAACGAGTTCTGAAGATTTTACTTTTGCCAATTTATGATGAATGTTTTTTTAATATTACAAGTGAATGAAATGGCTTCGACTAGAAGATGTTGCAAAAATAAGCCTGACGTATTCTGCTACATCTGCGGTGAATACATAATAAATAATAAATTGTCCTGGATGGACGTCCTCGGCCTCACCACTGTGGATGGGCCTCCTCGTTCCTGCCTGTCTCATCCAGCGGGATAGACCCCCCATGTGCCCACCCTACTGCATCCTTGCAGACTAGAACTACATCTGCAAATGGACGTCCATCAGTCCTGGTGCATCTATAGCCTGTCCGTCCATGGGAGTGGATCTCTCCTTCACTGTGGTTCTCCCCGAGGTTTCTCCCTTTTCCCACTGGGTTTTGAGTTTTTCCTTGCCGAGAAGGAGGGTCTAAGGACGGGGGATGCCCTGGACACTACTCATTTTCTTGCTGTTTATTTGACTGTTGTTTACTCCAACTGCCTCTGTAAAGCCCTTTGAGATAACCTTGTTGTGATATTGGGCTATACAAATAAAGTTGAATTGAATTGAATTGAATTAAATACATCCTGTTAGCAAATGATTTTTTTTCTCTTAAAACCTATTTTGGGTGAGAACTATATAAAAAAAAAATCAACTGATAAAGTCACAAAAATGTAATCAATTTTGTGAGAAGATCAAATTTTTCAAAACCAAATTAGCAAAAAAAAAACCTGACCTGATTGAGAAAAACAGATGTCATTTCTGGATTTAGCGGTGCAAAATGGTTCTAATTCAGTTGAAAAAACCTAGACAACTTGCAAAAAACATTTTTTTGTAACCCAGTGTAATATTACAATATATGGTGATAAATTACTTAAAGGTTAAATATAGAGATAAATTCATGTGGGAACTGACACAAAAGTAGCACTGGGCCTTTATGGGTTAAATAATGTCTGTAAAATGCAGTTTTTCAGCTTTTCATCATTATCCCCTGTGACCCATTTGAAGCCACCAGAGTGACTTTGGAAACATTCATTATCTGCCTTATTGATTCACCAATAAAACCCATGAAGGGCAAAGTGTAAAACGTTTCTTCTACTGCAGGTCAATCATTGAGTGCATGAAGTTTGGTCGCTGTCGCTTTCCGTAGTTTTCCACTGACACCAGTTGTTAATCGTGTCAGCTGTGGATCACCGTCTGTCCACCAGGGAACGTGTACTGACGACACGGAACGGTGAGTGTTGAGTAGTTTATGACTTTTACAAACGATTTAAGTAGTGTTTTAGGGAGTTTTATATCATGCGTTAAATTGAAGTTCATGTAAATTTTTAAAGTATTCAAAAAACGCGACTTAGTGGTAAGTTTTCACTTGTTGAAAAGACACTAATGATAGCATGTTTAAGCTAGTTATTTCTGTTTAATGCTTTTGGCTAACTACTGTCTACTAATTCTCGTAGTTAACTATTTATTTATTTATTTATTTATTTATTCCGTTTTTTTCCCTTCCACGTGGTCAGAAACTGGCTGAATAAGTTTTAACTTTAATAAGGCAGAGCTGCAGTTCTACCTCCATGTGTTAAACTGTGGAAAAGTTTGAAAACTTAGTGAATTTTCTGTTTTATCCAACATGGCCTATTTTAGCAGATATTTTCTCGTAGTTTGGTTGGGGTGTGGGTGGATTTCCGTGTTCGCCTAAACCTGAGAGTCATGTCAAAACCTGTCAGTATCACTACAAGTACATGGATGGATATGGGTGTAACCAGTTTTAAGGAATAATCTAATGAATAGATGCAGTGTAATGCTTAATTTGCATAGATCTTATGCAGTCTGTTTCTCTTTCCTTCTTTCTTTTTCTCTGCTAAAAGCCTGACTAGGGACTGGAGATGGAAACTAGCAATAGCTATAATCTTCTTATGTGAATCATTAGTTACTACAGCTTGTTTGTAACAGGTAGAAGTTACACTATGTAATTTGCTTTGTCCCTATCAAATAAACTTTATAAATAAATAAATAAAATCTTGTGGTAAAAGTTAAAAGATTTGTCAGTACATGTGAACAGTAGCCCACAGGTGTCATGTTTCAGTGGCCTCATGGGAGCATGGGTTAAATCTGGAACCCACACACCCTTTAAGGCAGGGGGGGTGAAACTCATTTCCTTTTAGGGGTCGCATTCAGCCCAATTTGATCTCAAGCAGGCCAGACCAGTAAAGTAATAGCATATTAACCTATAAATAATGACAAGTCCATGTGTTTCTCTTTGTTTTAGTGCAAAAAAATAGCATTGAATTATGAAAATATTTACATTTTACAAACTACCCAAGCAAAAAAACACGTGAATAACTTCAAAAAAACACGAAATTTCTTAAGAAAAATAAGTGTAGTTTTAACTGTTTTATGCCTCAACTTATCATTTCTACATGTGCATTACGGATCAGATCTACAAAGACACAAAACATTTAGTAACAGGCAGAATATTGTTAAAATTGCACTTATTTTTCTTGAAACAGTCTAACTGTGATTACTGTAGCCAGTAGCCTACTTTATATTTACACATGGGATTTAAGTCTACTTCCATACTGTCAAATAAAGTGCATTAGTTTTTAAATGCATTTTATCCTATTTACAACCTCGACATAGAATAAATAATGTATGTAAACTTGAAAATATTATAGCAACAGCATTTTCCTTGTTTATCAAATTAACTGTCTTTGTCACTGAATCCAAAATATTACTAGACACACACTGGACCTTTTTTTGACTTAAGTTTTATTGTAGTGTTCTGTGATAATAGAATTATATAAACTGATATTTCAGTCTGATTAATCGTGCAGCTCTGCTTTGCACTACCATCGATGCAAATTTTAAAATTTTTTTTATTTATTTGCACAAAATAAAAACAGCAATAGAAAAAAACAACAACATTCAAACAAGTAACAAAATTGTGCAGGAGAGGTTAGAAGCCAAAAAGAAGGCTTATATGAATACCTCCCCCGAAATGAACAACACACAAAAACAAAAAAAAGAATAAAAAATACAATATAACTGAAATAATAAACTAAAGTAAAAACAATAAAAATGTAATCCACATTACAAATCATCAAATACAAATAAGCTGCTCATGTCTTACTAAGACTTAGTTGAAAATGTAAGTTAAGGGTGTAAGTGTAAAAAGAAAATGTAAGGAAACACCACAAGTATTTGTAAATCATAATAATCACCATCTTTTTCTGTTTTCACAGAAGTTTTGATATTTACATAGAATTGATTTGGTTTTATATTTGAAAAATTGAGTGTATTTAAATTGTCCTGTTCCTATTTATGCAGGTATGTCCTCAGGCTTTACCACCATGAGAATATGCACTGCTGACGTTGAGGATTAAAAACACTGCTGCTCAGAAAATGGTAACTGGTCTTGTTAAAAGTCTTACTCTATAATTGACAGTATTGAACTTAATGTTGCCCCTTGAGACTCAACTCTGACTTCAGTGTCATTGTTGTGCAGTAAGAGGGCAAAAAGTAACTGGCTTACGATAGCCCAATTTCTACTGTTTGGTGGGCTTTGGGTATGGAACCAAGCCAGATACTCAGTCCTGCTCTAACATATTAAATGATTGCCTCGGGCACTGAGTGATGTTAACATGAAGCAGCGATGTATTGAGTGGATTCAAACAATAAATGTCTGTCTTGTAGAAGCCCCGAGCTCCCTGTGAAAGGCCAGATTAATGTATGTGGAACAGCAGCACTCCTCCTTGGAAAGGTACGATTATTTACACTTGCTTTCTCCGAGCCAAACCTGCCCCTTGAGGCGTTGCAGTGCGACATTGTGTCAAAACTGTGTCATAAGGTGGCAAAGAGTAAAAGGTCTACATTATTATCTGTTCCAAACCTGAGACAGTGGGGATTTGGAGTGACATTTTAGACCAATAATCACATTTGCTTCAAAATTACTGAATAAAACTGGAAATGGACCCAAACGAGTAATTAAATTTCTTGTTTTAGGTGTAAAATGCAAGATGTTTGAAGACATTTGAAGATCTAATCTGAAAACAAAGACATGGTAAGTATTTTAGATCAGAACTAAAATCCTCTGAGACATGGATTAGGGAGATATTGTCTAGAAATAAAAATACAATATGAAACATTTGTTATTTTGTTGTACAAAGTGAATAAAATATTAGTGCATTTGTGAAATGATGTGTCATGTGCTTTCTTACTCTACTACACTGTGTGTTTCTCATAATGTCTCTGCTGACAGGGAGAATGCCTTTGGTTTGTCTGGATAAACACCTTCATAAATCTCTTACGTTAACAGTTTCACCTCTCAGGCATGTCTGGGGGATGTTTGTCAAACTAGGAAGGCTAAGGGAGGTATTATTCCAGCCACAGAGAGCAGGGCCTTCATCGCACAGAAAACCTAACAGGATAGTAGTCAGGGCGACGTCGACTGGAGATAAAGGGATGTGTCGGAGTGCACAAGCAGCTTACATCTATCACATGTCTTTGGAGTCCTCTACTCATACATCACAGGCAGCAACAAGGAATACCCATACAAAAGTCAGCTCTTGGCAGGTCTTATTACAGGGTTCCCACAGTGTCTTAAAATCTTAAGTCTTGAATTTACAAATCTGCATTTAATACCTTTTAAAGGGGTCATATTTTGCTAAACCCACATTTATTAATCTTTGGTTCATTTGCATGTGTATTTGGACCCTAACAGTTCATAAAGTTTGATTTGAACCCTCCAGGTGCTGCAAAGCTATCGTTATATTTATTCCAGCAAAAATCAAGTGGATATCCACACCCTGTTTTAATTCTTTCTTAATTTGTTACATCTATAACTAGTTACATCACGACATTTGCACATATAAGGTCAAGCCTTACGACGAACATTTCTCCGAGTGCGCCATAATTGTTTGTCAGCAGCAGCGGTTGTAGTCCATACTGAAAATATGTCCAAACTTCGAGCCGATTACCTAAAATGTTCAGTTGTTGAACGGGACAGAGCAGCACAGCCAACAACCTGGAGGGGGTGGGGCGTGAAGTGGCTCATGTACCTTTAAAGGGCAAATATTTAAATATTTTGTGTATTTGTAGATCCACTGTGATCTGTAAGTTGTAATGCACATGTGTAAATGATAAACTGAGGTATAATATTGTTAAAATTCCACTTATATATCTTAAGTCATTTCAAGTTCATATTATTCAGATTTTTAAGGAAACTTAGTAGGTGTAAACATTTTCATAATAGAATTTTTCTTTCTTTGCTGTTATTTTACTGCTCTAACCCACTTCAGGTTATCAGTTTCAGTTTAATGTCAGTTTAATTGTGTTTATTCAGACATTTCAACCATTATACATGTGTGCAGGATGCAATGTTTGAAAGACGAAAAAGTCTGATAAGTAATAGTCTGAATCCTAAACTTATTATGTCTACCCTCTTATTATATTGAGCTGAGTGTGGCCCCTGAACTAAAATGAGCCCAATACCCTTGTTCTATGTGATGATCATTTCCTTTTTTTCTCTCTGCATTGTTGACTCTGGCTCAGTTTCAACGGTGTCATGTTTCCTGTCATAATCCGGAGACGCTTAGTGCACATCTCCACTGCAACAACTTTTGGTTGCTGACTCAGTGGTTTTTTTTAAGGCCAGTGCCACCCTGACATGTTCATGCCCTGCAGAACTATTTTCACAAAGCACCAGACTTTGGTGTGTAAATGTTTGCTTGTGAAAGGACCAAATAATAAACAAGTGGTTCCAGGCCCAACAAACCCCGCCCCTTGCACATATTGCAGCTTATTTTGGCAATGATCCAGATGATGTCATCATGTCTATGCACATGTCAGCATATCAGTTGCCTCTATATACGTGCCAAGTTTGATGTAAATTTAAGCAAAATTGATGTTTTTATAGACATTTGAAATTTCGCCCATTATAAGTAAATGGGAGAAGAAAAAAAAAATTTAAATTCATAAAAAATTGACCTACTTTTCTCAAAATGTAATCACATCTATTCTGTGTAACTGGCAATGTATGAGCCCAGTTTGACATGAATTCAACCAACAGTTTTGCTGCTACAGACATGTGAAATTTTGGCCATTAGAAGTAAATGGGAAAAGAAAAGATTTAAGAAATTCATAAAAAATTTGAACTTTGACCTACTTTTCCCAAAATGTAATGACATGTATTCTGGGTCACTGGCAATTTATAAACCCAATTTGGTATGAATTCAATGAATAGTTTTGCTGCTACAGACATTTGAAATTTCGCCCATTATAAGTAAATGGGGGAACAAAAAGATTAGAAAAATTCATAAAAAATTTGAACTTTGACCCACTGTTCCCAAAATATGATCAGATCTATTCTGGGTCACTGGTATTCTATAAATCTAATTTTGTATGAATTGAAGCAATAGTTTTGCTGCTACAGACATGTGAAATTTTGGCCATTAGAAGTAAATGGGAAAAGAAAAGATTTAAGAAATTCATAAAAAATTTGAACTTTGACCTACTTTTCCCAAAATGTAATGACATCTATTCTGGGTCACTGGCAATTTATAAACCCAATTTGGTATGAATTCAATGAATAGTTTTGCTGCTACAGACATTTGAAATTTCGCCCATTATAAGTAAATGAGGGAACAAAAAGATTAGAAAAATTCAAAAAAAATTTGAACTTTGACCCACTGTTCCCAAAATATGATCAGATCTATTCTGTGTCACTGGTATTCTATAAACCTAATTTTGTATGAATTGAAGCAATAGTTTTGCTGCTACAGACATGTGAAATTTTGGCCATTAGAAGTAAATGGGAAAAGAAAAGATTTAAGAAATTCATAAAAAATTTGAACTTTGACCTACTCTTCCCAAAATGTAATGACATCTATTCTGGGTCACTGGCAATTTATAAACCCAATTTGGTATGAATTCAATTAATAATTTTGCTGCTACAGACATTTGAAATTTCGCCCATTATAAGTAAATGGGGGAACAAAAAGATTAGAAAAATTCATAAAAAATTTGAACTTTGACCCACTGTTCCCAAAATGTGATCAGATCTATTCTGGGTCACTGGTATTCTATAAACCTAATTTCGTATGAATTGAAGCAACAGTTTTGCTGCTAGAGACAAACAAACAGATCCAACAATAATACCCCTTGCCTTTCCTTCGGGAGGCAGGGTAATAAAAAACCATCCTTACTGGTCTGTATCTTATTTTCGGTACTGTTTCCTGTCTTAAATCCTGCTTGCCAGTCTTTGTAAATATGCTCTGCACCTGTCTATTCCTGTTCTAACATTTCCATTCCTCAACAACTGGCGATGCGCTGGTATCCACAGCTCCTCCAGTCTCCAGGGACATATCACGTTGCAGTAACTAATATTCACTGTCAGCCACATCATCCACAACAGTTACTGTGATTTTACTGACCTCCTTCCCAGTTATTTCCCTGACAAAGCTGCCTGATCGCTCCTCCACAGTTTATGGACTTATATTTCATGTAGTGGTACGGGCCAGCAGCAGCCAGAGTACTCCACCAATCTTAGATAGCATTTTCAGTTCAAGACCCAAAAGACAAATCTAATGTCTCACAAAACAATCATGATGAACTCTCATAACATCTACATTTGTCCTGACTCCTCTTCCATCCAAACACTGTGCAAAGCATCTGAGATGAACAGTGACGCCAAAAAAAAAAAAAAGAACTTCTATTTGAAATTCCCTGAGATGGGCAGGTATCAGATATTTTACTGTAATAAAAGTAGAAATTCCACAATGCAAAAATAATCTTCGAGGTTGAAGTCCTGAATTTCAGACTCGACTCATTCTGCAGAATTATTCTTCTCAAGATGTTGGTGTTAAGATAGAATACATGATGCATTGGATATAAGTGTCTGTATGCATATTAATGTTCACTGAAATGTGTGTATGCTCAATATGTAATGCACAGACTCATATTATTATAAATATTTTATTTTATTCACTGTAGATGCTATTGAGGGTGGGAGGAGGGGGTTAGAAGGGTTTTTTTTTGCTTGTTAGGAGTGTTATATTGCTGTGTTTATGATCATATGTTAATTAAAATGGAAAATCAATAAAATATATGTTTAAAAAAAGAATATAACGTAATATAATTTTATCAGTGAAGTTTATTAGTGTGGAGTCAGTTTTAGATGGTGTTTGTACTACAGCCTAGATTAGTAGTCGTTAGATTTTAATGTAAAAAGTTAAAAGCAACTATAAATATGAAGTCATACCGTTTTGCTGGAGTTTAATTAAAATTAAAAAAATAAAAATAAAATAGAAGATTCTGTTTGGAAAAGGCAGCTATATGGTTGATTTTATACACTGAATAAATATGAGCTAAATATCAGCTCTTGTTTTCCCCGGGATAAAGGGTTTTAACCTCCTCAGACCCAGCTATGGGTTTTCTGTCCACATTTGTGCACAAGACTTTCATAACTTTATACAAAAAAAAAAGAAAAAGAAAACTGTCCACCACAAAGGACATTCCATACAAATTTTTTAAAACTGCATCTGAAAAAACTGTTGCATCATGATGTTTCCAATATAGGCACTTATTTAATAAAAAACAAAAAAAGCTGGGACTTTGCTGACATTTCCTGGGTCTTAGGAGGTTAAAATAGATTATGTATCACATATGTAATGTAGAGGAGAGGAGGTATGGTTGTGACGTCAAGAGAGTTGGAACATCACCAAATCTACCTGTTTAAGATAAATATTGTTCTTGATCAGTGGCATTAATCCCAATCAAACATGGATGAGCACATGACCCACCAGTATTACCCCACAAAAATGATAAGAAGAATAAGAATTATTATTATTATTATTATTATTATTACAAACTGATTGCACTTTATGTATTTATCATATTTTAATTGTATTTTATTGTGTTTTAATGGTATTTTATTTGTATTGTTTATTTGTACTTTGCAATGTAAAGCACTTTGTGACTGTTAAAAGTGCTCTATAAATAAAATTTACTTATTATTATTATTATTATTATTATTATTACAAAATAATTGCCCTTTATGTATATATCATATTTTAATTGTATTTTTTGTTGTGTTTTAATGGTATTTTATTTGTACTGTTTATTTGTACTTTGCACTGTAAAGCACTTTGTTAAAAGTGCTCTATAAATAAAATTTATTTATTTATTTAGTTAGTTATTATTATTATTATTATTATTATTACTACATATTTGTTCACGGATGCACAAAAAAGTAATAATAATGAACAAAAATGGACCCTGTTCAACTGAAGGTTATCATTGTTCATATTTATTTATTCATTCATTTATTTATAATCTATTTACAGTGGCCAGCTGGGGTCTGTTCATGGTCCATAGCCTTTCTTTCTTTCTTTTTTCTTTTTTTAGTATTATTCTTCTTTCACTTCCTTTCCTTCAGACAGCCGTGATTTGCGTCGGCGGACTAAAAAAGCGCGCACAGCTGAGCTCCCCTTCCCCTTTAACGCAGCGCAGTGATGAGTCGCTGGGAAACAAGAGGCTGAGTGCTCATCGGGGGACCCGCTCGTTCTTTTTATATCACATCCGTAGTCTCACATATTAAAACACCGACTAGGCTGCTTTTTTTCCCCCCATCAGTCTGATTAACTGGTGATCACATCCGGATGCGGAGGAGCTGTTTGTGTCTTTCATTCTGCTCTGTTTTCGTGGCTCATGTGGAACTGGAATCTGAAATTGCCTCTTGTCAAGGACGCACGCTTCACCATCACCATCATCATCATCTTCATCCGATTATTTGCGTTGTAAAATTGGATTTGGATACCATATTCTAGAGGTCACCAGTCCGTTGTGCGTCGTTGCAGTACAGAAAGTCTAATCTCATGACATATGCTGCGCTTCAGAATTAGACGCGCTTTTTTTTTTTTTTTTTTTTTTTTTTTTTTTTTTTGGTTATGTGCGACGCATGGCGTAGGTTGCTGCAAGGATGTGATTAGACAGGGATCCCTGCTTTAGAGTTCCCCTGTTCTGCCTCCAAACTGAGTCGCTCACGATGCCCAGGGCTTTGCGGAGACTGGTCCATCTGGTGCTGTTCTGCCCTTTGTCCAAAGGCCTGCAGGTACAGTACTGTGCATTTACTGTCTGATCCACATTTACTGAACTTTTTTTTTTTTCATCTGCGTCCAACGACATGACATGACAGCATTTATATTAGCTGTCTTGGTCTATCCTGAGGTTAAGTGTCCAGCTGGAAAATAGCTTGCAATTGTGAGCATTCACACAGATTTTATGTTGACATGGTGGTGCGTAGTGCAAAACAATTAAAGAAGAAAAGAAGTGTAAATATATATACAGTATAAAAACAGGCATGTCACCAACCAAGAAAACAGTAGAGATAAGTATATATTGCACTTTGACCCTGGCTGAACACTATGACATATGTTAAATGATGAACCATTAGGTCAGTGTTTTTCAACTTTGGGGTCAGGAGCCCATGTGGGATCACCTGAAATTTCTAGTAATTGAGTAAAAAAATAAATAAATAAAAACTTACTAATAAAAAATGTACGGTGAGTTTCACGTTGACATATTGCACTTGTACTGCATAGATTATTACAGCTATAGACACCATCTGTGTAGTTAAAAATAAAGGTCTATGATTATTAGCCTGACATGATGAACCATTAGGTCAGTGTTTTTAACCTTGGAGTCAGGACCCCACATGGAGTCGCCTGAAATTTCTAGTAATTGATTACAAACAAAACAAAAAACTTAATAGTTAAAAGTATATGGTGAGTTGGGAGAGACAATCCCAATCCATAAAAGACATGACAAACTGAATCTGAAACTGAAGCACTGTGGTTCTGTTTATCTGTCAAATGTTCATTGTGGTCGGTTTCAGATGCTGCAGCTCTTTCATAATTCATAGTGTGAGTTCTTGTTTGTTCAGTATTAATTGTCAGCCTTGTAAATCCAAGCTGGACTGACTGTACATATCCTGACCAAGGAAAATCAAATTCTTAAACTTTTTTTCATCTGCGTCCATCGACATGACATGCCAGCCTTTATATTAGCTGTCTTGGTCTATCCTGAGGTTAAGTGTCCAGCTGGAAAATAGCTTGCAATTGTGAGCATTCACACATATTTCATGTTGACATATTGCACTTGTCCTGCATATGTATTTACAGCTATAGACACCATCTGTGTAGTTAAAGAATAATACAAGTCTATGATTACACTGGTCAACAACAAATTTATTGTTTAAGTTTTTTGAGCTGATTTAGGATAATTTTGATGTGCTGAATCCAAAAATCACATAATTTTGCTCAATCAGGTCAACTTTCTGAACTATGCTACATATTGGCTTTTTAACATTTTTGCTTACATTTATGGGCATTTTCACATCATATGATAGAAAATTCTTTCATATTTCTTGCAATAAACGAGTTCTGAAGATTTTACTTTTGCCAATTTATGATTAATGTTTTTTTTTAATATTACAGGTGAATGAAATGGCTTTGACTAGAAGATCTTACAAAAATAACCCTGACGTATTCTGCTACATCTGCGGTGAATACACCATTGTACCTAACAGGAATCAAGTCACAAGTTTCATAAAGTGTGCTTACCAATCTTATTTTGGTATTAAACTTGGTGACCAAGATGGGGCGCAGATTGTGAAAAGATCAAATTTTTCAAAATCAAATTAGCAAAAAAAACCTGACCTGATTGAGAAAAACAGATGTCATTTTGGATTTAGCGGTGTAAAATGGTCTTAATTCAGTTGAAAAAACCTAGACAACTTGCAAAAAACATTTTTTTGTAACCCAGTGTTATTATCTTAACATGATGAACCATTAGGTCAGTGTTTTTCAACCTTGGGGTCGGGCACCCACTTGGAGTCGCCTGAAATTTCTAGTAATTGATTAAAAACAAAACAAAAAACTTAATAGTTAAAAGTATATGGTGAGTTGAGAGAGACAATCCCAATCCAAAAAAGACATGACAAACTGTGAGTCTGAAACTGAAGCACTGTGGTTCTGTTTATCTGTCAAATGTTCATTGTGGTCAGTTTCAGATGCTGCAGCTCTTTCATAATTCATAGTTTGAGTTCTTGTTTGTTAAGTATTAATTGTCAGCCTTGTAAAGCTTATAAAACTAACTAAAACATATACAAATTATGGATAAAATTCCCTTCATTTTCGTTTTTATCAACGTCGGATTGATAAGAAAGTGATTTATTTCACTTTAGCAATTTTAGGTGCTGGCACCGTATGATATTTAACGGTCCTTCACTTCTCGTCACTTGTGGTTTAGTCATCTTTTCGTCCCCACTCTACCTGGAAACATGGAGACTAAAGTTGAGAGAAAGCAGCAGAGTCCTGTCTGGGATTTATTTGAATATGACAGTGAAGAAGATAAAAAATATGAAAAAATTACTAAAACTAAACTAAAACTAAGCATTTAGCAAATAACAAAAACTAATAAAAAGTAGCAAACCTGCTCTAAAAATGAATTAAAACAAACTGAATTAGAGGGGAAAAAAGTCAAAACTAAATAAAACTAAATTATAAGGAAAAATCCAAAACTGTAACCTTTGTGCAGTAATCTACACCTGGCTTTTCTGCCTCCGTCCATAATAATATACATTATATAGATTAAATATCGTCTAAAATGAATGTTTCTTTGCAACATAGAAGAGCAAACTAATACATGATCACAAACAAATTAATTTTAGCCAAAAAAATATCTGTTATGAATGTCTGAAATTTGTGATGTTAAAATGGGGTCATGAGCCAAAAAAGGTTGAAAACCACAGTATTAGGTAGTTTATGAAGCAGTCGTAGATGAGCTCCATCTGACCAACTTCAATCTTAAGGTCCAGTGTGTCAGATTTAGGAATATCTAAACGCAGAAATGGCTTTTTTTATTATTACTGCATATTTTCAGGCACTACCTGTCTGCATGTATGTGTATAGTGTGGGTGTGGAGTATGAATGGAATATAATTTATTCTTTCATATTTATTGACAACTGAAGCAACATCAAATAGCCCTACGTCTGTAAACAGTTCTGTACATGTAGACCAGAGGTGTCAAATTCATTATAGTTCAGGGGCCACATTTAGCTACATTTGATCTGAAGTCGGCCGGACCAGTAAAATAATAACATAATAATATAGTAATAATGTCAACTCCAAATTTTCCTCTGTGTTTTAGTGTGAAAAAAGTAAGATGACGTTACGAAAATGTTTACATCTACAAACTATCCTTCAAAACCATGTGAATAATATGAACAAATTGAATAAATATGTAAAACAGGTAGACTCAAGGATCTCAGGAAGAGACTGCTGTACCAAAATTTTTTATATTTTTTATTTAAAAAAATGTTAAAATATTTTTTATATTTTAAATTTTTTTTAATATTTTTTATAATTTTTTATATCCTCACGTATAAAGCTCTAAATGGAACCAGACCAAGTTACATTGCAAACTCACTGATCAATTATGTACAAACTAGAACACTGAGGTCATCAAACGCAGGGTTACTAGCGACTCCCAGAAATATTACAAGGAAAATGGGGGACGCAGCCTTTACTAACTATGCACCAAAGTTATGGAATACAATTTCAAAAGAGATTAGAGAAGCCAGTTCACTGAATATATTTAAAACCAAATTAAAAACATTTTTATTCTCATTAGCCTTTGAAAGGAGATAAAAATGGGGTCACAATTCAGGAACCAGGAATTAGCAGTTTTTTATTTTTATTTTATTTTATTGTATTTCTGTTTTTATTTTTTTATTTTATTGTATTTCAAATTTCATCTTATTTCTTGCACTTGAAAAATTCTATGCATAATCAAATATTTTAATGTGTGCTGCTTTTATTTTTATTTTATTGTATTTCTCTCAAATTTCATCTTATTTCTTGCACTTGAAAAATTCTATGCATAATCAAATATTTTAATGTGCGCTGTTTTTATATTTATTTTTATTTTATTGTATTTCTAATCAAATCTTAATGTATTTTAATATTGTATTTTTTTCAATCAATGTGAAGCACTTTGGGCTACAATTTCTGTATGAAAGGTGCTATACAAATAAAGTTTATTATTATAATTATAATTATAATTATAATTATAATTATAATTATAATTATAATTATTATTATTATTATTATTATTTGTTCCACCGAAAGTGTACCTTCGCGAAATTAGGAAACGTCTACGTGATGCGAAGGACAAAACATTGTCTCTTTATCTGCCCAGGAGCCCAATAGAATCTAAAGAGCCAGGGTAAAAACCCCAACTGCTGGGAATGGGGTACACTTACGTTTTAAAAAGGACTTACCCCTTGAAGTCAGTGTTGGGGGAACACAACAGGAGAATGAAGAAAAAGTCACCAAGAGAAGGGTTGAGTTTTAAAAAAGCTTAGTCCAGAATCTGGTTTATTAAAACAGCAAAAGTTTACAAAAAATCAAAACTTGTGAATTATCAGAGAAGGCAGTTTACCACTGGTTTCTCTATAAAAACACACTTGTCAAAAAAACAAGGAAAAAGGAGGAACAACACAACACACATAGGGAGTCTCCTTCATTACGTTTTATAGTCTTTAGTGACTGTTGGAGACTTCTATTTCCCTGTGACCTCATTATTACAAGACTCACAATTGGTTAATAATAACACATGGGCAAAGCATATCAGTTATACGTCATTTGTTCAGCGTTATTTCTAAGAAAAGCTTATAACAAAAGTTCATCTAAGTTCAGCGTGTGCAGTGTATGCCTGTCAATCAATCTTGGTTAATGGTAGTTACTGGGCAGAACATGTCAGTCACTCCATAAGCTAATTCTAGGAAAAGCACATGTTTTGCATGTGCACCACTTTTCCTTCGCACCTGCACTGTTAGCCTAGCATGTTTTGACCACAAAATCCCCTAGTTCGTATTCTGTGTTTTTCTGCTCTATGCTCTCTTTACCACAGCTACTTTCTAAAGATGTAAAAATGGATCTTTTAGGTAGAATATGACCTCTGCTCTGAGTTCATCGCGGGCAGGTGTTAGTTCAATCAAAACCACACACACACATGAATCAAACCTGACTGTTCAGTACCTCTTAAAATAAAAATACAAGATATAGTTGGAAAATATAACTCAGAATATAATTTAAGACTTGCAAAAATTAAAAGGACTCTTCAAGCAAAACAACTTTGTAATGTAAAGATTAAGCAGACAACTAATGATGTTACTTTTCCTCTCCTCCATTTTGGTTCATGATGCATGATGTATGAAATTCACCTGACAGTGTAAAATTTAAAGTCACATTCAACTACCATTTAAAACGATCCGTTTAATAAATAAGTGCAATTTTAACAATATTATGCTTCAGTTTATCATTTACAGACATAATATTGTTAAAATTGCACTTACTTCTCTTAAGACATTTCAGGTGGTTCATATTTGTTTTGCGAAATTATACTTTGTTTTAGTGTAAATACATGGAAATGTTTACATTTACAAAGAGAAAAATTTGGAGTTGTGAGTATTTATAGGTTATTACTGTAGTATTTGACTGATCTGACCCGCTTTAGATCATGTTGGTCTGAATGTGGAAACTGAACTAAAATAATTGTTAATATGTTAGTGTAATTTTTGCATTTCACACATTCATCCAAAGGGCCAGACTAAACTCTTTGGTGGGCCAGATTTTGCCCCTGGGCCGCATGTTTGACACCTGTGATGCAGATATACACATAGGATACTATCAAACACGTGCACACACACACCTATAATTATGTTTATTTATTGTATATTATCATAACTTTTTTTGCATTATTATTATTGTTAATGTTATTTTTAATTTATATATATTAATAAATAAATTGTTTTTATATGTTTTTATGGGTCCTGTTTTTACCATATGCTTTAAAATTTTATTGTATTTATTTGCAATGACAATAAAAGGAATGTAATCTAATCTAATCTAGAAATGGGGTGTAGTATTCATAATTGTGTTTTCATTAGTGCATATAAATATTATAATTTATATTAAAAATGGTTGATTATACAAATCTGATTGTGTGTGAGGTGACTAAAAAGTGTATGTGAATGGTTTGTATGGATGCTTTGTGTTATAGTGAAAATATATAGGAAAAAAAAGTGTAACAAATCAAAGGAAGCGGAATTAATTTAATAATTAGTTTGTAAAAAGGGGGTGGGAGTCTATAAGTTATACTTCTTCCCACTCTTTTACGAGTGCTGAAAAATTTTGTTTGACCATGTTGTATGGTTCTTTGTTTTCTGATGATTCTATGTACTCGAGATAAAACTAAACGAACTAAAAAATTTGTGTATATTGAGATGAAAATGAAAATAATATGTTTGTTAACTTGGGATGAGCCGTTTCTGTCTACAAAGGGAGTGGGTCACAGTTCTAGGAATCCACCATATTTCCACAGTAGCTCCAAATGGACATTTTCTGTTTGTTTTTGCTCTGTAACAGGTGGCATCCAGCATTAAGGTGGATTATTATCACCTGCTAATAATATCCCCTTAAATAAAAAGCCCAGAGCATGCATAACAAACACTGGTGGTAATTATGGGCTTTTTGCAGCCACTAGGGATAAGGGTTCGGGGGTATTCACATGCTTTCAATGATTTCCATGCAAGATGTCAGTAAATATTCCTTTGAACTTCTCCTTATGTGTTAATACAGCAATAATACACATCAAGTCAGTGTCATGACAGTAAAACACGGACCATTCTGCATGATTTATGCACGGTGTTGTTACTTGTCTTTGTGTGCTTCTTTGAAACTGGTCCCTAAAAACAGGACATGGGGGCTAAAAATTCAAACCAGATGTAGACTAATGTTATGAAGCAAGTTTGGAAGCACTTTGGGTCTATTTTAAAAATAAACACTAACTGAGATAAAAGAGAAACTATTTTTCAGATAAAACACATCTTTATATTATTTTACATGATATTTAATACAAAAATCCACATGTAACACGGTCAAAAGGACACGAAAATTATGCAATACTGTTTTCTTTAAATATCTCTTTATTCTCTCACAGGTACATTTTGGGAATTGAATTAATTATGCAAGGCAGAGTGTTTCACAAAAATGGCTGCTGTTGCAAAATCATTCGTGATTTATATGCGTTTAATTGGGCAGGTTCTGCATGTAACACAAGTGGACACGATGGGTTACACACGAAACCTGGAATGAGACTGAGATTCATGAAAATCCTGCATGTCTGGATTAGAAAAACCACTAGGATCGACAAATTTAGCACAGTGTCTTTGTTTATAACGGTACATAAGAGCATTTACAGCCATATTTTCCAGATCAAATGCACTGACACCTAGGTAGCTTTTCATGGCCCAATTTTGGTCCTATTTTTGGCCCCAATATTTTATTAAAAATTCATTACTTTTGGGATGGCTCAGAGCAAGAGTATATATATATATTTTTTTGCATTTATCTGACATCATCATCATCCTGGGAGGAAATATTTCTCAATTTACCTTTTATTATTGGGTCTAAAAAGCTGGCAGGTACCAAAATGTACCCAGTTTCATAGAAGCACCTCTTTATAAAGTAAAGTATTAAGCTGTTATTATGTGTGTGTATATAGCATTTAAATGTATGGTGAAAGATCCACTTCAAGTCTAATTTTATGCATGTGGTGTTTTTCTTTAATGTCATTGCCGTCCCTCAGAGTCGTCTCCCAGCAATTAAGGTGAAGTATCTCCTCCTGGCATGGCTGGGCATCCTCATCGCCAGCTGGGTCATCTACATGCAGTATGCCTCATACTCTGAACTCTGTCGTGGCCACGTCTGCCATATGGTTATTGTAAGTACAAGCCTTAAAAAATCGATTTCATTACTGTTTATGTTATAACAAGAGAGACAAAAATACAGAGGGTCAAAAATGTCCATTACCACAACATCATATCTTTATGTCCTGCCATAAAACCATGTCCGTCTTCCCCTTACTTCATCCAGACCTACTCATTAACCCATAAAGACCCAAACAGCCACTGGAGACCCAAACCATCTACTGATCTAAATGGTTTACACTGCAAAAATCTAAATCTTACCAAGTGTATTTTTCTCATTTCTAGTCCAAATATCTCATTACACTTAAAATAAGACATAATCAAGAAATTCAAGAAATCTTACCAAGATCATTTTCACTTTTTCTATTGGCAGATTTTTTGCTTGAATTAAGCAAAAAAATCTTGAATTAACCTTCTCAGACCCAGCTATGGGTTTTCTGTCCCCATTTGTGGACAAGAGTTTCACAACTTTATTCAAAAAAACAAAAGAAAAGAAACCTGTCCACCACAAAGGACATTCCATAAAAATTTTAAAAAACTGCATCTGAAAAAGCTGTTGTATCATGATGTTTCCAATATAGACATTTTAATTTAATTTAATTTAATTTAATAAAAAAACAAAAAAAAGCTTGTACTTTGCTGACATTTCCTGGGTCTTAGGAGGTTAAGCAAAAAAATCTTGAATTAAGCAAAAAAAAAAATCTGCTCATGGAACAAGTGAAAATTATCTTGGTAAGATTTCTTGAAATAAGATTTTCAAGATCTGTTGTCTCAAAATAAGTTCTTATATCTCACTTACAAGTTACTCTTTAGGTGATTATGTCTTATTTTAAGTGTGATGAGATATTTGGACTAGAAATGAGAAAAATACACATGGTAAGATTTTGATTTTTGCAGTGTAATACCTGTTGATCAACTAATAAATACAGTTTATCATCTTTTCATGGTCATTACATATGACCCATTTGGATGTTCAAAGGCTCCCTAGTTACCATGGAAACACTGTCATCTTCTACAACATTGATTCACCAGTAAAACCCATAGAGTTGGATCAATGACAGTGGATGGAGACACTTGTTTTTATGTTCAGTTAATGACAGATTTTCAAGTTTTCTCTGTTTTTCATATAATAATCTTCTAAATGTAATATCAGCCTGTACATGATTACATTAAAGTACATGATGATTAAATTTAATATAGGAAAATACCTGATTGTCGCTGAAAAAAATGTAAAATACAGATGATAAGATTGTAATAAGTGGTGATAAATTGTTTAAGAAAGGTTAAATAGAAAGAAAAATTCATTTGGAAACTGACACAAAAGTAGCACTGGGTCTTTATGGGTTAAGATCATGTTAACATGTGAGTTACATGGCTAATTAGTGGTAGCTAAATGCACATTGTGGTCAAATATGCATTTAGTTGCCGCATATTGTGGTCAAATTTCAGTTTACATCAGACCTTTAACATTGATGTAATTATGTTTTCATCAGGGTTTGTCTGTTGGCAAGATAACTCAAAAAGCTATGGACGGATTTGGATGAAATTTTCAGGAAATGTTGATACTGGCACAAGGAACAAATGATTACATTTTGGCGGTAGGCTGATCTGCCTTGGCGGAGGTCTGCGCTCTCTGAATGCTTTTTTAGTTATGTGATGTCATTAAAACAGAGTGGATTTGTTTTTAATGTGTAAGATATACAGGGATTTCGATGAATTGTAGAAACTGAATATAATATTCATAATTATGTTTTCATACATAGTATATCATGACCTGAAAATATGAATTATGTTTCAGTCATCTGAGAAATGTACTCCGTATATCTACAGTGTTAGCACAAGCCACTGTGTTCCTCTATCTTCATGTTTTATGATACGTAGCATCTGGGGTGCTGTTAAGGGGGGGGGGTAAACATGATAAATTCATGAGGCCCAGCATTTCCAGGGAGCCCAGTGGATATAGGTTAGAAGTTGTGATAATTTTGTGTAAGCTCCGCAGTAAAAGAGAGTGTAAGTCAAGTTTTACTTTACTTTTCACATCAGTTGCAGTTGTTACGGCACTTATGAAACAAACTTCTATACCTCCAGTCTTTACACTACGGACTTACCCCCCCAACCCACCAACAACATATTTACAGATCTGTAAATAATTTATATGTGGGCGACACGGTGGTGCAGTGGTTAGCACTCGTGCCTCACAGCAAGAAGGTCCTGGGTTCGATTCCAACACCAGTCGACGGGGGGTGGGACCTTTCTGTGTGGAGTTTGCATGTTCTCCCCGTGTCTGCGTGGGTTCTCTCCGGGTACTCCGGCTTCCTCCCACCATCCAAAGACATGCACTAATAGGTTAATTGGTTAATCTAAATTGCCCATAGGTGTGAATGTGAGAGTGATTGTTTGTCTCTATATGTTCAGCCCTGCGATGAACTGGCGACTTGTCCAGGGTGTACCCCGCCTTCGCCCCTATGTAGCTGGGATAGGCTCCAAGCGACCCCTGTGACCCTAGTGAGGATAAAGCAGGTTCAGAAAATGAATGAATGAATAAATAATTTATTTGCTGAAGGGCCCACAATGTTTACCTTTCATGGGGTCCACAGTTGGTAGCGGCGCCCCAGCGTAGCATCAAGTGCAAAGATGTATTACCATGTGCTGCTGTGTTTGAGTGTGGACTACAGGTCAAACCCCCTGAATGCAAAAGTCCATGATGGACAAAATAAACCCATGGACATCCACTGTGGGCAGAGCAGTGCAATCTGCACTTTAGCCACTAGATGTCACTAAATATTACACACTGACATTTTAAATCCAAAACATATGTGGTGCCATCTGCCTCATTTCGCAGTGTGTAAAAATGAACTGTTATTAAACGTCTACCATCTGGCACATATTTTTGACTATGTTTCCAGCAGATGTGAAACCAGTTAATTAGCCTGAGTTGTACCTGTGTTACAGGTCCACAGATACTGCGAAAACAGACTAATATAGATGCAGCTGACATGAAATTAGGGTGTAATATTTCAGCTGCTGTTGTCAGTTAAGGAGGGGTGTTTATGTGGGCCTCTTCTCATAAAGACCCAAAAATCCACTTCTGACCAAAAGTATCTACTGATCTAAAATGTTTAATACCTGTTCATCCACTAATCTTATCAATACATGTAAGTAATTGGTGTAAAATTCAGTTTGTCATCTTTTCATGGTCATCAGCTCTGACCCAACCGGACGCTCAGAGGTTCTGTCAGGGTTCGCACGTGTCCTGGAAAACCTGGAAAATGATTGACCAATTTTCCAGTCGTGGAAAACATATGGAAAATGAAAAAAAAGGTCAAATGTCCTAGAAATGGTTAAGCTATCCTGGAAATTGATTTATCCTCCCCCTGCCTTGTGACCTTGTTTGCCTAAACTGAGATGAAACAAAGGATGTTGTTTTTCAGTGATTTATTGAAAACATACAAATATTTTTC
Source organism: Sphaeramia orbicularis (assembly GCF_902148855.1). Classification (NCBI taxonomy): domain Eukaryota; kingdom Metazoa; phylum Chordata; class Actinopteri; order Kurtiformes; family Apogonidae; genus Sphaeramia; species Sphaeramia orbicularis. Next base: position 14,111,166 of record NC_043968.1, on the reverse strand, counting down.
AAGGAAGTGCAGGAGAAAAAGTAAGAGAGAAGAGAAAGTTGAGTTGGGAATTGCCCAGTTGAACATTGTAACTCCAGTTTGTCAGGCTAATGAAGTGCTACGCTGTAATCTGTTTGTGTGTTTGTATTATTCTATGATATATTTATCATAATTATTTTTCATAGATAAATTATAGCCATAAACTGCACATCAAATGTCTGAGTAATAAACATAGAAACAATCTCGGTAAATGCAAGTTACAAGTGTAGAAAAGAACACTTCCAAAGAATGAGGGGGACAGGGGAATGTACATATTAGTGTATGATGTGATAACTTGTCTCTGTAGAGGCTGAAAAAGTCCTGGAAAATATTTTCAGGGAAAGAGTGAGAACCCTATCTGTAGTGAACGTGGAAACACTGTCATTTTGTACAACATTGATTCACCAGTGAAACCCATGGAGTTGGATCAATGACAGTGAATGGACACACTTGGTTTAAGTTCAATTAATGATATATTTTGCTGAAAAAGTCACATTTTCTTCAGTTTTTTCTGTTTCTGACATAACCCTCCTGAAAAATAATCCCGGAAACGGTTAAGTTATCCTGGAAAATGATTTATCCTCCCCCTGCCTTGTGACCTTGTTTGCCTAAACTGAAATGAAACACAGGAAATTGCTTTTCAGCAATTTATTGAAAACAATCAAATATCTTTAGAGGAAGTGCAGGAGAGAAAGTAAGAGAAAACAGAAAGTTGAGTTGGGAATTGCCCAGGTGAACATTGTAACTCCAGTTTGTCAGGCTAATGAAGTGCTACGCTGTAACCTGTTTGTGTGTTTGCATTATTCCATGATACATTTGTCATAATTGTTAGATAAATAATAGATAAATTATAGCCATAAACTGCACATCAAATGTCTGAGTAATAAACATAGAAACAATCTGGATAAATGCAAGTTACAAGTGTAGATAAGAACACTTCCAAAGAATGAGGGGGACAGGGGAATGTACGTATTAGTGTATGATGTGATAACTTGTCTCTGTAGCGGCTGAAAAAGTCCTGGAAAAATAATTTCAGGGAAAGAGTGAGAACCCTATCTGTAGTGAACGTGGAAACACTGTCATTTTGTACAACATTGATTCACCAGTGAAACCCATGGAGTTGGATCAATGACAGTGGATGGAGACGCTTGGTTTATGTTCAGTTAATGATATATTTTGCTGAAAAAGTCACGTTTTCTTCAGTTTTTTCTGTTTCTCATATAATAACCCTCCTGAAAAATAATCCTAGAAACAGTTAAGTTATCCTGGAAAATGATTTATCCTCCCCCTGCCTTGTGACCTTGTTTGCCTAAACTGAGATGAAACACAGGAAATTGTTTTTTAGTGATTTATTGAAAACAATCAAAAATCTTTAGAGGAAGTGCAGGAGTGAAAGTGAGAGAAAACAGTAAATTGAGTTGGGAATTGCCCAGTTGAATGTTGTAACTCCAGTTTGTCAGGCTAATGAAGTGCTACGCTGTAATCTGTGGGTGTGTTTGTATTATATTGTCTCTGTAGCGGTTAAAAATGTCCTGGAAAATATTTTCAGAGAAAGAGTGGGAACCCTGTCTGTAGTGAACGTGGAAACACTGACATTTTCTACAACATTGATTCACCAGTAAAACCCATGGAGTTGGATCAATAACAGTGGATGGCCATATTTGGTTTGTGTTCAGTTAATGATATATTTTGCTGAAAATGTCATGTTTTCCTCAGTTTTCTCCGTTTCTAATACAATAACCCTCAACTTTAATCTGAGCTTTAATGAATCCACAAGTTAAATAAAGGAAAATACCTGATTTTCACTGAAACAAATACAAAATAAATATAGCCCTGTGACGAACTGGCAAAATGTCCAGGGTGTACCCTGCCTTCGCTCCTGGGATAGGCTCCAAGCGACCCCCGTGACCCTGGTGAGGATAAAGCGGGTTCAGATAATGAATGAATGAATGAACAAGTACAAACTACAGAGGATAATATGACAATAAATGGTGATAAATCACTTAAGAAAGGTTCAATACAGAGAAAAATTCATCTGGGAACTGCCACAAAAGTAGCACTGGGTCTTAATGGGTTAAAGACCATATAGCTTAACTGGTCTCCTGCTGTGCCCAGCTGCAAGAGCTCTGACCTATTCAGTACAGAACGCATATTATTATCTAATGACACTGAGGAGCAAACCTGATCAAAGTAATTAATGAAGAAGGATCAATAATGGCAGCTCATTATGCCATAGCAAACGCTCAGATATGCAGCGTGCGCGTGGTAATTATTAAAAGTGTTACAGAAGCTGTTAAAAGAAAGGCCAATATAATTACAGGGAAAACATTTCATGCTGCTTGGATGATTCTGATTTCTGTTGCCTGTCACTGTCATAAACGGGACTGCACTGAGCTGTGAGAAAAGGCTCTGTGGGTGGGGGTGGGGGGGTGTCGATAGAAATCAGGCATTACTGTTTCGGTTTGATGGAATGACTGTGTCTGATCCCTTTGTGCCTGCTCTGAGGTGAACTTCACATAATCCAAGACACAGATGTACTCTGTGCTGCTTTGTAGCTTTAGGCAGCAAAGATGAATGCACGTTAGACTGAAGTCAGTAGGCTATCCCATAATACTGGTGCAAAGCACAATGAGTGACCTACATGAGGAGAAACAGAGGAAGCAGATCACACATTCATGACAGATAATTAGACTTACCACCATGTATTTTTTATTCTAAACATACACAATGAATAGGGGTGTTAGAAAATATCGGTTCTGCAATTCATTTCACAATACTGTATCGATATTAAAAAGTACTGTATCAAAATATATGGTGGAATGGCTCTACCCAATTTTCAGATCTATTACTGGGCTGCTAATATCAAATGTTTACTACATTGGCGTTGGGACACAACATCCTCCATAGATCTTCCAGGCTGGCTACAAATTGAATCTAGTTCTTGCAGCCCAATCTCACTTACTTTTACACTTTTTTGTGTTCTTCTATTCCTTTGCATTCACCCCAGACCTGCCAAAATCCAGTAGTTCTCCACTCCCTAAGGGTCTGGTCTCAGTTTTGTAAACACTATGGTCTAGTTTCCATGTCCATTTACACTCCTATCATGGCAAATCATCTATTCCCAGCCTCTCTCTTAGATAATGCATTCACACAGTGGCTCAAAAATGGAGTGTTAAATATTAGTATGTTGTATAAGGATGACATCTTTATGTCATTTGACCAGGTTAGACAGGAGTTTGATCTACTAGCTCAAAATTTTTTCAGATACAGTCTACTCTCGTTAAACCGCCCACCGTTACACCGCCATTTCCGCCTATCGCCATCCACCAGCCCAGTTCCATGCACAAACAACACTTATACCATTGATTTCCCGACCGTTATACCGCCAGCGTGATTGCCATCGAGTACACATAAATTTTAACAATGCACTGAAACAAACGCGCCAGACGCTGATCGCGACAAGCTACGAGTAGGACTACGGAACGGCCACCGTTCATTTATCGCAGAACACTCAGTAGGTCAGGATGTCAGGAAGAGGACGTGGGATTAAGCCAAAGCCTCAAGATGATGGGGTGTCATTTCCCGACACGGTATAATAATACTTAAAATGTGTCCCCACTTTAAACGATCCCTTACAACATAACAGAATCAAGATTTATTTAGAAACGCAATTAGAATGGGTTAACGGAGGCAGCATAGACATCATATAGTAAAGACATGCACATTATGGATGCAACCCGTTGTAACGCCATTTTCGCTATACCGCCAATTTGGCCGTGAACGGAAGATGGCGGTATAACGAGAGTAGACTATACCTACAAGTCAGACATTTTATACAGAATCACTTTAATCAATTTCCTTCGCAACCTCAGACATCATCCCTTGATTTAATCCTAGAAATTCAGCCTGAGATCAGGGGAATCATATCAAAACTGTACACAAATATTTTTGACATGGGATGTTCCTCTTTGACAATAATAAAAGAAAACTGGGAGAAGGATATGGGCACAAATATTACTGATGATCAGTGGTTACGTATACTTCAAAGAATCCACTCTACTTCTATTTGTGCAAGACATAGTCTTATTCATTTTTAAATTGTACACTGACTACACATGTCTAAAGTCAAGTTGTCCAAAATTTACCCAGGAGTTAATCCTATTTGTGATAGATGTAGACAAGCACCCGCTACTCTCTTTCACACTTTCTGGTCATGTTCAAGTCTAACCACATTCTGGTCTTCAATATTTGAAGTATATTCAATAATTTCAGGTCTGACCATTGCTCCGTGCCCTTTTATCGGACTTTTTGGTGTACCATTAGAAGATCTCCCTCTACAAAGGCCACAATTAAATAGTATCGCCTACTCCTCCCTTTTAGCATGGAGACTCATTCTTTTATATTGGAAGAATAACAAACCCCCCTCCTTTGGCAGATGGATATGTGATGTCATGTTTTTTCTAAAAATAGAAAAGATTAGATACACATTGAAGGGATCAATGAGGAAGTTTAAGGTGGTATGGCAACCTTTCATTTCTTATGTAGAACAGCTGACAATGCACCTTGACTCCGGTTAATGTATTTTGTGTACAAAAAGTTTGTGATTTCACAGTGGAACCCTTTTTTTTTTTTTTTTTCTTGTATGGTGGCTTATTCCTCTGTTGTATGTCTCAGTGTTTGTCTAATTTTTTGCATGTTTGGAAAACTAAAAATTAATAAAAAATACATTGATAAAAAAAAAAAAAAGTACTGTATCAATATTTTTAGGTATTTATTCAAATGCGGATATTATGGAGGTTCATTTTTGGTTTTTTGGTTTTCTTTTTTGTTTAAATTCTATTTATTGTTCTTTAACACTCTTTTCTTAAATAATATTAGTTCCTTTGTTGGGGTCGCACAAAAATACTGTTCTGATGTTAGTTCTGAACGAATAGAATATGAACATTTGAACAGGATCTTAAACTGTAATGTCTGTAAAACATAATTTCAGTTTGAACACAGGAACATTTTGTGATACAGCATTAGATCCTGTTGTGATCAAATAAAAATGTGTTTAGTATTCGTGCATATTTCTGGTGTAATTCAATTCTTCAAGGAAATAATCATTTTAATAAAAGAAACTAACAAAAAAATGCCTTTTTAACAGTATCATGACATATTGTGATATATCATATCATGATTCTAGTATTGTGATTTGTGTCGTATTGCCAGATTCTTGCCGATACACAGCCCTAACAATGAATGCATGTTTTTTTGGGGGTGTTTTTTTTTTGTTATTAACCTTTTAACCCCTGAGACATTATTCCAGGTAAACGTGCTGCTGTGAATTTATGTCTGTTTCAGTGTCATAAAAGCTGCTGTGAGTATGTGCTTGTGTTCCTTTTCTTCAGTGGTTTTGTTGTACTGTGTATTTTAGGGTCAAAACAGGGTGGAATAACAGAAAAAGACAAAGAGAGGAATCAAAGTTTGACAAGTTTTTACTAAATAAGGCACTCAGAATGTACATTGATAAGAGATTTGAGATGTGAAACACACTGAGCAACAAGGATTTGAATTTTGGTCCAGTAGTTTTTGTACTTTTGGCACCTGGTTGAACTCCCAAAAGCAGTTACATGGTCCAAACTTGGTAAAAACACAATTAAAAAGAGAAAAGAAAATCACCAAGTCACTGCAAACAACAATAAAAACAAAAAAAACACAAGGAAAAACCAAACCATCTATTTTTATAGCATTTCACAGGCGGCGGCGACAGCTGCAGATGCACTGAGCATGCTCAGATGTCTATGGAAACAACAAGGTCTATTCTATCAGCACAATTTAAAATTTTTCTTATTGAGCAAACGGTTGATTTTTTATGAATATTTAAAGTAAATCATACATTCTGAACGCTCAGCACAGACACGTCAGGGGTTAATGGGTAAATGTGCCATGCATACAGTTATAACAGTTAAAATGACCCAGTTTATTTTACACACAGAGCTTCAGGCTTTTCATGCTTGCAAAACCTGTGAACAACATCTCAACACCTGAATATTTAAGTGCACAGATGGTCTGATTTTCGCCTTTAAAACGGATTCTGTAAGATTTAGGGAACAACTGTCCAGACAGGTGGCAAGAATATGGGGGAGAGGATTAGAGGAAGGAGACTCTGTAGGGACATCTAGTGGACAAGTAAGAAACAGCAGATGAGGACAAGCATAAAAAGACAATGGTTCCTTGACGCATGAAGAAAAATGTCTTTTTTTTTTTTTTTTTTACTGCCTTTAAGAAAAGAATCTTTGTAGAGGATTGAGTCATTGTTAAGAGACCTTAGCACTTTAGATTAACAGCAATTCTAAAATACTTAACCCTTTAGCCCCTGACGTGTCTGTGTGGAGCGCTCAGAATGTATGATTTATTTTAAATATTCCTAAAAAATTAACCGTTTGCTCTATAAGAAAAATTTCAAATTGTACTGAGAGAATAGACCTTGTACTTTCCATAGACATCTGAGCATGCTCAGTACACCCCCTGCTGTCTGTGTAATGTCAGGCAAAACATGGAGCACAGAGACCAACTCAATATAAAAATAGATGATTTGTTTGTTTTTTGTTTTGTTATTTTTACACTGTTTTCCTTGTCGCTTTTTTTTTTTTTTTTTGAACTGTTGTTTACAGTGTTGTTGTGATTTTCCTTTATTTATTTATTTTTTTTTTACTGTGTTTTTACCGAGTTTTGAATGTGCAACTGCTTTCTGGAGTTCAACTAGGTCCCAAAAATCAACTCCACCAATTTGATAAAAAGAGTCAGAAAAAAAATACTGGGCTAAAATTCATTAATTTCACTGGTCTACAATTTTTTAGAAATGATTTGCTTCAGAGATTAAATGTGCTAAATGTTACGTATTTTAATAAGATTAATTGGAAAATAAATGACAAAAGTGCCAGTTTGCTGATGTTTTCAAGGTATATGATTAAGTGTTATTACACATATATATTGGTTTATGTACATTTATATAATAGTTTTATAAATCTTCCACTAAATAGAACCTGTAAAGTGAATGTATTCTAATGTGCAGACAGTGTTTTGAAGTAGATCTTGTAGCTCTGAGACAAATATTCCTTTTGAATCAAACCCATTCTCTCGTTAATTCTTGAATTTCACATTTTGACCCAAGGCTGTATCTTGGAAAGTTCAGCCAACCAGCATTTTTTACTTGATTTTTCTTTTCAGTGACTCTCATGTGGTAAAATTTCATTACTTTTATTCTGGGAGCATTTTCCTTGTAGACCAGTTTTTTTTGTTTGCAGTGTTGTGATGATTTTCTTTTTATTTTATTGAGTTTTTACCTAGTTTTGACCATATAACTGCTTTTGGGAGTTCAACCAGGTGCCAAAAGTACAGCAACTACTGGACCAAAATTCAAATCCTTGTTGTTCAGTGTGTTTCACATCCTAAATCTCTTATTGATGTACACCCTGAGTGCCTTATTTAGTAAAAACCTGTCAAACTCCAATTCCTCTCTGTCTTTTTCTGTTATTCCATCCTCTTTTGACTCTAAAACACACCTTTTATGACACTTGTACAACCACAAATTCCAAGCAGCTCGTTTCATTGAAATCATATCTCGGGGGTTAAAGGGTTAATGAAGAAAATTACATTTAGCATTCCAGGAGCCACTGTTTTCCTGTGGTTATTTGAGTGCATTTTCTGTTTTCTTGCAGTGTGATCACTACAGAAGGGGTATAATATCAGGGTCGTCCTGCAAAGCACTGTGTGATCAGAGAAGTCTAACCCTGCAGCGCTGCATGTCCACCTCCTCGACACACCAGGTGAAACAAAACACACATGCAAAACAGTATTCTAGTAAACAGACCCGATGGCAGTTCTAAGCATCCTTTGTTTTTTAGAGTTTAAAATAATATACATACAAGTATCTTCCATGTTTCTATTTGCAGGTGTACAGTGGACTGTGGAAGGAAAGACCTGTTGTCATCAAGTGTGGTATTGAGGATCCAGTGAAGATCGATGGGGCTCCAGACTCAGTGCTGCGCCGTGAGATGAGCTTATTCGACAAACCCACTCGTGGAACTTCAATGGATGAATTTAAGGAGATGCTTCATAATTTCCTCAAGGTGTGTTTTTACTCAGCGATTTCTCAATATATAATGTACTACATACTGTATAACCATCAGTGTCTGGAACCCATTTTGATGCATCAGTGCTTGTGTCGGACAAAGTAAGCTCTCTTTTGACAAATGCAAAGACACATTTAGTCAAGTGTGAGTTTATTATATCTCTGTGTCACAAATTGTGTTCAAAATAACTGTACATGAAATAAAAAGATAATACAGTTATTAGCGATAAAAAGGTAGCTCTTGGCCAACACATAAAAAAAACCTCATATTTATCAGGAACTGCAGCAACTATAGCAGATATATACAATAAATGAAAATATCTTATTTCTGTGTGGTCTTCTGGATTGGAAAGAAATCGATCTTGTTGATAGATATCGTCATGCAGTGTGTGTGTTATTTGTATCAGAGCAAAGAGTGTCTTTAGTTTTTAGAAAATGATAAAAGTGTCAAAAATGTGGTCTGTCTTTCTATGTTAAAGAATACTTAAAAAAAAAAAAGCAGTAGAATATGGATCCACATCTGGACGATCTTTGAGGAGGACAGAGATGGGTTAGAAACCTGCCATTTGTAAAAGATTTTACGCAAAATGTATCATGTAGAGTTACAGGTGCAAACAGAAAGACAGACCAGATCGCAATAGTTATTAAAAAAAATAATTAAACTGATAAAACTGGACCTATAAAGTAATTGGTAGGCTATGTGCCACAGATATTACTGTTTAAATTAATTGGTTTAAATTAATTTTGTATGAAGAAAACATAGAAAAAACAGTGCTGAGTGCAAAATGACATGCATGTCAAGAAACAGTGTTGTGCAAGTTACTTCCAAACTGTAATGCATTACAGATTACTTGTTACTGTTATATAAAAGTAATTCATCTCCTTACAATATTACTGTCTCAGAATTGTAATAGGTTGCATGACTCCTGTATTACTTTTGAGTTACATACAGACTCTTGTCATAAATGGTGCGTGCGCGGTAAAACGCAGAGGACATCGGCAGATAAATTCACAATCGATGAAGAATTCTAACTAGTCTTATAAACGTTAGCTTACCTTGTCATTGCTGATCACAGGGATCATGCTAACGAGCTTCTGTAAAGTAGGGTTAGGGTTAGTGATGAACATACGCCCAGGTGGACAATGGACTGTCTTCTGCCGTCTGCACCCATTGGCTGAACACCAGCAGGAAATAGAACTGTACAGACACATGTTTGATTCCTTAAGGTCTCATGTTGTTGCTGTTTTGTTTTTTGTAGTTTCTTTTTTTTTTCATTTGAGCAATTAAATTATGGGGGGAAATACACAATAATACTAGCAAATTACACTACTGGTATTATTGTTATTATTATTATTATATATTTTTGTATTATTACAACAATTATTATTTTCCCCCTCACTCCCCCCTCTCTCTTTCTCACTGTCATTCACAATCCCCTCTTCCCCTTTTCCCTATCACCCCTAACCAAGCTATATTGTTTAGTTACTATTTACATTTATTATCTTTTTCATTGTAATATGATGTTGTCGTTGTTGTTTGTCAGTACTCTATTGTTGTTGTTGTTGTTTTTGGTTTGTTTGTCTATTTGTTTGATTTTCCTTTTGTTTATGTGTTGTTGTTTTTCTGTCCACATTGTCTTGTTAACTATCATTAATAAAAAAATATATATATATATGGGTGAAAAGTGTGTTGTAATGCAAGCGCTATTTATTGAACATGTACGGAGTCAAATATCACTGAAAACTGATTAGTAATGCCCAGAGGTGGGTAATCCCAGCTCCATAGAGTAAAAGTCCTGCCATGTATTTGTTCCAACCACTCACTGAACCAGCCCAGTTTGATGAGCACAACTCCTCATCCAGGTAGATGAAGGGATAATTAATGGAATCACCTGTGTCAAGTGAACAGGTAGAACCAATTCATGGCAGGAGTTTTACTCTATGGAGCTGGGATTACCCACCTTTAGTAATGCCTTACATTTCTGCATTACAGCAACAACTAATCAGTTACTGTAATGCATTACTTTTGTAACACGTTACTCCCATCACTGTCAATAACACTCATGTTTTAACCCAGCTGCGTCATCTTTCCTCTTGCAGGCCAACCTCGGGGAGCAGCCATCTTTGAACACATTGGTGGACAGGGTCATCACTCTGGCTGATGTCAACCAGGACGGTAAAGTGTCTCTAGCAGAGGCCAAATCTATTTGGGCTCTTCTCCAGATCAATGAGTTCCTCCTGATGGTGGCGCTGCAGGAGAAGGAGCACACTCCTAAGTTGCTGGGCTTCTGCGGAGACCTGTATGTGACGGAGCGTGTGGGCCACAGCTCCCTCTACAGGCTGGAGGTGCCTCATTACCTGCAGGCTCTGGTTCCGGAGGCCTTGAGCTCCAGCTTGAACCACTGGTTGGCGCCGGCTTGGCCCCGAAGGGCTCGCATCACCATCGGCCTGCTGGAGTTTGTAGAGGAGGTCTTCCACGGGTCATACGGGAGCTTCTTAATATGTGATGCTAGTCCTCGTCACGTGGGCTACAATGCAAAGTATGACTGCAAAATGGCCAACCTGCGCAGTGTGGCGTCAGAAGCAGTCGTGAGGGGATTTCTGAGGGGACGCCGCTGTGAGACTAACGCCGACTGTACCTACGGACGGGACTGCACGGCCACCTGTGATAGACTAGTGAAGCAGTGTAACACAGAGGTGGTGCAGCCCAACCTGGCAAAGGTGTGTGTGCTGCTGCAGGACTTTCTGCTTTTTGGAGCGCCGTCAGACCTCAGAGGAGATTTGGAAAAGCAGCTACGTACGTGTGTGACACTTAGCGGTCTAGCAAGTCAGATGGAAGTACATCACTCACTAGTGCTTAACAACCTGAAGACGTTACTATGGAAGAAAATTTCGAACACTCAGTATTCTTGAAAACAGGTGGTGACGCCCCAGCCTGTACCTCTGTGTAATGATTAATTACATGAACATTTATAGTTTTTGCAGAATCCCGTAGAGGAAGGTGATATTGATGTATTTTCACTTAACCCTGACTGTGAATAACAGGAGACTGTGAAATGAAATATATATATAGTATGAAATAAGCAGACTTGTTCTCTCATATGAGCCCTGTTATGCTTTCATTCTCCAGTGCTTCATTTTGAGAAGCACATTTATCTAGTCAGACGTTATATTCTCAGGACATTGCCACTAACTTTATTTTTAAACATGTAAATAATAACAAGTAAATAATTTTTTGAAATAAAACAACCTCCAACCTACTGGATAATAAGTTTCGTATATAGTTTTTTTTTTGTTTTTTTTTGTCTGAGACTGAGTGTTCAAATGTAACATATGTCATTTTTGTACAAGTGTAAATATTAGTAGACCATTGCTGTTTCCTGTGTTAAAAAAAAAAAATAAAGATGCATCAGAAGCAGAGGTACTGGATGGAATAAACAATCAGAAAGTCTCCGGGTCGTGATGTGATGACGATCAACATGTAGAACCCAAGGTTATTATCGTTAATGAAAACTAACAAAATGATGAAAACTAGAATTGAAAAAACACTTTCGTTAACTGAAATAAATGAAAACTAATTAAAAGAACAAACGATGACTAACTGAAACTGTATTGTGTGCTTACAAAACTAACAAAAACAAATAAAAATTATGGATAAAATTCCCTTCATTTTTGTTTTTGTCAACGTCAGATTGATAAAGCGATTTATGTCACTCTAGCAATTTTAGCTGCTGGCATCATATGATATTTAACGGTCCGTCACTTCTCGTCACTTGTCGTTTACAGTCGTCTTCTGGTCCACACTGTACCTGGAAATATGGAGACTAAAGTTGGGAGAAAGCAGCAGAGTCCTGTACGGGATTTATTTGAATACAACAGCGAAGAAGATAAAAGGTATGAGAATACTAAAACTAAGCATATAGAAAAAAACAGAAACTAATAAAAACTAGCAAACCTGCTCTAAAAACAAATTAAAATTAACTGAATTAGAGAAAAAAAGTCAAAACTAAATAAAACTAAACTAAAATGAAAAATCCAAAACTATTATAACCTTGGTAGGACCACATATGTTATTTACTAATTAAAAACACATAGATAAGATAGAAATGTTACACAATGAGGAGACACAAGAGTTTAGAGATTCAGTATTTTATTTAAATAATGGCAGAAGGTTGAATGTTATTCTTAAATGTATATTAGAAAAGCTTCTTTTCAACACCTGATCTTGATGGTTATAGAGGTTACATGAAGTGCACCTCTTTCCTCAGACGTATCCATCAGCGGTGATACATAGTTTCAGTCCTCAGGGTGGTTTGTTGACAGAGGCTGAGGTCTGGTGTTTCCTGAGCCTGATACAGTGGTAGATAAATTAGACAGTCACAACAACAGGGTGACGCTGGTCCTAAAGGACAATGAGGGCTTTTCTCCACCGCAGGACACTTCGACATCCTACTTTTATGTTGTTGAATCGCTCTATATTCTTGATTTCAGAACTGGGTGCTTCTATGAAACTGGTCCCTAAAAACAGGACATCGGGGCTAAAAATTCAAAGCAGAGGTAGACTAATGTTATGAAGCAAGTTTGGAAGCACTTTGGGTCTGTTTTAAAAAATAAATACTTACTGAGATAAAAGAGAAACTATTTTTCAGATAAAACACATTTTTATATTATTTTACATTAGATATAATACAAAAATCTGCATGTAACACAGTCAAAAGGACACGAAAATTATGCACTACTTTTTAAAAAATATCTCTTCACATTTTGGGAATTGAACTAATTACACAAGGCAGAGTGTTTCACAAAAATGACCATTGTTGCAAAATCATTTGTGATTTATTTGTGTTTAACTGGGCAGGTTCTGTATGTAATGCCAGTGGACACGATGGGTTACATACAAAACCTGGAATGAGACTGAGATTCATGAAAAACCTGCATGTCTGAGTTAGAAAAACCACTAGGATCGACAAATTTAACACAGTGTCTTTATTCATAACACTCTATAAGACTATTTCAAGCCATGTGGTCCAGATCAATTGCACTGACACCTAGGTAGCTTTTACCGTCCCAATTTTGGTCCTATTTTTGGCCCCAATATTTGATTAAAAATTCATTAATTTTGAGATGGCTCAGAGCAAGAGTATGATTTTTTTGCATTTATCTGAGGTCATCATTAGGTACATCCTGGGGGAAATATGTCTAAATTTCTCTTTTACTATTGGGTCTAAAAAGCTGGCAAAGTGTCAGGCACCAAAATGAACCCAGTTTCATAGAAGCACCCAACTGTATATATGCATAAACCTCATCCAAGCTCTGACAGTTCAGATTTACTAAGGCCAGATTTATAGACTTTTGCAAAAGGGTTTTTATTCTGAACATAAAAACAGCAATAAAGTTTTGGTCTGTACAGTACTCCCAGCCCTTAATACTCAATGCTTGTATACTGTTTTTTTTTTTTTAATCCTCAAAGATCCAAACAGCCACTGGTAAGCAAAAGCATCTACTGATATAAACTGTTTAATACCTGCTGATCCACTAATCCTATCAATACATGTAAATAATTCAGGTAAAATGCAGTTTGTCATCTTTTCATGGTCATCGGATATGACCCATTTGGACATTCAGAGGCTCTGTAGTTACCATGGAAACGCCGTTATCGACCATCGTCATTGATTCACCAGTAAAACCCATAGAGTTGGATCAATGACAGTGGATGGAGAGACTTGTTTTTACATTCAGTTATTGATATATTTGCAGGAAAAAGTCACTTTTTCTTCAGTCTCCTCTGTTTTCCTTAAATTTACTTTGACCTTTTAAGAACATTTACATGATCGGTTGATTAAATATAAAAAAAAATACCTGATTTTCAATGAAAAAATGCAAAATACAGAGGATAATATTCTAACAAATGTTGATAAATCACTTAAGAAAGGTTAAACAGAGAGAAAAATTAATTTTGGAACTGTTGCAAAAGTAGTGCTCGGTCTTTATTGTTAATCTAGTTCATTTCGTATTTTCCACTTCATAGTAAATATAGAAAAATAATACACAAACACAAGTGCTTCAATGGAATACACTGATGGAAATTAGAATGGACTGAGTAACTGTTTCTGCCAAGTCTGGCAAAAGCGTTTTACCCTAAAATCCATTACTTGCCATTAAAAACGTACTAAAAATTATGGAACATTTACAGTATATTAACCCTCAAAGAGCTAAAGAGGCACTAATGAACAAAAGCATCTATTCATCTAAAATGTTTAATAACTTTTGGACCACTGATCTTGTCAATACTTGTGAATAATTCACTTAAAATGCAGTTTCTTTGCTCTTCATTGTCATCAGACATGTCTTATTTGGATGATCAGAGTGAACAGGGAACAACTGTCATACTCTGCAACATTGATTCACCAATAAAATATTTGCTTTTATGTTCATGATACTGTATATTTTCCTAAAACGGTCACTTTTCAGTTTTGTCTGCTTTGATATAACAACCTTTGAATTTACTCAGAGGTTTTATGAACATCGCCATAATCAGTAAATTAAATATAGAAAAATACTTGATTTACACTGAAAAATTCAAAACACAGAGAACAATATTGGAATAAATGGTGATAAATCACTTAGGAAAGGTTGAATGTAGAAAACATTTATTTGGATATGAACCCAAAAATAGTTCTGGGTCTTTAAGGGCTAATGATAAGTTAGCAAAATGCATTTAATATATCTCTGGGGCATCTAAGACAAATATCACTTCAGAAAATTGCTTAAGTGAAAAGAAGAATGGCTCCTAATTTGTTGTGTTTTGTAAATAAATGCAGTTTGTCTAAAATAGAACTGTAACAAAGAGGAGGCAATACATGATCAAATTACGATTAATTATTTATGAAAAACACAAATTGATGTAATTCAGTAGGTTAATAATCATCATCATCATCATCATCATCATAATAAATAATTGTATTTATAAGCACCTTTCAAGACACCCAAGGACACTGTACAGCAGAGGATAAAACAGACAATGCATAGAATACAAAAAAGTAAACAAATGGCTAAAAGACACAAATAAAGACCACACAAATAAAGACTGCATAATTACTTAATTATTTCAGTTTGCTGAATAAGATGGAATCAGCTGAAGTACAAAAGTTTCTTAAAGTGAAAAATGTTGATGATTTAGCTGAGATGGTTTAAAGTAAGAAATTTTACAAAAGTGGAAACAATGAAGTTGAATCAAAAGGTGAAACAGATTAAAGCAGCACACAGTGTAAAAGGGTTAGAATATTTAAAGTCCTAATCAAAAATAAATGAAATAAATAAATAAATAAATAAATACTGACTGCACATTCTGCACAGATTACATCTAATCAGTAAGAACTGAAACCCAGCTGGGACAAACGTGAACTGCTGTTGAATTGTTGTTGAATTTAGTGAAAATAGTGCATATTGTTAAAATGAAGAAGTGAGGTTGAAGAAGCTGAAATAATTTAATACAGAGATCATTGTTAAAGTGGAAAGATAAAGTTGAAAGACTGGAAATAGTTAAAAGTACAAAAGTCAAAAGTGAAAAATTTAAGTTGAGTTGAATGAAAAGTAAGAAAAAAAAAAAAAAGAAAAAAAAAGATTAATGAAGGAAACATTGCATAATATTGCATTAAAATTAGACAAACTTGAAACTTTGACTTGAATCAGGGGATTAAAAAGTGTGAAGGAAAAAAATGTGCTAAAAACTCTTTCATCGTTGAGACACTTTGAAAAGACCTTGAATCGGGAAAAAAAGGCTAAATTGAAATAACCAGGTTGAATCAGCAGCTAAAAGAGTTTAATCTAGAGAACCCTGTAAAAAGAAAGTCTGACTAGTTAAAACTGGTTAAACACAGATAAAACTGATGTGGCCTATGGGACTGAGGTTTAAAACCTTAAGATGCAATATGACATGTAAAATTTGTGAAATGTGAAGGAATGATGAAACTGAATTCAAAGTGTCTACAGTGTGTGTGGAATGTGTCCTCTGTGACCAACGAGAATCCAATTAAGTCCAACCAGGTCTTTCGGGGTCAGTGCATGGTCATGGGGGCAGATAGGAGCAGCTTGTACACACAGATGAGGGATAAGATTATTAATTTGATGAAGTATCTAGATCACAGACATGTTCTACCAGCAGAATAGCATTAATATGTGCTTTACATAGAATTTTTTTATTACAAAGAAAATATTTAGATATCCCCTATGGACCTGACCCATATCTTGCTGAATGAACTGTGATTTTATTTAATAATAATGTTTTTTTTTTTTTAATAATTTGGTTGTTTCTATTTATTTATTACTTAACTCGATAATTTTGTTCTTTGTAACTAGTTGATATAGGCAAGGCAAGTTTATTTGTATAGCACATTTCAGCAACAAGGCAGTGCTTCACACAGGACATTGAAATACAATGACAGGGAAAAAGAAACACATTTAAAACATTATAAAAGAAACATGTAAAAGGTGATTAAAAACAGCAAGTAAGAAAACAACACATAAAATCAAATAAATAAATAAACACACATGTTAAAGTAAGAGTTGCAGTGCAGAGTTTCAAAAGAGAATATAAAATTTAAAAAGTCAAAAGCCTTTTAGTCAAAGGCAGCAGTGAACAGGTGAGTCTTTCACCTTGACTTAAAAGAACTCAGACTCTCAGCAGACCTGAGATTTTCTGGTAGTTTGTTCCAGATATACGGAGCATAGAAACTGAACACTGATTCTCTATGTTTAGTTCTGACATTGGGAACACAGAGCAGACCTGCACCAGATGACCTGAGTGGTCTATATTCATACTTTTTTTTCTTCAACTTTATTGAAAATATTCAGGTATACAAGACACATAAATTTTGAGCAAACAAACATCAAGATGTCAAAAAGAAAAAGCATTTGAATTTGTTCACTCTGTCACAGCAGATGAATGTGAACAACTGATGTTATGTGGATTTGTTACTGGTATTATTTGTTATAGGTATTATTTGTGTGAACGTGGTATACGACATTTTGTTCATGCTTTCTTATATTCTTCATTTCATAGGTCTTATGTATCTCATTGTTGTGTTTTGTGTGTTTTTTTTTTGTAGTTTTGTTTGTTTTGGGTTTTTTTTCTCTCTCTTCTGCCCAGTTTACTCAGTTCTGGTTGTAGTTATTGTCACCATTATAATTGTCTCCATGGTTGTTGCTGTTTGTATTGTTGATACTTTCTTGTGAGGGTCTTCGCCACCTTCTTCTCTCTTGTTCTTTCCCCTTCTTCTGCCCCCCCCCCCACCCCCACCCCCCATGTCAGGTCCAGCATCGAAATGTGGTTCAACAAAACTCATAATAAACACAGTAGAATATCAAAGGGCGCTTCGTATATTTTATGAAGTTACCCATGGCAAAGCAAATTTGTTCAGCACTGGGAGGAACCAGACTACCATTCTGCTGTTAGGACGCTGGACAAGACAAGTGGGAAAAAAAAAAAAGAAGAAAAAAAAAAATGTAGTGTGAGATACTCCCTGGTAAAATGTCCAAATAAAAGAGGATACACAAGCAAAGGTGTCAGAAAAATGGGCAATGATGACTGGGAGTACATTTGGTGTTGGCTGCTGCCTTATAGGTACAGACAGCTGCCTGTCAGCCAGCTAAGCCCATAAAAAAAAAGAAGAAAAGAAAAAGCATTTGAATAAATAAATTTGAGAAAAAGATGCATAGATTTAAAGACACGAGGCAGAATAGACAAATAATACTATTAAAAAACAAACAAAAAAAGATATATTCATACATACAGTAGTATATTGCAGTAGGGGGATGCAACATCTGAAACATGGCATCCTCGCATTGCCTTTACGTGCAAACGGAAATTAAAGGTGTTACCAAGTTTGTACTAAAAAAAGGCTAGCCCTACGATTATTTAAGAGTTGTGTTATATACAATTCCTGACTAAAAACTATGTAAGTTTTTTTTTTCCAATTTCATTTCTCTAACAAGCTTGTCTTTTCCATTTTTCATCTCAAGGCAATACTTGTAATTTTCGCAAAGAAATGAAGAGGATAAACTCAACTAAAAAAAACAAAAATACAAACAAAAAAAGCAATAATTGTGTTGCAGTTATACCAAAAAAACCCCCCCAAAAAATCCACAAAGTTACCGTTTCCATTTCATCATTAAATATCTGTGAGTTCGTAGCCGTGTCTCTACAGAGAACAGGAGATTACGAGGAACTCAAAGGCATCGTGAGCAGATGGAGGCCGGGCCACGGTCTGCTCTGCCTTCTGCTGCCGAGCTACGGATGCCCGTCAATATATGAACCACAACACAGAGAGCAGCACCGTGGCCACCCTTCACCATGAGAACTGTACAAAAGTAGAACCCTCGAGTAAGTTCTACTCTGATACGATTTCAAGGCCAGATAAGTGCCACCATACGTTAGTGTAGCAAAAAAAAAAAAAAAAGTAGTTTGACAGGCTGACGTCATTGTTAGCTAGCTCCTTTGCTGGCTACAAGTGCTACTTGCTAACCGCTAGGATAAAGTCAGCGACAGATTGTTAGAGCCGCTAGCCTTTTGATGTTTCTCATTCAATTAATGTGGACAGCTGGCTAACACCGCTAGCTAGCATCACTACTTTAGCATGATATGTCAGCCTGTAACTAGGTAGTAACGTCAACGTCAGTGAGCATAAACTAAGTGAGGCGCTCTGATTTGGACATGGCCTGACTGAAGCAATATGACTTTACGGTTTAATTAGCCGTTTATAAGAAAGTATGCCTAGCTAGCAATGCGTACCATATTTTTACAGTATAGTGTTAGCTTGCCGGCATCGGATTACTGCACTGTGGTACAACTGTGCCCTGCCCAGCAACGTCAGTCAAACCATAGCGCATAATGAGTGATCATTATGTTCAAGTGAAGGTTCAACTCGAGCAAATGAAATCACTCGTCCAGGATGCAGAAAAAGAGGGTGTGGATACTGAGGAGCAGGTGCCAGTGTCCTCTCCTCCTGCTTCTGTGTCACCAGATCCTCCCAGCATCACCATAGCAGGGACAGATGCAGCCAACACCTCCACCAGTTGCAAGAATAGAGGCAAATCTCGTGGTAAGCCGGCGAAAGAAGACAAAAACTCATGTGGTAAACATATTTCTGTGACATTGCATAGCCCCGTAGTTATGAAAAACCTGAATAGGCTAGGACATGAACGGACGCTTCACATTAAAGGGACTGGGAAGATCCTGCAGGGCAAATCGGAGCCTAATGGGAACTATGTGACCATCCATCAGTCCAAGAACATTCAAGATGCACGGCGTGAGGACGGATTTAAACTTGCAAGGAAGAAGAAGCCAGTGACGGTGGATACCTCAAAAGCCAAAACCTCTTTGGAGGCTCTGAAGTTAAGCATTAAGCAGCTGAAGTGGAAAGAGGTGCGTTACATGACAGAAATGTTGAAGTTTTCCTGCTGTTTTGTTTAACCCTTTCATGCATGAATTATGAGAACCTTAGTCAAGATTTTTTTTCCTGATTGTTTTTATTCCTCTTTAGGCATGAAAAAAAACTCAATGCAATTGAATTTTTCTATGAATCTAGTTTTCTTGGAGTTACAAAAATGTCCACTAAGCTGGACACAGTGTGTTTAATTTTTGACGCAAAGAAACATGTACATTTACTGGTATTCTGTGTGAAAACCATGAAGTAAAAACATTCTAATGCTGCTAATCTGATCTTTTCTTACATTTTAACATGCTCTAATACTGGTCATTATTCACTTCATGGAGATAATATGGAGAAAAAAAAATCTTTTTCTTGTTAATTACAGTCTAATAACAATAACAAGCAATTGGTTTACACTCAAATATGTTAGGTCAGGTTTATCAAGAACAGCAAAGTTACAGTAATGTTATCAGTTGCAATGTATGAGATGGTGCATAAGTGTTCACTGTGTTGGCTGATATGGAACTAAAACAACCAAACCCATGAATATACAAGAGAACAGCTGGAGAAGAACTGTCCACTGGAGTGACCAGTATGCATTAAAGGGTTAAAAGAAAATCCTAAAGCAAGGGCACTGTTCAGCTCTAAACCTCTGTGCACTAAAGGGATGATGGTTTAATGAAGTAATTCAGTGATGAAGTGCCCTTGTGCACAGTTAATGGAGCTTTTAATCCTTCCACAGTTGTTTGCTGTTTATTCCCATTGGTAATCATAGTGGTTGAGGTCTGAGGTAACTATAATAGTCATTATAAAAGACATGTATTTTATGTGATGTTTGCCTTTGTAACAACAGTATGCCATCATAAGCTTAACCCCATACAATGCAGTACACCCTTGTGAAGACTTGGTAGCAGTTTTCTCTTCTCATATTGTTTTGATGAAACAAACCAGGTAGTTTGAGAGTTTGATTAAGTAAAAACTACACAAACCATATCTGTGCTTAGCAAGGACTAAAAGAAATAAGCAGTAATGCACCTTCTCTACATACTTTACTCTGAAAGTCATCACTTAACAGCATACGTCCTGACTATTTCATCTTTGTGAATGGAAACAAAATTTGATTAAATTTGTTTTAAGCTGAGTAGCAAGTAGATTTTCAACATTTTCATCTGCTAATGTACTAAATAGTTAGGGACTGTCACAATTAAATTTGATATGATGGTAATTGTCCTCTAAATAGTTGTAATTAACAGTCTTAATGTCTTCTGATATCTTTATGCCGCCACTCTTTGTCAAGTAATAGTTTAATTACACAAATGTGGAATAATAGACTTGTGGAGCTTACAAAATTAATTATATTTCTGTTTGTGTTTTTGTTAATACAAAATAGAAAGTCCTTTATTGCACAACTCAACCAGTATACAAAATCTAATCTACTTTTACTAATTTACCGTGTACTATGGATAAAAATAGCCATGATTTAAAAATGGGCAGAAATGCCTTTACTTACAAATACAAAGCTCTTTATAGACATATTGGACTACTGTTTTTGGTGTGACTCTCTGGACTTGTTGATTGATTGATTGAGTGGAGTGGTGAGTTTACCAGTGACTTTTTAGATTTTTCATGTAACTGCCTTGTACCACCACATTTTTGCAACACATCTTGCAAATCCTGTTGTTTGGCCCATGTTATTTGCTCTAATGGTGAGCATCTTTACCATTAAACATAAGTTCATTATGTGAATTCATGAATCATGTAAAACCTGTGACATGTGCTTTTGGTGTCAAATTTTTTGTAGACCATTTTACCTCAAATTGCAGTATCATGATACTGGCTGTATATGCTGCTAACTGATTTTATTGCCAGCATCCCTGTCAACATTTGCATGGAAGAAATATTATACAAGCCTGCACATTAATAATTCGACAGCTACAGTCAATTTAACCCCAGCCACACCTCAGCTGTGTATGAAATTACATGACTGTTGATGAAAATTGTTCAAATAAAATACACAAACTTTAAATCATTTATGAAAAGGCTAATTGATAGGGCCTTTAATACTCTGAGCCACAAATGCCATGTGGGTAGTCCCAAAGCCATTTGAATGTGATGCAATTAATACCTGCTTTCAGCTATTATTACCATAGTCTGCATAATGCATGAGGAGCATAGAAGGCCGATGCGAGGAGACAAGTGAAGTAAAAACTCTATTTATTATCGGTGACCACAAAGTGACATTTAAACCCTTTCAGGGCTCGTATGATATTCGATAGATGCCTGAAACAATAGACGAGGACCTATACATTACCTCTGTTTGCTCTCGTGATGCACCCCCAGCGCAGGCACGAGCACCATAGGTCATGTGTCATCTTGAAAATACCTGTCAACCTGTCTTAAGTGGTTGAAACTGGAGAAGCTTGGTTCTTTTTTTTTCTGAGTAAATGATGAAATGAACACTAAGTGGTGGTAAGCACTTATAACAGAGTTGTAAAACACCCAGTAGTTGTACAAGATTTATAATACAGACGTTGAAAAATTAGCAAAATTGCAAACTTCTCCATGAAAAAACTGAATTTCCCCCCTGGGGATTAATCAATAAAGTTCATGTCTGTATGTATCTGTAAAAGCACTCAAAGCATGTTGTGTTTATCATATGAATTGTTTTAGATTATTCAGTGAAGTAACAATTTGTGTGGTGTGTGTAATACAATTGCAGAAGACTGATGCTGTATTTTTTTTTAAATCAGACTTTAGAAAAATAATCTGTTCTCATTTATGTGTCCATCTTGAATTATTTATAAAGTGCATGATGGACTGTTTGTCAGGTTTCATTCATAATGCGGTGTCTCTTATTCGTTGCTCATAGAGACAGCTGTCAACTGACTTTCAGCGTGTGGCATTGCCTTAAACAGTGGGAAATGATTAGCTGTAAGCTGCTCTAATCCAATAGACCCTTTAGTCCTCTTTGAGGCACAGAGAATGGCCTGCCCGAGGCTCTGAGTGACAGCTTAAAATGAGACTAATAACCATACATTTAATCATGAGCTTGGGATTTTGATGAGGATCTTTCAGATTAAGCTGGCATTTTGGATTAGTGTATTAATTTTAAAAAGTCTGCCACCTAGAGGCAAGAATAGACCATGTTTGGAAAATAATTAATAATGAACTAACTGGCCAATGCTTGAAACATCCTGTCAATGGCATCTGTTAAACTTTTGAAACTTTAACACATTGTGGTGTTTTAAGTATTCACACTAAATGAATTCACAGAGTGGCTCAGGAGATGAACTTGGCCCACCTGTGATTAACAGCACTGGTCTGGTCTATTCCTTCAGACACACATGGGATGGCTATTTTTGGCTCCTGATCTTTAGAAACTTGTCAAATTAATTGCCCTCCTTCCCTGATGAGATTAGACATTTATATGCCGGAACCTCTGGGGCAGTATTTATAGCAGACCCTGACTGTGGAGCAGGGTTTCCCTCCCTGTTTAACGCATATGGACCAGATCAAGCGAAAGTGAACATCAGTGGGAAAAAATTTAAGTTTCACCCATCATTTCTCATAGGCTGATTTTTTTTTAGATCAACAACTCTATTTTATGGAACTGTTACAACATTTCAGTATCACTTGTAGAAAATAGGATGTAATTGATTATGTAAAGTTATACATCTGACATATATGTAAATGCACTATTAGCTTTAATGTTTTTTCTTGTATAAGTGATATTTTAAGTCTGTGAATCTGTAGAAACAAATTATTCAATAGTAGAAGAATATAGAAAGGTTCTATACAATCAAATTATTTGTAAAATATGCTTTGCTATTAGCTGTATATATTACTTTAGTTGTAATATGTATATTAATAAAAGTTTATTAGCATATTTGTAGTGTTTTAACTCCAAAGTCTTTTATTCTGACTACTGAACAATGTGACAAACTGCTGTCCCCATGTCACAGTTCGCACCTGTCCCCATCATAACATATTTGTGTTCATAAAACTTATTCAAACATTTTTATCCAATAGTTTAACATCATAGCTAAAGCCCTCTGTTTCATGTAAGATCAATTTCTTATGAGAACAGCATGTTTTGTACATTTGCGTAAAGTGAAAAAAAAAAAAAAAAGAATCCCGTGTCACGCAGCAGTAATTTAAGTATTTTTACCCCAAAATTTTATTTCTGTAAATTGTAATGTGTCATGCGAAAGTACTTACTGAGACCTATTCATGCATGTATTAAACATGGAGATAAGTTATTTAGTTTTCAACACAGAGCTTATTGAACATGAAATGTGTCCCTGTGCCACCGCTTGATCTGGCTCATATGTTAACTCATGAATGACTGATATTTTTTGACACAGATCTGTCTTAAAGCTGGGCAGTGAGCAGGGTGCGGTCACTGGCTTTTTTCAGACCTGGCAATACCTTGAGTTCTGAGTGATCCCATCATACAGTATGTGACCACCTCAAAGCATGTCTGTTCACACCTGGTGTTACCATATGTCTACAGTGGTCACATGGGATTGGGTCATCACATCCCTACTGTATGTGCAAATAAACAAGCTCATCTGTAGCTTTAACCATAACACGAGATTTCATTTCAACATAATTAGATTCACTGAAAAAATTACCAAGTTTAGTATGAACAATGCAATGCAATCTAAAACAAAATAGATTTGCAGCTGAAATTAGCATCTGTAAGTCAAGAATTACCTCTAAGTACCAAAAAAAAAAACCTCAGACTAATACAAAAGCCAAGTAAAAACTAAAGAATTCTTACATAAAAATACAATTAGAAATCTTAATGGGTCCTAAAGCAAAAAGTTAAACTATAAACAAAAAACATTTACTCATATGTAATAAGAGAAGAACGTCCTGCTAACAGCAGATGTATCAACATCAAATAAAAAAGATAAATAAATTCAATTTAATCATAATTTAATTAACTGAAAAAAATTGCAGTTATAATGAACAATGCAACAGTCTTAAACAAAATAGATTTGCATCAGAAATTAGCTTCTGTTACTCAAGAATTACCTCATAGTACCCAAAAAACTCAGACTAATACAAAACCTAAAAAAACCTAAACAATTCTTGCATAAAAATAAAACTAGAAATCGTAATGGGTCATAAAGCCAAAAGTTAACTAAAACTACAAACAAAAAATGTTTATTCACATGTAATAAGAGAAAAATGTCCTGTTAACAGCAGATGTATCAACATTTAATTAAAAAAAAAAAAAAAAATTAAATTTAATCGTAATTTAATTAACTGAAACAATTAGCAATTATAATGAACTATGCAACAGTCTTAAACAAAATAGATTTGCATCGGAAATTAGCCTCTGTAACTCAAGAATTACCTCGTAGTACCCAAAAAACTCAGACTAATACAAAACCTAAAAAAACTAAATTCTTGCATAAAAATAAAACTAGAAATCTTAATGAGTCATAAAGCCAAAAGTTAACTAAAACTATAAACAAAAAATGTTTATTCACATATAATGAGAGAAAAATGTCCTGTTAACAGCAGATGTATCAACATTTAATAAAAAAAATACTAATAATTTAATCACAATTTAATTAACTGAAAAATTACTAAGTATAATGAACAATGCAACACAATCTAATTCAAACTAGATTTGCAGCTGAAATTAGCTTCTGTAAGTCAAGAATTACCTCAAAGTACCAAAAAAAACCCCAAAAACTCAGACTAATACAAAAGCTAAATAAAAACTAAACAATTCTTGCATAAAAATAAAACTAGAAATCCTAATGGGTCCTTAAGCAAAAAGTTTATTAAAACTATAAACCAAAAACATTTGTATTCACATGTAATAAGAGGAGAAGAATGTCCTGCTAACAGCAATTCAGTTACAGTAAATGACTCTCATGAGTACAAGGAATACAAAAAAAAAAAAAAATCAATAACCACTCCTGTACCGTATTCATTCACTGGATGACCTCATATAATAGAGCACAGTGTGTATAAAAACAGCTCCAGGTCACTTTACACATAGTGGAAACTGTGATAGTGCATGTGATCTGTGGATTGGAGGGTGTGAGTGTGGGCAGGAGTAGAGGTGTGGAGGACAAAAGTAGGATATCCTCGCTCTCCCAAATCCTTTTATCGTACCACATCCTCTCCTCTTGACATGCTCATCACAACCGAACACGCACTGCCTTCCATGTTTGGGTAAGATTATCCCCGTACTCTGTAATCGCCAGAGGGACAAACCCCATACGAATGTCCTGAGTCATGCTAAAAGATTAAGGTTCCAAAAAAAGAGGCTCATCTACTGTCAGTTATCATCACAGATCTCCCCATGTGGGTCTGTTCTCCCTTTCACTCTCATCTCTTTCCTGACTCAGTTTCCTCTGGGGAGACGGGCGGCCTGTGATATCTACTGGCACGGCGTATCCTTCCATGACAACGAAAATATCGTCTCAGGGCAGGTGAACAAGTTTCCAGGTACATCAGCGCGCCTCAAGTCTCTTCCTTGATCTCACCGCTAATGCTGAGTTTGCAAAATGACGGTTAGATGTCAGTACTCGGCGTTGGTTTTTTCAGTTAAAGCTATACTGATCGTCATTGCATCAAACCGTGTCATGCTATAGTTTTAAGCCATAAAGACCCAAACATCCACTGTCAACAAAAAGCAAGTATTGATCTAAAACGTTCATCCACTAATCCTATCAATACATCCAAATAATTGGTGCAAAATACAGTTTGTCGTCTTTTCATAGTCATCAGATATGACCCATTCGGACGTTCAGAGGCTCCGTAGTTACTGTGGAAACACCGTCATCTTCTACAACATTGATTCACCAGTAAAACCCATGGAATTTGATCAATGACAATGGATGGAAACACTGGGTTCATGTTCCGTTATTGACATTTTACTGAAAAAGTCACTATTTCTTCAGTTTTTCTCTGTTTTGACATAACAACCTTTGACTTTACACAGAGTTTTTATGAAAATTTACACGGCAGTCAATTAAACATAGGAAAATACACGATTTCCACTGGGGAAAAAAATGCAAAATTCAGAGGATAATATTATAATAAATGGTGATAAATCACTTAGGAAAGGTTAAATATAGAGAACATTTTTTTTTTATTGATTGATTTATTCTGAATATGGTAATGGTACAAGCTTCCTGATTGCTAATTGACTTCTTTGCACAGCATAATATAGAAATGAAAATTCAAGGAAGCAAAAAATAATTATACACACAAAAGAAGAAAAAGAAGACAAAGAGTCATATTTGGAAAAAAAACAGAAAAAAATTCATTTAGTAACTGCCACAAAAGTCACACCAGGTCCTTATGGGTTAAATTTTACTTTACATGTTAATGCATGAATAATAAAATTTGCATTCACTTTTTGAGCACAGATATTGAAATACTTCTACCTTGTCTTTGTGCATCACAGGGATGATCGAAATGCTGAGGAAGATCAACCTGAGCCGTGCAGTGCGGACTATGCAGGACCTGTTCCCAGAAGAGTACGACTTCTATCCCCGTTCATGGATTCTGCCTGAGGAGTACCAGCAGTTTGTCACACAGGTATGTGCGCTCAGCGGGGGAGTGTTTTTACGGCTTTAATGTCAATATCATTCATTCATTCATTTCATTTATTTCGTTCATGGTTGTGCATTTCATCAGCAGACATTCAGTAATCATCAGGTGAACAAATATGTACACACCCATGCTCAGAAAGGAGCAGGATGAAGAAAAGCTTGTATTTCCTGTCCCCTTCTAAATAATAATAGTCTTAATGGATAGCTATACACTTCTAGGTATAAAGTCAGACAAACCAAACAAAATACATCCAAACATAATACAAAAGGAATACAAAACCAAGTGCAAAACCACGTATACAGGAAGTGCAAAACAAAATGTCAGTATATACCTGACGAAGTGATGCCAAACCATTACGATACCAGACCAAAATTAGTAAATAAATATGTCACACTATCAAATATTATCAATATCAAATTGTGTATTGACAATATGTACATGTGCAAAATGTTCAGTTTTTTGCAAATTACTCTGAAAGAGACCATTAATGCAGGGTTCGTACGGATGCTTGAAATACTTGAGAATGTTTGAATTTCAGTGTTGTGTGTTCAAGGTCTGAAAAGTGCTTGAATTTCACTTTAAGTGTTGGAAAGTACTTGCATTTATAACTCTGTGATGTGACTTATTTATTTATTTTTAATATGAACTCTGCCAGGTTAGATGGTAAGCCAAAGCTTCTTACAGGGAGGTGGTACATTTTGAAAAATAAAACTTTATGTAAAAAAAAAAAAAAAAAAAAGAAAATTACCGGATGCTCTCCAGGTACATTTTTATCTTAATCTTTGGTGCGAGTGTGTCTGAAGAATACCAAGTGGCTTCCTTTTTTGGATAAAACTTTGTCTCTAATTTCTAAACTTTTTGCTATTATTAAACATCATTTTAGATGTTTGTACTATAATACAATCTACATCATTGCGATGGAAGTGAAAAATGTAATCATGAGTATATGTGTTCCTGTGGATATGTTGTATGTATAATATTATTACATTATTGGCTTCTACAAGGCGCTTTGAAACTAACTGTCTTTTTCTCTTAATTTTTATGACTTTTTATGGCTGACTAAATGGTGCAGGACAGCAAATGCAATACTGTGTCTTGTATTAAACAGATTTGTGAAACCAGGAGACACTTTCAACACTTGTTACTGTGACACTTTTGTAAGAGAGCCAAGGTCAAGCACAATAAAAAAAAAAAAAACTAATTTAGTTAATGAACAGTTTTGTAATCTTGCCTTGAAACAGGATGAAAATGAAAAAAAAGTTCCAAAGTAAAAACTTTACAAGGCTTTGTTTACTGTATTTCCCACTGTTCAGATCATATTTATTAGTGATGAGACGCGTGCATGCGAATGAGTTTGTTTTTCTCTAATCGGCTACAGTAGATAAGCACGTCTCAGCCAGTTAGCAAGAGTGTCAAAGCCTAGACAAGCCAACAAACAGCTGACCGTGGAAGCATGTCAAATGGAATGCGATGTTCATCAAATTAGGTAGAAAGTTGATGAGTGAAAACAAACAGTAACATGTGTGTCACGTGTTTGATTACTGAGGTTTAATTCGTCCAAGCCATTTTACCAGATAGGAAAGAGTGTGTGTAAATAATACATAATCATATTTAATGACAGAAATCAGTCGGCTTTTATCGACAGACAGTTTGCCGGATACTGGCAGATGTCACTTCCTTTTATCAGGGACGATATCAGTGAGAGCTTTTCAATTTTAAATGGTGAATTGTCTTAATTACTGATATGGTTGCAAGAGCAGATGTTTATTTTGGCGGCACTGGTTGAAGATCATGCACAGCAGCTTTACACTGTGTCCAGCAGGGGGCACCAACACATCACAGTTTACTTCCACTTTTCATACAGAGCATGAACTAGATCAGGGGTGTCCAACTCATTTTCTTTCAGGGGCCGCATTCAGCCCAGTTTGATCTCAAGAAGGCCAGACCAGTAAAATAATAGCATAATAATCTATAAATAATGACAACTCCAAATTTTTTCTTTTTGTTTTTGGGCAAAATAATAACATTATATGCTGAAGATGTTTACATTTACAAACTATCCAAACAAAAAACATGTGAAGAGTCCAAAAAACAGAAGTTTCTTTAGAAAAATATGTGCAATTTTGTATTTATTTTTTTATTAAAATTTTCATTCAGAACAGTCTCATAACATATTACACGGGACATCATTGGTACAAAGTACTATGTTTTCTTTTTTTGAAAAAGAAAAAGGGTGTCAATATTGTTCACTGAAAGGAAGAAAAAGAAACAGAGAAAAAAGGTAATTTGTGATTCTTTGATGTATGAATATTGTCATATAAACATAGACTTTGCAGTGTGATACATAACAGAGGAGTAATTAGTGAAGATCAATGCTTTTCATGGCCATTTTACTTTGTAGAACAATAACATGAATAGTAAAAAAGATTATACATGCAAACAAACATATTTACTTTTACCTACGCACTCACATTTATCTACATGTATAAGTGATTGTGGACGTGTTCATGAAGCACACACATGCAAAAAAAAAGGAGTAATATAAATAAAGTAAATAAATAAATGGATGAATATGTGCAGTTTTAACAGTTTTATGCCTCAACTTATCATTTCTACATGTGCATTATGAATCAGATCTACAAAGGCGCAAAACATTTAGTAACAGGCAGAATATTGTTAGAATTGCACTTAATTTTCTTTAGACATTTCAGGTTATTCACATTTTATTGTTAAAAGGTAGTTTGTAAATATTTTCGTGATTTAATGTTACTTTTTCCACATTAAATTAGGAAAAAAATTTGTAGTTGTCATTATTTATAAGTTTTTATGGTATTATTTTACTTGAGATCATATTGTTCTCTGTGTGGCCCCTGAACTAAAACCCAGACACCCTTGACTGTTAATATCTTCAGTGTAATTTTTGCACCCGCGGGCCAGATTGGATCCTTTAGGGGCCCCCGTTTTGGCCCGCGGGCTGCACATTTGATGCCCCTGAACTAGATCCTCAGAACACAGATGCAGAAACATGCTTAGATGATGCTTCTGGTGTTTTCTGTAGATTCGCTTGGTGAAGGAGAACGATGCCACAGTGAATCCCACCTTCATTGTCAAGCCGGACGGGGGTTCTCAAGGGGACGGCATCTACCTCATCCGTGACCCCAGTGACCTAAAGCTCATGGCAGGTTCACAGGCCAAACAAGCCGTAGTCCAGGAGTACATTCAGAAGCCATTACTCATAGACAAGCTCAAGTTTGACATCCGCCTCTATGTGCTCATCAAGTGTCTGGAGCCATTGGAGATCTACATTGCCAAGGAAGGCCTGACGCGTTTTTGCACCGAGCCCTACCAGGTAGCAAGGGACGACGCCAGATCTCATCCCAAAAACTTAAATCTCACGTCGAGGAAATAATCACACAAACCCCCCTCGTTCTTTTTCTTCTTCTCCTTCTTCATTTCTGCAGGAGCCAAGCCAGAAAAATCTGAGCCACGTCTTCATGCACCTGACTAACTATTCACTCAATGTCCACAGTGGCAACTTCGTCCACTCAGACAGCCAGAGCACGGGCAGTAAACGCACCCTGTCCAGTGTGCTGTACAGGCTGGCCGCTAAAGGCGTGGACATTAAGAAGGTGTGGTCGGACATCATCGCTCTCGTTATCAAGACTGTCATCGCCGTGGTGCCTGAACTCAAGGTCTACTATCAGGCTGATATACCTCCTGGCAAACCTGGACCCACGTGCTTCCAGGTGACGAGTGTTTCATTTACAGTTTTCTTCATTTTTACACAAAGCGTCTAGAGGCTGATAGTGGGTTTTTGAAGTAATGATATGGCAATTGTTATTTAGAGCAGGATGAACCGCTCCTTTCTGGGAAAAGAAATCAACGCTCAATGTCAAACAAAAAGTAATTCATCAGTCAATCGGGAAATGAACATCATCATTCAGTGAGAGACTGATCCACTGCAAAAATCAAAATCTTTTCAAGTGTAATTTTTCTCATTTCTTGTCAAAATATCTCATCACACTTGACATAAGACATAATCACCTAAAGGGTAACTTTTCGGTGAGAAATAAGGAGTTATTTTTGGACAATAGTTCTTGAAAATCTTATTTCAAGAAATCATACCAAGATAATTTTCCCTTGTTCCTTTGGCAGATTTTTCTTTGCTTAATTCAAGATTTTTTTTTGCTTAATTCAAGCAAAAAAAAAATCTGCCAATGGAACAAAGGAAAATTATCTTGGTAAGATTTCTTGAAATAAGATTTTCAAGAACTACTTTCTAAAAATAAGTTCTTATATCTCACTGAAAAGTTACTCTTCAGGTGATTATGTCTTATTTTAGATGTGATGAGATATTTTGACTAGAAATGAGAAAAATACACTTGATAAGATTTAGATTTTTTTCCAGTGTACCAACTAAATGCACCACTGAAAGACACAGGAAATCATTCCCGCCTGTGGCCATCAGACTGTTTAACTCCACCTTATAACTTCATAATTATAATTCAATCAATCAAATTTTATTTATATAGCGCCCAATCATGACAAAAGTTATCTCACCACTGTTTACATATACAGCCAGTCCAAACCAGACTCTCAAGCCAATTTACAGAAGCCCAACAAAATCCTTCAGGAACAAACACTGGTGACTGGTGAGGGAAAACTTTTAACAGGCAGAAACCTGGAGCAGACCCTGACTCCTGGAGGATGGTCTTCTGCCTTGACCGGTTTGGGTTAAAGAGAGAGGGTAAAGGAAGAGAAAAAGAGAGAGAGAGACTGGGGGAGAAGGGGGGGAGTAGGGGGAGACAGATAGATGCAATGGATGCACAGCAAACTGAACTTGAACTGTCAAAAAGTGGATCAGCTGGTGCTAGTATGATTATCAATAACTGGAACAAATGTCCATAACTGTTAATACTACTCCTGCAAGTACAAGTCTTAACAGTGGATATACTACTACTACAACAGTTAGTACAAATGATAGAAACCACTACCATTTATAATTACACACAACTATATTTTTGCACACTTATGTATATTTCTTTAATTATCATATTGATAATATATTGTCTAATACATATTGTATAAATTGCTGTTCTAATTTACTGTCTTAATAGAGTGTTTTAATATATACAGGGTGGGGAAGCAAAATTTACAATGAACATTTAGTTGTTTTTTCTCAGCCGGCACTACGTCAGTTGTTTTGAAACCAAACATATATTGATGTCATAATCATATCTAACACTATTATCCATACCTTTTCAGAAACTTTTGCCCATATGAGTAATCAGGAAAGCAAACGTCAAAGAGTGTGTGATTTGCTGAATGCACTCGTCACACCAAAGGAGATTTCAAAAATAGTTGGAGTGTCCATAAAGACTGTTTATAATGGAAAGAGAATGACTATGAGCAAAACTATTACGAGAAAGTCTGGAAGATACTATTAAAGAAGAATGGGAGAAGTTGTCACCCGAATATTTGAGGAACACTTGCGCAAGTTTCAGGAAGTGTGTGAAGGCAGTTATTGAGAAAGAAGGAGGACACATAGAATAAAAACATTTTCTATTATGTAAATTTTCTTGTGGCAAATAAATTCTCATGACTTTCAATAAACTAATTGGTCATACACTGTCTTTCAATCCCTGCCTCTAAATATTGTAAATTTTGCCTCCCCACCCTGTATATATATATGTACATATATACATATATATATATATATATATATATATATATATATATATATATATATATATATATATATATATGTGTGTGTGTGTGTGTATATATATATATATATATATATATATACACACACACACACACGTGTGTGTGTGTGTGTATATATATATATATATATATATATATACACACACACACACACACATATATATACATACACACACACACATATATATGTATGTATATATATATGTATGTATGTGTGTATATATTCAGAGCTATATATGTATATATTTGTGTATTGAGAACTTTATATATGTATTTTATTGATTTATTTATTCATTCATTCTGTTGTATTGTTCATTTCTTTTCTGCTACTTTATATATAGTTGAATGTAGCAACTGCAACACCCAATAATTTACCCCTGGGATTAATGAAGTATTCTGATTTGAACCAAACCATTAAAGGTGTAGATGGGAGGAATTTCTGTTTTTAAGCCATTATTTTCAATCAGAGTCAGTCATTTCAGTTGTTAGCTGTATTATTGCTGAACTTCACTATAAGGCTGCTCTCAAAGCTAAGTTCAGCTGACACCTGCAGTTTGTAAAATGTCTTTAATAGTCTGTTTGTGTCTCAGATATTAGGCTTTGACATCCTGCTGATGAAGAACTTGAAACCAGTTTTGTTAGAGGTCAACTCCAACCCCAGCATGAGGATAGAACATGAACAGGAGGTGAATACTTATCGGCCCCATCGCTGTTGTGTTACCTTTTATATCATGTCCCTCATAACCATTATTTCCAATATCGTGTCATGCAGGTCGCGCCAGGTGTTTTTGAGTATGTCCCCAGTCCAGTGGATGAAGAGGTCAAAGTGGGTGTGATCAGGGACACCCTCCGCCTTATGGACCCCGGCCACAAGAAACCGACAATGTAAATACACACGCTGGCGCCTACACATGTAGCACACTTTGAAGTTCTAACGTCCCCCAGTGTTTGTCTTCTTGGTTAGTGGTTCATTTTTTAGGACATGATATCTTACTCGGCCCATCCCTTTCAGAGCCCTGGCTCTGCAGCACTCCATAAGCCTGTTAAATGGAAAAATTAAATTCAGCTGAGCCGTGGTGGAAATTCACACATTACTGCACAAGTCTGGTGGCTGAGTCTCTGGCTGACTGTCCTGTGTGGTGCCTGGCAACAAATCTCCTCCACCATTAGGGCTTTTTTTTTGTCTTTTTTTTTTTTTTCTCTCCTTCCGCAATCTATTTTTCTTCCATGACAAGAGGATTTACTGATTCTGTTGAAACGTCATCCACATTTTTCATCTCTCTCCGTTCCTTCTCCTTCCTGTCCAGATTATCTTCCATATCAGATATTTGATCTGCTTTGTTGTGTGAGTGAGAAGAAGTGAGAAGGATGTCTTCTTAGGGATAATACCCACTTAACGATTATATTCATGACCACTAACATATTGATGTAATCCCCCTGTAATATGTTTAATCCGTGCTGCAGCGGCATTAGTTTATTTTCATCCAACTAGAATAGGCAGAAACACGTTCAGTATAGGAATGCTTTACTTCGTAATGTAATATATCATATAATTAAAATTAATTCACTTTCTGCTTCCTTCTGCCCTGTTCCGCAGACTTGAATTATTAATCTAATGTCCATCCTGCTCTTTATCTCATCTTTACACTCTGTTAATTGGCTTTTGAAATGCCTCTGACCTTCCTTATGTATAGTCTAAAGGGGACATGTTGTACCTTTTCTCAAGTCTCACATGTCCCTATAATGTGTCATTTTAAGGTTCAGTTCAGAATAAATCATAGATCATTGCATTGTGTTGCATCATGAACTGCAGAGGTGCTGCTGCTGACCACACCCCGTCCTTGTTGGTGCCATGGATACCATCATGTAGATACCCTTTCGAATCATAAGGATGGTTCTGATGGTTTTGGTGGTGAGTGTTAGAGGGCTGACGGTGTAGTCACCAGTATAAAATCAGCTTGTGTCAGGCCCAGTTTATCTGAAAAGCGCTTCTGTGAATTTCTCCAGCAAGTGAAACATTGTGCCCCCAGATTTGGTTTATAATGAAAAATTATATATCACAATATGCCCACTCTAAACTATTATTATTAATTGTAATAAACTGATGTCCATAGCAGCTTCTTTGCGAATTGAAGATCCATTTAAGATACTATTCAGGCAAAAAAAGATTTGCTAAAGACTTAGTTTGATTTCAAGTAGTATGCAGAGAATTACCGCCTGACTCTGCAGCTCTCATTAAGTTAAGCTCTGGGCAAAGTTAGCTAATAGGTAGTAAACATAATGAGGCATCTAACTGTATAAAGGGCAGATACTCTACTGAGGAGTGAAGCAAAGCAGTACAAACCCTAAAAGACAGAAAATATTAGGACATAAATTCATAGCAATAGGAAGAAATGAAGTGACAACTTAAACTAGACAGTCAGAGACTGCAGAGCCTCTCCTCCTTAGATCATCTCCACTATGCTGAAAAAAATCCACTATGCTGAACTTCCCATAGGGGCACTGAGCAAGTAACTGAGGAAGATGAGATAAAAGCTCTGGAAGCCAGATCGGCATCCTGATCCAGATCATCTTTGATAAGGTTTGAGTACAGACTTAACCAGTGAAAGGTCAAAATGTGCTTTAGATTTTAGGTGCAGATGGACCCTGTTGCAAAAAGGTGCTAAAGCCAGTGGTGTTTTCAAAGATGGTACATTGGTGAAGTTAGTTTGAGGTTTATGAAAGTAATATATAGTAAAACAAACAAACAAACAAATATATTCACATATACAACAAAGGTGATCAAATATTAATAGATATGTGTGCTTTACACATCGCCAAAAGATCCATTGCAGTGTTTTGGAAAAAGATCAGCAGGCCGAGTGTTACATACTAGATGAGGCAGATGTTGACAACTTTTCCTTGGGAGAGACTGACATACGTACGAAAGGAAGGCAAGATATGTTCGAAAAGATATCTGAACCTTTCAAAGTGTTTGTTAAAAGTATCGATTTAGCAAATGACAACAAGGACAAATAAACATTTAGTTCAGTAAACCTTATAACAGGGTCAATGAGTTCAAATACCCGTAATTGTAACAGGGCATTAAACTGTGCACAAATGTTTATGCCTGAGAAGTTTGTGATGTGTATGTGTATTGTTTATTTGTTTGTTTGTTTTTTAAGGGGTTTTTTTTTACAACGCCTGTAATACTGCAGGTGCCTTTGTCAGTGAGGCACAGGTATACTTGCTATAAATGTGTGTATATTTACAAGTGTATGTAAGAAAAAATGTCAATAAATAATAATATTACATTTTATTTATAAGTGCCTTTCAGGACACCCAAAGACACTGTACAGCAGAGGATAAAACAGCCAATGCAATACACATAAAATACAAAGAAGTAAACAAATAGATTAAAGAAAAATTGCAATACATAAAAATGAGAATGCAAAATGGAGGGTAAAACTCATGGTGGGTAAGCTATATTAAATATATTATTAAAAAAACAAAAGCAAACACATAATGGTTACCCTAACATTACACAAATGTATATAATCTTTCAAACTTTAGAATGTTGTGTATTGTAAATGCTTTGGCTCACTGCCCTGTGTGCAGTAAACCCAGATAGACAATCTCCAAATTTTAAGCCTCCTCAGACTAATTAAGTAGTGCAAGTCTATCTTTATGAACCATCTCCCTGTGTGAGAGTATCTGCAGTCAGCAGTCATGTGGTGAAAAGCAGCTTAAGTCCAGACTGAGGTGGTGTGCATCCTCAAGGAAACAGGCGCCGTGATCTTTAATGTGATATAGTTCAACGTCTTAATAAAAGTGAGTTGTGGAGGAAGCGGCGACGCAGACAAGGACGGCGAAGTGCGTTCTGCTGAGTAGGAGTAATGTTTTGTGTTCCTGTGTATCTTTATATTTGAAGAGGCTGAACAGAGACACTGACGGTGGGAAACAGAAAGTGACAGCTCGAGCTCGTAGTTTACTTGTTTTAGGCCAAATCAGGACTGTGCAGCGGCAAAATATCCGAGGTGAATTATTCATATACAAATAGTGACATCAAACTGCTGCAATTTTAGTGTGAAAATCAGAAACTGGTGCGTGCACATGGTATACTGATGTGAAGGTTTAGTATTCATGTCAGGGTGTGTTTGTAGGATGTGTGCTGTCAGCTTTGCAGATAGTGACTGAGGCTCATGGTTGTGGGGAGGGTGGTGGTGGTGGGGTATGCTGATTACACTCCAACTAGCTAGTGCTAATGTTTATTAAATTAGCCATTAGATTGGATATGCTTGGAAAAATGTAATCATGACTGCAGCCAACGACACAGGAACCAAATAGAATCTCATTAATCATGCACTTCCACAGTTTGTTCTTTAGGTGTTTGCACACAGGCACATGGCGTTTACATACACGGTTATCCAAGAGCGAGGACATGCTCCGGTTTCATTTGTTGTAATTTATTCCGTTCTAAATCAAGATCACACGCGTGTTTCTTAGACGTTCGGTTTGTTTTAAAATTCCAAAGACATTGAAGCATCACTGACCAGCCGTCTTCAGGAGACAGAATGTACCCGACATCTTTTGGAAGAGGTTGAAAAATGTGTTTACCGCACAGCTGGTCTAGCAGTCAGTGAATATACCTGTGTTGTGTGTAGCTGACAGCTGTTCCACAGTGGGATGGATGGGATTCAGCCTTTCAGAACGCACAGTTTAAATGACATTCACCCCTGTATGAATTTCACTTGTCAAGATGAAGTGAGAGAGAAGTGAGGACAGACCAGGCGTACAAGACGGGAAGAGAAAAAAAAAAAAAAAAAGAGGAAGGTAAAAAATTGTGTTGCTATTTAAAGGAGATGAAGTAGGAGTTTTATAGGGGAGAGGTAAGAGAACACAAAATAGGAGAACAAAAGGAGGGAAAGTGTCATTTTAGAGAATAGGGAGGAGAGATAAATGGAGAATTATGAGAAAGAGGGCGTGATAGTATCGGTTACTCTCAGACATGTTCTTGTAGCGCCCAGCTCATTACTCCTCCGTGTGATGTCTGCGAAGGTGATTTATGAGCTATTATGAGAGTGGAAAAGAATTTAAAAAAAGCTGACAATAGGATATGAGGTAAATGAGTACAAAAGAAATAATACGACTCAGAGCACAAACAAACCGGACTGCCTGCAGGATATCTAAGGCTGGAAATTGCTGTTTTGTTGGGTTTTTTTTTCCTTTTCAATGTGTTGTCTGATTGTGTCACATTCGACCTCCGTTTCTTTTTTTAACGTTTTAGATTCCTGTGGGTCCATTAAAAAAAAGAGAAAAAAACAAAGTTGTTAGGACCTCAGTGTTACAATTTCTTACTAATATTTAAGCACATTGTGAATTATTAAAAGATGCAGAGGGGGGAAAAATGATGTGTGGCAATATCCTGAGAGTTTTTGTGTGTGTGATGTATGACTCACAGTCTGAGTGAGAGCTCTGATGAGTGAGTGGGCACTCTGACTTCCTTTCATTGACATACAGTACCTTGAAGCTTTTAGGAGCTCTGCCAGTGTGCGGTGGCTTTAAAAATGTATTCACCAAGAGGGCAAAAAGTAGCATTTCTGCAGTTAACGACATCTGAATTAGGCTTTGTGCTGTACGGCCTTGCATCTGGCACCGCGTCTCTGTATCTTTTTTAATAACCTGCCCGTCTTCACCTTTTTACCCTCTTATTTTCTTCTCGCTATCTGCCCGAGAAACTTAAGGACGTGCCCCCCCTTGGTCCTCCTGTCCAAATAGATATGGGCAATGTCCTTCTGACTTGGCTGCTGTGGGATGATTGATCCTGTTAAACATTCAGCAGCGCTCTCTCAGTGCCATTCACACTCCTTACTAATTCATAGAGGAAGAAACTGCCTCATAAAAGTCGGCTGCGCTGCACCCCCAGGACGTAAATGCACCTTTGTGTGTTTTTCTGTGCTGACTTTGTGTTCATGCTCTGACAAAAGGAGCAGACCTTGACAACTCAACACGAGTATTTTTTCCTTATTCTGACAGAATGGACATCTGCTCAGGTTCAATGTGAGCGCAGACACAACTTTGTTTGAAGCGCAACATGGAGTAATTTCTTTGCAAGTGGAGGTGTGACTGTGTGGGTTGTGCTACTTTTGTTCCCTCTGCACATAAACATCTATGAAAGTAAACATAGAACAAGAGGTGTAGGAGCAGTAGTTTTTATGGCTACAATCGGTGGAAACTTCTCGCTTTTTGTCTTTAAGTTTGGAGAACTTGGTCCAGCAGGTCTCTGTGCACGCCAGTCTGAATAAATAAGTGAGATCACGCGCCTCTGATGGCCTAACTTGACAGTTTAGTTTACTCAGAACAAAGCACAACCATGAAATTATCCTCCCATGTAAACACAGTGCATATGCAGATGAATACGCCTCTCTGTTTAGACCCCTGTGCATTTAGATGAGTCCATGGGAACATATGCAGAAGTGGAAGAAGTACATGCATACTTAAACGAAGCCTGAGTACAGATACTGGTGAAAGTAGAAGTACTGATTCCACCTCTATACCACAGTTAAATGAAAATGTACAGGGTCTGAAATGTAGCCAAAGTGTGAAAGTGTTAAAATTGGCCCTAGAAATGAATTTCTACCAACTGCTCATATTCTAAACTGACCCAAAACTCTTTCATATCAGATATTTGATATCTGATAAAAATTATACTTTGTGAAAACTCTTAAAGCACTCGGTCGATGTTACATGTTAGTTATATTTTCCTCAGTTTGTGATATACACTGATGCATACACAAAACCATGAGCTTTTCTATGGTCGTTTCTCAATTTCAGGGTTGGATCCTTCAAGGAATCATTTCCATGAAGCTACAGTCCCTCCAAGGACTGAGTCCTTCCTTTGGAGAAATTTCAAGGATCCATCTGTGGATCCTCAGAGTCCTCTGCATCATTTAATTACCCAAGATCCTCAGCACAAGTCTTTTAGAAATGCCTCTAAATGAGAAAGAGCTGGCCACAACAGTAAATAAATCCTCATTGAATAGCTGATCTCTTTGCCAATGTAAATTGAATTTATATCTGATTATCAAGTGATCTTATCAAGCAAGACAAGACAGTTTTATTTACATTTATATAGAGGATTCAAAAAAATAGACAGTTCAGTGATTGAATATAATATAAATGGAACATTCAGAGGAAAATAAAATCATGAAGAGGTAGAAATATTGATGGAAAAAAGCATAGAATAGATAAAATCTTGATAAAGAAAGTAGTAATAATATTTATAATTAAAGAAGGAACAGTCCTGAATTAACCACCAGTACAGTGAAAAAGAATTAACTCAGAGTTAAATCATAGAAACAGGAGAGGTGAAATGTTTTTCATAGGTTTAAAAACAATCTAAATCTGCGATAAAATTGAATGAAGTTTGTCAGGACCATAAATACTAAAGTAAAGCGCAGATATCTGAAAACTCTACTTAAGCAGTGAAGCATTTACTCACAGTTTCCCCTGTCCACCTCTGCTTTTGTGTTGTTTTTATTTTTGTTGTCATGGACACATGTTGTAACTGATTTGATAGGTATAGTGTTTTTATGTCGAATTTTCTCCAACAGATTTCCCCTCTATATGTCGCAGTTCCCAGGCTCCAAATGACTGATGATAATTTGTCCTCCACTAATGTGGTCAGGAGAGTGTGATAGATGCATTTTGTAAGCCAGCAGACGGCCCCGCTGGCATTCAAAACATCAGACTTAATGCAAATAATAAGCCTTTAAAAGCGCCATTTGTGTGCCATCAGTAGGTGTAATGCGTGCTTTCATCAAATAGAATTAACAGCAGGGGTCCACAGTGATATTTCCACAGACATCACCTGGGTGATACGAGTCATTGTGTTGGTCTCTTTTTGCCAGTCTGTTATTTAGTGCGTGTAATTATGTGCAAGACTTTTTAACTTTGTTTTCCCAGGAATTCAGAACTCTTGCTATAGGTAACTATTGAAGGCTGTGTTGTGCTGCTGTTGCAGGTCAGTGTAGTGGATGAAAACACAGGCGATGGAAAGGCTATAGGGAAACGGTGAGATGAGGTAATGAAAAGGGAGTTGGAGCCAGTATTTATACTTCATACAACATTATTCTTGCTTTCCGTCTGCCACGCCAGGCTGTAAGTGCAGACTCGAGGGAAAAGCATGGTGCATTTGTCTACCTCAGGTGGTGCACTGTGCAACTCAGCCGACGAAAACACGCGGACGTGGCCTTGTAGTCTTATGGTTCAGTCCTGCCGGGCCTGAAGGCCATTACTCAGCCCTGCTGCTGGATGACTAAAAAAGCAGTAAAAGTAAAGAATGGATTTTCTTGTTTTGAAAGGTTGAGTGTTGGAAATTTAGTGACATCTAGTGGCAAAGCTGTAGACTGCATGGCGCTGGTTAGAGGTCACATTTGTTTTTGTCCATCCCTTTATAATAAAGGAGATATTAGTTGTGGTCCACAGTCAAACATAGCAGGCGACTGAATGTAGAAAATGTAAAAAGAAGGTCGATGTCAGTTCTGAGTCACTGTAGAGACATGGCTTTAGCACATACTGACCTCCTCCACCTGCAGATATCGCAGACTGTACAAGAAATAAACGATGCTACTGCGACATCTACCACTGGGGCATGGTCAAGCAGTTACGTAGGGTAAAAAAATTGTACAGGTGATAATGAGTCAGTCTACATTTACCTGGCTTATAGGTGTAATACATGGAGGGACAGGGTATTTCTAGTATGTTGAGGCCATGCAAAGACATCAGTCAGTTTCAGTAATTTTCACTGAAATCTTAATGAAAAACATCTCAGTTGATGTAGAGTAAAAAAAAAAAAAATTCCGATTGCTGATTCACCAGTAAAACCCATGGAGTGTGATAAATGACAGTGGATGGACACACTCATTTTTATGTTCAACTAATGATATATTTTGCTGAAAAGTCACGTTTTCCTCAGTTTTCTCCGTTTCTAATATAATAACCCTCACCTTTAATCTGAGCTTTAATGACTCCATGAATTAAATAAGGGATTTTCACTGAAACAAATACAAAATACAGAGGATAATATTACAATAATTGGTGGTATATATTTGCTGAAAAAGTCACTTTTTATACTTTTTATAATAACCCTCAACTTTAATCTGAGCTTTTGTGAACATTTGCATGATTAGTGAATTAAATATAAGAAAATAACAGATTTTCACTTTAAAAAAATGCAAAATGCAGAGGATACTATTATAATTAATGTTAGTAAGTCACTGAAGAAAGGTTAAATAGAACATTTCATTTGGGAACTACCACAGAAGTACCACTGGGTCTTCACAGCTGTGG
Organism: Sphaeramia orbicularis; assembly: GCF_902148855.1. Classification (NCBI taxonomy): domain Eukaryota; kingdom Metazoa; phylum Chordata; class Actinopteri; order Kurtiformes; family Apogonidae; genus Sphaeramia; species Sphaeramia orbicularis. The sequence goes on along the minus strand of NC_043968.1, from coordinate 14,068,959 downwards.
GAGAACATGCAGAAATAATAACACCAATAGTACTGTTGATGGGTTTATATGTAATTTGGGGCCTACATATTATAACCCGTTTAGTTTAGTCTTGGTTTGTTTATGTTTATTTCTGGCAGAATGGTTGCACAATGGTGATACAACCAATATAAAGGTGCTATGACGAGTTATTCCTTGTTCTCTAATTAATGTGATAAATAGCCAATGAAGGAAATATATTTGGTTTTGAATTTGACACTGAAAGTAAGGAAGGGGCAGGACTAGATAAGCCTTTGCTTCTTTGTGTCCCTTCTCAAACTATGTTTATGAGTTGATTCAAATGTGCGCTTATGTTAAATTTATTGTATTTCGTTACTTTTTCTGTGAATAATGACCATTGATGGGGGTATATGTAGTTGACTTCTTGATTTTATTGTTTTCTTTAGTTCTTTTTCTTTCAAAGTTTGAGATAAATAAACAAATAATAAAAAAATCTAAATCCTAATCTGTTAATGTGCTTGTCTTTACCCAAAGCTCACTACCTAAGACCGGGTGTGAACAGAGGGAGGAGATTCCCATGGAGGCGGAGTCCCAGGACCGTAACCCCGACGAAGGAGGCGGATCCCTGCCCTCGCTGTGTCTGAAGCAGGTTTACCCCAAATACACCAAACAGTTCAACTACCTGCGGCTGGTGGAGCGAATCGCAGCCCTGTTCATACGCTTCCTCGGGGTCAAGGGCAACATGCGTCTGGGCCCCACCGCCTTCAGAACCTTCATCAGGTACACAACGTTTCAAGCAGAAATTTTAAACTCATTTTAGTTCAGGGGCCACATTCAGCCCAATATGATCTCAATGGGCCAGACCAGTAAAATAATAACTGTGAGAAAAAGTAAAATTATATTATGAATAAATGTTTACACCTGCAAACTATCTTTTAAAAAATACATAACATGAATAACCTGAAGTCTGTTAAGAAAAATAACAGAATCTTAACGATATTATGCTTCAGTTTAATGTATTTACACACATGCATTACAACTTGTAGATCTATAAATACACAAAACATTTAGTAACAGGGTGAATAATGGTAAAATTGCACTCTACTTTTCTTAAGACATTTCAGGTTGTTCATATTTGTTCAGGTTATTCACATTTTTTGCAAAAGGATACTTTGTAAATGTCAGCATTTTCATGTATTTTTACTTTTTTACTCAAAAAAAAAAAAAAAATGAGGAAAAATTTGTATTTGTTATTATTTATAGGTTATTATGATAGTATTCTACTGATCTGATCCACTTGAGACTAAGGCCATGTCCACACAGAACCGCATCTTTTCCTATCCGATCTTTTTCTTTGTCGTTTTCAAAAAAGTGCTCCCTAAACATGGAGTCGTTTCAGGAAATATCTGCGTCCACATGAAACCACTGAAAACGATGTAGTACAAATGTCCAGCCTGTACAGGGTGAGTCAGAAAAAACGCTCTTTTCATTTAAAGAAATTGTACCACTGAAATGGAAATGCTTTTTTTTTTTTTTGATTATACAGTCATATTGATGTGGTTATTGAGCATGTCTGGCGATTGAATCATTGATTTATGGCATAGCATAACAGAGGGAATGTCCATTGTTTATTGTGCACCGAAATATCTGCCAACACAGTTTATGCCACCGTGAATGAAATTGAAATTGTCAACCATTACAGCATGTTTACTCGCCATCAAAATGTTTTGTCTCAACGAAGTCGTCCGGCACAACCTTCAACCTGGCTACCATTCAGATTGATGCAAATCTGTGCTCGTTGTCGCATCTCTAACACAGCTCTTCTCGCCATTCGTGTTCGTCGTAGGGCTTGGATTTCAGCCGTGATGTGATTTCGGAGTTCCTGAAGAGTTTGTGGAACAGTCTGATACACACGGTTTTTAAGATACCCCCACAAGAAAAAATCAAGGGGGGTCAAGTCCGGGGATCTAGGTGGCCACTCTCTCTCCTGACCCAAACAGACAACTCGATGAGGAAATAATACCTGCAATCGCTGTGGTCTTGCCATGATGAAAACTCCCTGGGCACTGTCATGTAGGCCTATGTCCTGAGTGTGAAAGCAAAGCCCCGACTCCTGTAATTGTTGTCAATTTCAAGTTTGTTCACTGTGGCATACATTGTGTTGGCAGGTATTTCAGTGCCCAATAAACAATGGACCTTCTCTCTCTTATGCAATGCAATAAATCTATGACTACATCACCAGACATGCTCAATAACCACATCAATATGACTGTATGGTCAAAAGAAAAATCAGTGTTTCCGTTTTAGCAGTACAATTTCTTTAAATGGAAAGAGCGTTTTTTCTGACTCACCCTGTATTTGGCGTTGTAATGCTCTCACAAAAAATAGTGAAGACGTGGAGCATGCGTCTAAAGCTTACTTGGTTCTACCGGGTCTGATCTGATATTTCCTTGTGGTTGCCCTTCTGGTTGCCCCTCTCCGTGGTTGATCCAAGAACATGTAGTGAATATTGTTAGCTATGGTTGTTTGTTGCTCATTGTAATGAAAGAGTCAAAGATTTTGATTCAGTATTTCCAATGAGCTCAGTAGCTGTTGTCACATGAGCACTACTCTGTAGTCCGCAATTGTTGTTTTTTTGAAGCGGCGTCTTTCTTCTGGGGCGAAAGGTCAGAGAGGCAGGGCTATGACATCATCGTGTTAGAAAAGTTGCAGTTTGGTTGTACAGATGAAGAAACCGGCGATTTCAGAGTTATCCACTCATGGACCCGGTTTCAAAAAGTTGTGGTTTCAGTGACTGAAAACGCCAGTTTCGTGTGGACGAAAGGCCTATCTGATACAAAACTTTTGCGGATACGACCAAAACCGTTTTGTATGGACAGGGCCCAACGTAGGCCTTTATGTGGTCTCTGAACTAGAATTATTGACTGTTAATATCTTCAGAGTAATTTTTGCTTTTCAAATTCAACCCACGGGCCGGAATGTGACCCTTTGTTGGGCCGGTTTTGGACCACGGGCTGCATGTTTGACACGTCTGCTTTAACATACGGACAGAGACGCGTACTAGGAATGATTTCTACTATATGTTTAGAACCTGTAAACTGAGCAACAGTAACTTCACCATGGCTTCGGTGGACATCCTCTACATAGATATCACACGACGCTGGTCAGGAGTGATGCCCGACTCCAGAGAAGCAGGTAACACACACACACACACACACAAACACACAAACAAACAAACAAAAAGCTCACGACGAAACAACTCGTAGAGGACAGAGAGTCAGGTATCCTTGAGACTCAGAGCAAATAACATGCTCTGAGATAATTGCTTGTCATTCTTTGTCAAATTCCCTCTGACACTGCACTCCTATAATTGAAATGAGCTCAGATCACAATGTGACAGCGAGGAGACTATCCGACATGAAATATTCAGAGATTGCACCTCGCGAGGAGTGTTTGCGAGGCGGAGCGGATGGATGGAGATCACATGGACCGGGATGTAAGGGCCCGTACGGAGGACTGTGAGCAGAATGTAGAATGAGCTCATATGCATTCAGGGAGGCTGAAGACGGTGTCTGTTATTTCTGTGGACTGACAGGAGAACAGGGAATCGGATGTGCTGGAAAGTTAAGGTTATTTTACCAGCATTTTTGTGTCTGTTTCAGGACAAATATGGCAACATGAGAGTGATTAATGTGGTGATGTCTTCAAACTAGAGTCATTTCTTCCATCTCTAGGTTTAGAGCAGGGGTGTCAAACACATTATAGTTCAGGAGCCACATTCAGCCCAATATGATATGAAGTGGGCCGGACCAGTAAAATAATAACATACTAAGATATAAGTAATGTCAAATGTAGGGTTGGGTATCATGGCCAATTTCCTTAATCAATTCAATTTAGATTCATAAGGTTATGAATCGATTGATCACGATTCGATTCAATCCGATATCGATTCAATTCAGTATTAATTGACTGATTCAGATTCATTTAGTGATATCAAAGTACAATTTAGAGCTGCAACTTGATTTTTTGACTACCACAGCCATGCAACACATCAATGCTGGTATCAATACTGACATTAAAAAGGAAATAAATGTGAAGTTTCAGCAGTAAAAAGCTGAATCTGCTCTTAAATAATGAATGAGACAGAAACATTGCCATGTTTCTACAGTGGCTCAGAACGGAATTCTTCATCATCTTTATTCTGTTTTATGGCTGGTGGCTTCTAGCATTAAGGTGCATTACTATCACGCTGGGGCGCCGCTACCTTTTTTTTTTTTGGGGTGGGTGGGTGGGGGGGTGGTATCAGTTTGTGATTGCCGGAGCGGTGCAAGTGAAAGTGAAACTGACGACACTTTACTATTCTTCTAACTCAACACTCACCTATGGCTGAGTGTGGATCCATGTTAATATTCCTAGAATGGCCGGCTTCCGCCCCTCCTGCACCACAACTGTGGCGAGCGAGATCGATTTGTCCCATCTCCCGCAGGGGCCTGTGAGACAGGGCCGGCCGCATGTTGGCAGTACCCCGATCAGGTACTTGTGGTCCTCTGAAAAATCAATCTCATCCACTATTAACTGATAACACAAAATTAAAATAAAATCAATCCAAAATCGATCAAATAAATTTTTAACTTCTATGTTTTACAGTGAAAAAAGTAAAATTACATTATAAAAATGTTTATGTCTACAGACTATCCTTTAAAAAGTATGTGAATAACATGAACCTGGCATTTCTACTGCAAATTTATCAATATTATGTGGATCTTAAAATGCACAAAGCATTGAGTAAGAGGCAGAATATTGTTAAAATTGCATTTACTTCTTTTAAGACATTTCAAGTTCATATTTGTTCAAGTTATTCACACTTTTTTTCACTAAAATACAGAGAAAATTTTGGAGTTGTCATTATTTATAGGTTATTATGATAGTGTTTTACTGATCTGAGCCACTTGAGATTGGATTGGGCTGAACTTGGCTCCTGGGCTAAAATGAGTTTTAATATCTTAAGTGAAATTTTTTGCGTTTACAAATTCATCCTACGGGTCGTACTGGACCCTTTGGCTGGCTGGTTTTGGCCCGCAGGCCGTGTGTTTGACATCCCTGGTTTAAACTAACAGGGGTACAGCAGGTTATTCAGTAATAGAGTTTCTACTTAAAGTTATCATTAAAGTGTTTAGAAGATGAAGGCCATGTATTGGATTATAAAGAAATGAATGGATTATATTTACAGCTATGGATTTGAGTGACCACTAGAGGCAGTAGGGAGTCGTTCTGTTGGCCAAAGGGCCTTTGAGCAAAGTGTCAGAAAGTGACGAGATAGGATGAGAACCACTAAGAAACAACTTTTAGAGTCAAAGAAAGTGACACAGTGATAAAAGCTTGAACCGCTGTTGTTGTTTTCAGATATAAATGAAAAGAATAGTTTGATACTGAAATCATAGTGTTTCCTCTACATGTTTGAGTTTGATTCTGATTCTGATTAAGGTATAAAGTTATTATGGGATGTTGTTATCTTTGGTAAGTTCACTGACAACACAAACTGTGCAGAAAACAGGTGATTTGTGGCTTTCCTGTGGCTGTATTTTTCTCTGTAAACAGAGCTAAGCTAACAGAGCTATAATGTAAACTATCAGCTGATGCAGCATATGAAAATTATAAGACACTGTGTTATTTTGACCAATTGTCCATGAAGTTTTTTTTGTTTGTTTGTTTGTTTTTTGAAGGAGTTGATACCATAATAGAGATGTCATTGGTGGATTTGGTGAGTTCTGGTATGCGACTTCCCCTGCTGTTGAGAGTTTGGAATATCAATACTACATAGAAACCCTGTAAGATTTGAGGCATTTTATCAGTTAAATATTTTTTCCAATAAAAATAGTGTAAAAAACAGAGCTTCCAAGAGCATAAAATGTGTTTACCTTCTAACAGTCCAAATAGCAATGTTATTCTGTTGACTCTTTGACTCTCTCAGACAGATAAACCTTTTCAGCTTTTCACCAGAGCACAGTAGAAAATATAAAGAAGAACACTCGTAGCTGTTTTTGTGAAAAAAATCGGCTTTAGTTTACTTGGTTTTAATGTCAGCAGGAAACTCCTCGGACCAAGTGTGCATAAGCCAGAAGCACATTGGAATTTTGAGCTGTTTCTTTTCTATATTTTGTGTTTTCAAAAGCATCGATGAAGCTCATATGATACAAATCTCAGTGCACCGCCAACGTTAAAAATGCACTTAAACTACATATCCATCCATTTTCTGAAGTGCCCAATCCTAGCGAGGCTCATAAAGTCAATATCAATAAGATTAATGGGTATAATTTGATGCGAAACTTGCCTGAAACCACTTGTTTTTTTAGTTTTTTTTTCCTGTTGTATCTCCAGTCACACACTCACACTTACACACACCTCAGCCTCTGTAGTGACTAAGGCTTTGCTTATCCTCGCACAAGACTTGGCCAGAAAACTTGGCAAGAATTGTTCAGTGACAACAGCAGAGATGAGAGAGACGCTGGAGAAACTGTTTAGAGAGGAGTTGTCAACCTACTGGGAAATCTGAAATGAGACTGTACTTGTTACAAATTATCTGTCACATTTCTAAACGGTAAAGGTAAAGGGACTCTACTGATAATTACATCTACGTAAATAAGAATTTTACAAAGGCGTATAATGATTTTGCTTGTCTTTTTCAGTTTGGTATTCTAAACTTCTATGCATCTTAACCATCTCTAGTGTATGAACATGAACACAATCACTTCACAATCTGTTTTTTTCCATCACAGAACGGAGCTTTTGTTGCATATTAGTCTGTTCAGATCAGTGTAGAAGGCTAGTTTTGTTGTAGTCACTCAAATCAAGCATTTGTTTACAGTTACAGCAGGTGCTTTTAATATGTAGAGGGGTTATATGTAGTATTTCTATTTCTTCAACAGTCTGATTACCTCCGCCAAGGAGGTTATGTTTTTGCCAGGGTTTGTTTGTTTGTTTGTCTGTCTGTTTGTCTGTCCGTTAGTGTGCAACATAACTCAAAAAGTTATGGACAGATTTGGATGAAATTTTCAGGGTTTGTTGGAAATGGGATAAGGAAGAAATGATTAAATTTTGGTGGTGATCTGGGGTGGGGGGGCCCACGGGGGGGGCGCAGACCAGAAAATTTAATCAAAATCTGTCCATAACTTTTTGAGTTATGTTGCACACTAACGGACAGACAAACAGACAGACAGACAGACAGACAAACAAACAAACAAACCCTGGCAAAAACATAACCTCCTTGGCATGGGGGGGCCACTGATCAGCCTTGGCGGAGGTCTGCGCTCTCCGAGTGCTTCTAGTTGATTTATGTGACCGCTAGAGGCAGTAGTGAGTCACTGTCGGTTTCCCATGATGGGGAAAGGTAACACCATGGAGTCTTTTACACAACCATTAGACAGTGAGAAAAATGGATGTGTTATGTTGACTGACTGTCTATGATTTATTTTTTGTAAGGAGTTGATACCATAATAGAGATGTCGTTTGTGGTTTTTGTGAGTTCTGGTACGTAACTTCCTCTGCTGTTGAGAGTTTGGAATATCAATACTACAAAGAAACCCTGTAAGATACACGTATTTTGTTAGTTACATATTTTTTCCAATAAAAATAGTGTAGAAGACAGAACCTCCAAGAGCATAAAATGTAGTTTTACTGTGGTTGTGTTCTGACTTAAAAACAGAGCTAAGCTAACAGGGCTAAGCTAACAGACTTATAATGTAAACTATCAGCTAATGCGGCATGTGAAGATTATAAGACACAGTGATATTTAGACCGACTGTCAATGAGTTTTTGTTTGAGTTGATATCATAATAGAGATGTCGTTGGTGATTTTTGTGAGTTCTGGGATGTAACTTCCTCTGCTATTTAAAGTTTGGAATATCAATACTACATAGAAACCTTTTAAGATATTAAATGTTTTATCAGTAAAAAAAAAAAAAAAAATCAATAAAAATAGTGTAAAAGACAGAGCTTCCAAGAGCATAAAATGTAGTTTTACTGTGGTTGTTTTCTGTCTAAAAACAGAGCTGAGCTAAGCTAACAGGGCTAAGCTAACAGAGCTATAATGTAAACTATCAGCTAATGCGGCATGTGAAGATTATAAGACACAGTGATATTTAGACCAACTGTCAATGAGTTTTTGTTTGAGTTGATATCGTAATAGAGATGTCGTTGGTGATTTTTGTGAGTTCTGGGATGTAACTTCCTCTGCTATTTAAAGTTTGGAATATGAATACTGCATAGAAACCCTATAAGATATACGTATTTTGTGAGTTACATATTTTTTCCAATAAAATAGTGTAAAAGACAGAGCTTCCAAGAGCTTAAAATGTAGTTTTTCTGTGGTTGTTTTCAGACTTAAAAACAGAGCTAAGCTAACAGAACTAAGCTAACAGGGCTAAGCTAACAGAGCTATAACGTAAACTATCAGCTGGTGCAGCATGTGAAGATTATAAGACACAGTGATATTTATACCGACTGTTAATGAGTTCTTGTTTGAGTCGATACCATAATAGAGATGTCGTTGGTGATTTTTGTGAGTTCTGGGATGTAACTTCCTCTGCTATTTAAAGTTTGGAATATCAATACTACATAGAAACCTTTTAAGATATTAAATGTTTTATCAGTAAAAAAAAAAAAAAAAAAAAAAAAAAAAAATCAATAAAAATAGTGTAAAAGACAGAGCTTCCCAGAGCATAAAATGTAGTTTTACTGTGGTTGTTTTCTGTCTAAAAACAGAGCTAAGCTAACAGAGCTAAGCTAACAGGGCTAAGCTAACAGAGCTATAACGTAAACTATCAGCTGGTGCAGCATGTGAAGATTATAAGACACAGAGATATTTAGACCGACTGTCAATGAGTTTTTGTTTGAGTTGATACCATACTAGAGATGTCGTTTGTGCTTTTTATGAGTTCTGGTACGTAACTTCCTTTGCTGTTGAGAATTTGGAATATCAATACTGCATAGAAACCCTATAAGATACACGGATTTTGTTAGTTACATATTTTTTCCAGTAAAAATAGTGTAAAAGACAGAGCTTCCAAGAGCATAAAATGTCATTTTACTGTGGTTGTTTTCTGACTTAAAAACAGAGCTAAGCTAACAGGGCTAAGCTAACAGAACTAAGCTAACAGGGCTAAGATAACAGAACTATAATGTAAACCATCAGCTGATGCGGCATATGAAGATTATAAGACACAGTGATATTTAGACCGACTGTCAAAATAACCAGCAGTGAGTTTTAGTTTGAAGAATAAAGCGTGATGATTCCACAATACAGATGTGTGTAAACAATGAGCCTCATCCTTTATTCAGTGACTGACCCAGCGTGTGGGTACGTAGCTGTATCCTCGTGGGCAGCTTCCCTCTGCTGTTGAGAGTCTTTAATATCAGTACTTGACAGAACCCCTCGAACATCTTCATTTTCCATTCCCCTCCCTCTGGTTTCAGTTTAATCTTCCCTCCTCTTTTTTTTTTTTTTTTTCTAGGCATGGGTCTGCAGGCGTTCGTGGAGGCCTTCTTCTACCTGGCAGCTCGCCGATTCAAATCCCTGTCTCTGAAGGAGCAGGTCGCCGCCCTGCTGGAGCTGTGCGAGGCTGCGCTGGCGTCTCAGTTGGGCGTCGCTGAGGACCGGCGCTCCGTGAGCTGCAGCAGGGCCCAGCAGCGAGGCGCCAGGACTCAGCCGCTGGGCCCGACCAACCCGCAGCTCACCTCGCCAGCTCCTTTACGGCGGGCGGCGAGCCAGGACTACCGTCTGCATCAAAGACTGAAACCTCGCACTCTCAGGGCCAACGTGGAGAACTGAGCGAGAGCGGACCCGGGCTCTCCACACTGCCTTTAGCTTCTCCACAGGAGTAGGGGAATTAGACACCCCGCCTCTCCGCAGACGCCTCAACACAGAGGGATGATGGGAACTGTGAGAAGGACTCGCCGGGCCCCCGCTGCTTGACTCACAGGAGGACTGTTTCAGCCTGATTGCTTTCTGTCCTGAGGAGGAAGACGTGTCCGCGGGGGGTTGGATAGGAGGAGGAGGAGGCCGGTGCATTTCTGCCTCCTCCCCAGGTGTGATGGTCCATGAACACTGTGGTCAGGCAGGATCGGGATAAGGCTGCTTTTAATCAACTCACAGATTCCACAGGGCAGCTATTCGCTTCCCTTCACCTTTATCTACAAACACACACACACACACACACTGAGACCAACTTTTTTTTCAGGGATACCGTTAGATGTTTCAGCTTTACTGCTGATCACGTTAATGCATAAAAACACATCAACCGGTGATGGGGAGTGTCTTTAGTATGTGTATTATATCCTTAAATTTGCACAACTATTACATTTGCACAGAAGTGGGTGTAAGTGTGACTGAGTGTACAGCGTGTGCATATTGTGTATGTTTGTGTGTGGACGCGTATGTGTGTCAAGGTTATTATCGTTAACGAAATGACGAAAACTAGAGTTGAAAAAACATTTTCGTTAACTGAAATAAATAAAAACTATAATTAAAAGAAAAAACCGATAACTAACTGAAACTGTATTGTGTGCTTATAAAACTAAAACATAAAAATTATGGATAAAATTCCCTTTGATTTCGTCTTTGTCAACGTCGGATTGATACGAAAGCGACTTATTTCACTCTAGCAATTTTAGCTAGCGGAACAATACGGTACTTCACGGTACGTCACTTCTCGTCACTTGCCGTTCAGTCGTCTTCTCGTCCCCACTCTACCTGGAAACATGCAGACTACAGATGGGGAAAAAGCAGTAGAGTCCTTTCTGGGATTTATTTGAATACGACAGCGAAGACAATAAAAGATATGAAAAAAAAACTAAAACTAATATTAGAACTAAACTAAAACTAAGCATTTTTAAAAAATGAAAACTAATAAAAACTAGCAAACCTGCTCTAAAAACAAATTAAAACTAACTGAATTAGAAGGAAAAATAGTCAAAACTACAGGGTGGGGAAGCAAAATTTACAATGAACATTTAGTTGTTTTTTCTCAGCAGGCACTACGTCAATTGTTTTGAAACCAAACGTATATTGATGTCATAATCATACCTAACACTATTATCCATACCTTTTCAGAAACTTTTGCCCATATGAGTAATCAGGAAAGCAAACGTCAAAGAGTGTGTGATTTGCTGAATGCACTCGTCACACCAAAGGAGATTTCAAAAATAGTTGGAGTGTCCATAAAGACTGTTTATAATGGAAAGAAGAGAATGACTATGAGCAAAACTATTACGAGAAAGTCTGGAAGTGGAGGAAGCAACAAAAAACGTACCAAAGCTTTTATTAAAGCTCTCAAATCCAAAATCCTAAAGGATCCAACCAAATCCATGAGAAAAATGGCAATTGAACTTGAGGTAGACAACAAGACCGTTAGAAATGCAGTAAAATATGATTTGAAGATTTAAATTCTCATGACTTTCAATAAACTAATTGGTCATACACTGTCTTTCAATCCCTGCCTCAAAATATTGTAAATTTTGCTTCCCCACCCTGTAAATAAAACTAAACTATAATGAAAAATCCAAAGCTATTATAACCTTGGTATGTGTGCGTACTATATTTATTTGTTGCTTAGCTCCTCCTCACAGCGAGCGGCTCAGCTGTGCGTCGCAGCTCCTCGAGCCCATTAGCGACGAATTAAGTGAATAAGTATTCAAAGGGAAAAGGCCACGCGGTCACTTCTCCTCCGGTTCAGCATCTCTTCCAGTCAGGCAGCCTCAGACCTTTAACGACGGCAGAAAAGATCAGGAAAGGATGCCAGCCGCCATTAGGGATATAATTACTTCACCGGGAATCGCATGGCGCAGCATTTAGACACATGCTTAATTTTTTTTCTATAATGTGGTCAATAAAACCGTAAGTATTGCGTGACTGCCACTTGACACTAAAACTCTCACAAACGTTAAGCTTGTATGTATATTCAGTTTTACACTTAAGTGAAATCGGTAAATCCCTGCAGCTTCGACAGTTCGACACATCCAGGGAACTACACATATGAGTGTTTTGTGCTCTACAATACTACCTTAAGAAACACGTTATGTAACCGATCACTTGGGTCTGAGGATGTTCACAGTGGATCGATCGAGGTGTGAAAAAATCCAACTGACTTTGCTCTGTGAATGGAAGTGTGTTTGTGGAGCGGTAGATATTAAAATAAATATGGAGACTTGAATCTGGGCTGTTTGTTTTCTGTACCACTCCATCCACCGGGGGCTCATTAAAGGACACCGTTTGTCACAGAACCAGGGGGATGCTGGGTATTTCAACAGCAGCCCACTACATCCAAGGCTTCAAAAAAATGAGCGTTTCTGGACCATTTCTCCAAGTTTTAAGACCTTGGGTGTGTTTCCCGGCCTTTGCCACCGTCGTCCTCGGAGACGGATTATTGTAGCTTTACTCTTCAAGGTGTCTCAGACAAGGTGTTCTTTTAGACGCCGCTGAAAACTCAGGTTGTGAATCGGTGAGTAGGTTCGCAGTCACTAGTGTATGAATGTTAAAACTGGTTTCTTAGGCACCGAAGATATAGAGTTGAATTATTACAACAACACGACAGACTTCACGATAAGTCATTTTCAGCTCACAGGGCTCGAGTCCTTGCTTTAATCAAACGGGAACGAAAGCTCACCGGCTGATAGGTCATGAGGTAGTGTGAAGGCGCTGTGTCTTTGTTACTAGCAATTTCTTAAACATTTCTCTGATGAAACTAAATTCATTTAAAATTTTAGATGTAGCTTCCTTGGGACATTGTCAACAAAGTATTGAGATATTTAGATTTTTGACAAATTTGCCGTATAATGGTCCATATGTTGATGGTTTATGACATGGAAATGGTTAGAGATATGTGTATAGTTACTATTGAGCAGTGATAGGAAGTCATATATGGACTTTTTTTGGGTCCATGACCTTTGACCTTGAGTGATCCTGAAGAGTCAAATTGAAGGTTACCAATATCTACATTTCAACAATCTTCTTAACTAAAACTACTGGTCAGATTCATTTCAAATTTTATATGTAGCTTCCTTAGGACAATGTGTACCAAGTTTTCCAAAGTTTTAAAAAATTTAGATTTTAAATTTTTTTAATTTATCTTTTTTTTTTTCTCTCTCTTTTTCACACGCTTTTTTCCAAAGCGACTTACAGGGGAAAACCAATCAAATCACTCAATGAAATTGTATTTATATAGCGCCAGATCACAAAAAAGTTATCTCATGACACTTTATATATAGAGTTGGTCAAAACCAGACTCTAAGCCAATTTACAGAAACCCAACAGAATCCTCTATTATTATTATTATTATTATTATTATTATTATTATTATTATTATTATTATTATTATTAATATTATTTATTATTATTATTATTATTTTTTTTTTAATTTAACCTTTATTTACCCAGGCAAGCAGTTAAGAACAGATTCTTATTTACAAGTGCAGCCTGATAATTACCTGATTATTATTATTATTGTTTTTTTTTTTTAACAAATTTTTGAAATATTACAAATTTGCCATTACTTTTAATGGTCCATATGTTAATAGTTTATAGCATGGAAATGGTTACAGATATCAATACAGTTATTATTGAGCACTGATAAGAAGTCATATATGGACTTTGTTTTGGGTTCATGAGTTTTGACCTTGAGTGACCTTGGGGGGTCAACTCAAGGTCGCCAGCGTCTACATTTCAACAATCTTCTTTACCAAAACTCCTGGTCGGATTCATTAAAAATTTTATACGTAGCTTCCTTGGGACAATGTGTATCAGGTTTTCCAAAGTTTTGAAAGATTTAGATTTTTATATATTTACTTATTATTACTATTATTATTATTTTTTTGTTTTTGTTTTGTTTTTTTTTTGTTTTTTTACAATTTTTTGAAATACTACAAATTTGCCTTTACTTATAATGGTCCATATGTTGATGGTTTATAACATGGAAATGGTTACAGATATCAATATAGTTATAGCACTGATATGAAGTCTTACATGGACTTTCATTTGGGTCCATGACTTTTGACCATGAGTGACCTTGGGGGGGGTGTCATCTCAAGGTCACCAATGTCTACATTTCAACAATCTTCTCTGAAACTACTGGTCGGATTAATTTCACATTTTCTATACTGTACAGCTTCCGTGGGACAATGTGTACAAAGTTTTGTCATAGTTTTGAAAAAAAAATGATTTTTTAATTTTTGGACGAATTTCTGAAATACAAATTTACATTTATTTATAATGGTCCATATGCTGATGGCTTATAACATGGAAATGGTTAGAGATATCTGTGTAGTTACTATTGAGCACTGATAGGAAGGCATATATGGACTTTCTTTTGGGTCCATGACCTTTGACTTTAAGTGATCTTGAAGGGTTAAACTCAAGGTCACCAATGTCGAGATTTCAACAATTTTCTGCTCCGAAACTACTGATCGGATTCATTTCACTTTTTTTTTTAATCTAGTTTCCTTGTGACAGTGTCTACAAAGTATGCTCATAGTTTTGAAACATTTTGATTTTTGAATTTTTGACACATTTCTGAAATACTAAAACTTTGCATTTACTTATAATGGTCCATATTTTGATGGCTTATAACATGGAAATGGTTAGAGATATCTGCATAGTTCCTATTGATCACTGATAGGAAGGCATATATGGACTTTCATTTAATGAGTTGAGTTCTCCTCCAGTGACAGTACCACCCACTTCTATTGGGAGATTGATCTCTTGCATCAAGACCACAGGACTCTAACACAGCAGCAGAACCTGACAACCTCACAAATTCAGCTTGTTATTGATTCTTGGTTGAACATGTGAGATACAGGGACATTGGTCCTATTTTTCAGCTCAGATGGCTCTAGTCCTTGCTTTAAAAAAACAGGAACAAAATGTTTTTACAGCTTTTAAAGGCAACATCCACTGTTCAATCAGCCTCTGTCTCTTCAACTGTCAGACATCCACATCATATTGCGTTAAAATGTGGTTAATATTCAGCATTAGACAAAGGTTTGCCTCCTGTTGGAGCTGCTGTGACGGCTGCTGATTCATGGATGATTGACCCATTTGTGTTCTGCATTGTGTTTTTGGTCAAAAAATGTCTCTTGATGTTGTGTATCACTGTCTTCTCTTGGCATATCAGACACGCTGGCTTTAAACCAACGCTTGTGATCAAACATAATGCTGCTGCTTATTGATTTTGAGGTCGTTTTGTGCTCATTTGAAGACTCTGAGGGCCCGATCGACATGGTCTGCTGGGC
Organism: Sphaeramia orbicularis; assembly: GCF_902148855.1. Taxonomy (NCBI): domain Eukaryota; kingdom Metazoa; phylum Chordata; class Actinopteri; order Kurtiformes; family Apogonidae; genus Sphaeramia; species Sphaeramia orbicularis. Next base: position 14,053,701 of record NC_043968.1, on the reverse strand, counting down.
TGACTTTCACTGTTCCACCAATTTATTTAGCATTGCAGTTCCACAAAGTTGGAAAACTCGCAAGAGATGTATTAGAAAACAAACCGGGAACAGTAAAAAAAAAAATTCAATCTCTTAGTATGAATCACATCTCCTGGTAAACACTTTGACTTTGACCTAGATCTACTTTTATGGTGACTTCCAAATGAATTCTTCTCCACATTTCAAGTGATTTACCACCATTTATCATAATATTATATTGTGCAATATGTATTTTCAGTGAAAATGTTGTTATATTTAATCTACTGATATAGATGTTCAAAAAGCTCAGCGTGAATTCAAAGGTTATTATATCAGCACAATGACAATTTCAGCAAAATATATTATTAACCTGAAGATTAAAACAATCTCCATCTGCTGTCATTTATCAAACTACATGTGTTTTAATAGTGAATCAGTGTTGCAGAAGATGACAGTGTTTCCATGTTCACTATGGAGCCAAATGGGTCATATCTCATGCTGCTGAAAAGCTGAGAAACTGCATTTTATCTGAATTATTTAGACACATTGATGGTATTAGTGTTTCAAAAGCTTTTACACATTTTAGATCAGCAGACGTCTTCAACCACTAGCAGCTGTTTGGGCCATTTAGGGTTAAACTCCAAACTCAAGCTGAAATAACATCTTCCATTTGACTCTAGAAAACATCCTCTGGAGATGTTACACAGCTGTTGGAATGTGACTGAAAAGACCTTTATGTACAGTGCATCGACTAAGAAAAGCTCTGTGAAGGTTCATTGTGTAGTATTTAGTCACATCTAGTGGTGAAGTTGAAGAATACAGTGAACTGAACACCCTCCCACTGTGTCTTATAGGGCATATTTGGTTCATTTATTTGTGTATTTGGACCCTGACAGTTCATACAGTTTGAATTTGAACCCTCCAGGTGCTGCAAAACTATCTTTATATTCATTTTGGCAAAAATCGAGTGGATTTCTACAACCTGTTTTAATTCCTGCTTAATTTGTTATGTCTATAACTAGTTATGTCACAACATTTGCACATATAAGGTCATATAAGTTCATGTGTATTTAAAGGGCCAGCGCTCAAAATGACCTTTTATTTGTCATTACCAGAGGTGGGTAGAGTAGCCAAAAATTAGACTCAAGTAAAAGTACTGTTACTTTAGAAACATATCACTCAAGTACAAGTAAACAGTAGTCCTCCAAATAATTACTCAGGTAAAAGTAAAAAAAAAAGTACTTAATGAAAAATTTACTCAAGTACTGAGTACTTCCTATGTAACATCATATTTATTGTTCTTTTAAATTCAACAATTAATGAACGAAATGTTAAAATAAAATATAGAAAATATATATGGGAACATTACAGCTACTTACAAATACACCTCACAATAATCATTGTTGGTTCCATCACTTTAATATTTCTAGTCTGTTCTTATGGAGGTAGATACTGTGCATGGTTTTCTATTTATTTTTACGAGTTAGCCTAGATATCTTTAAGCATATCTTCCCCTTTTGTCAAATTTCTTTAACTCATGTGAGTCTTGTGAGTTTTTGGCGGAAATCTTTCTAACAAAACAAAGCAAATGGTTCGTGCATCAACAAATGACCAAAAATAAAAGTAACAAGTAGAATGTGCACCATTGTAATGGACTAGAAGTAGCATTTCTTCTTCATAAATATACTCGAGTAAAAGTAAAAAGTATGTCATAATAAAAGTACTCTTGTACTTAAAAGTACAATTTATATAATAAGTTACTTAAGTAAATGTAACGGAGTAAATGTAATGCATTACTACCCACCTCTGGTCATTACTCAGAAATAGTGTTGAAGATGGACCTGTGGAGTTGAATTAATGAAGAATTCAGACCAAAGCAGAGTATCTACAGTTTGTGTAGACCACAGGGAAATGTTTTAAAATGCATAATTCCATTTAAAAAAGGAAAATATCACTCCTTTAAGGTGAAAAAACAACCTCAAAACGAACTCCTTGGAGCCAGTATTGACTTTGTCCACACTGTGTAACATTTGGTGGACACAGTTCTGCGCAAAAGTCTTGGGTCAATGTCAGCTTTATAGCAGTTTTCTTTTTTTTAACCTTGGGGTCGGGACCCCACGTGGGGTCGCCTGGAATTCAAATGGGGTCACCTGAAATTTCTAGTAATTGATAGAAAAAAAGAAAAAAACACAAAACTTACAAATAAAAAAAATATGGTGAGTTGACAGGGACAATCTCAATCCATAAAAGACATGACAAACTGTGAGTCTGAAACTGAAGCACTGTGGTTCTGTTTATCTGTCAAATGTTCATTGTGGTCAGTTTCAGATGCTGCAGCTCTTTCATAATTCATAGTTTGAGTTGTTGTTTGTTCAGTATTAATTGTCAGCCTTGTAAATCCAAGCTGGACTGACTGTACCTCCTGAGACCCAGCAATGCATTTTTATCCTCTGTAGGGGACAAAAGTTTGACAGTTTTACTTGAAAAATGCTGTCCATCGCAAAGCACATTCCGATTAAAAAATAAATAAACACATACAAATAATTTAAAAAATGTATCTGAAAAAATCAGTTGCATTACGCAGTTTCCCATCAAGACAATTGTTTAAAATAAAAAAGCTAAAATTCTCACTTTCCTGGGTCTCAGGAGGATATCCTGATCAAAGAAAATACAATTCTCACTTTGTGCAGTAATCTACACCTGGCTTTTCTGCCTCTGTCCAAAATAATATACATTCTGGTCAAGGCAGTCGTCCATCCTCCAGGAGTCTGGGTCTGCTCGAGGTTTCTGTCTGTTAAAGGGAAGTTTTTCCTCGCCACTGTCACCACTCACAAGTGTTTGCTCCTGGAGGATTCTGTTGGGTTTCTGTAAATTGGCTTAGAGTCTGGTTTTGACCAACTCTATATATAAAGTGTCATGAGATAACTTTTTTGTTGTGATCTGGCACTATATAAATAAAATTTGATTGATTGAGTTATTTGATTGGTTTTCCCCTGTAAGTCGCTTTGGAAAAAAGCGTGTGCCAAATGCATAAACATAAACATTATATTGACTAAATGTCGTCTAAAATTAACATTTATTTTCAACATAGTATAGCAAACTATTACATGATCAAAAACAAATTAATTTTAGCAAAAAAAAAAAAGTCTCTGTTTTGGGGTCTCCAGGAATTTGTGATGTTAAAATGGGGTCACGAGCCAAAAAAAGGTTTGGAACCACTGCTTTATAGGGACGTAAGGATGCAAAGCAAGACAGTTAAAATGGATATAAACAGAATAGAATAGAATAGAATAGAATAGAATATATAGCATCTGAAAAGGACTTTAATTCATGAAAAAATGTAAGGCTGTGCATCACTCGATTTGTATTTGATGATTTGTGATGTGGATTACATTTTTATTGTTTTTACTTTAGTTTATTATTTCTGTTATATTGTATTTTTTAATTCTTCTTTTTTTTTTATTTATTTTATTTTTTTTTTATTTTAACATATTGTTCATTTCAGGGGAGGTATTCATATAAGCCTTCTTTTTGGCTTCTAACCTCTCCTGCACAATTTTGTTACTTGTTTGAATGTTGTTGTTTTTTCTATTGCTGTTTTATTTTGTGCAAATAAATTAACAATTAACAATAGAATAGAATAGAATAGAATAGAATAGATGCCTTTATTGTCATTATACATATGCACAACGAAATTAAAAGAGACAACTCTCTTGTGGTGCAAAAGTTGTTTTTTTTTTTTGTTTTGTTTTTTTAAAGTGTAAATATATATACAGAATAAAAACAAGCATGTCAACCAACCAAGAAACGGTAGAGATAAATATATATTGCACTTTCAAATGTGATGATTCAAATCGGCAGATGAAAAAGAAATCGCAATGCCCTTTTTTAACACCAGAGGGCGTAATCTATATTTGAGTTCACTTGTTCAACGTCAAACGTCACTACCTGTTGGACGTCGTACGTCTCTGTCACGTCTTTGACACCGACGTCACTGACACGCCCCCGGCGCCATTTTAGAGGGTAAGCTAAGAGCAGCGAACACTTTATTAAAAGAAAGGAGAGGTGAGGAGAAGTAGGCTAATAATGGAGAGGAAAAAGAAGAACGGACGGATACCGTAGCAAGAGAAACTGCGCAAAGATGCTAGGGGTCCGTACTTTGCTAAGTTGGCCTCTATTAACAACATGTGTCCTCACTACCTGAAAAAAACAAAAAACAAACCAACAGTTGGAAAACCCACATACGCTGCTGCCTCTGACATCTTCCACGGACACTAACTACCAGGTTTACGGCACAAGTGCTTATACTTTTCAAGAGTTTAAGAATTCCAAATCTGTTGAGGCTCTTGGACGCATCTCCAATGGCTGGGTGCAGGATCTTTACTCATTTCAACCGGAGAATTGTGCAAACAGTCGTCACAACGAAGGTAAGAAAACCTAGTCCTTTTTTTCCCCCCAACTTTACTGAAAATATATGTGCATACAAAACATTGAGAAATTTTTAACAACCATCAAGATGTTTAACCTGTTTAACCCTGACCATATTTTCCATATTTCCCTGACCATACCTAAAAAGACATACCCAAAGTAAATGAAGAATTACTTCACAATAATAAGGTTCATATGGATGTTCTTGGTGTCTATGGACACTTACAGACCTCACAGAATCTATTCCCATTGTCTAAAATATTGTATCTATTACTATGCCTGAGTAAACTGTAACAAACTAAAAGAGAAATTAGAATTTTTCATCCTCGCCTGTTTTTTTTCGGCTGGATTGACGATGATATGCGTAAATTATTTGTTTGTGTTGGAGATTTTTAATAGCGTATATTTCACCCCACAAAGATTAAAAATCATGTTTGAACATTAAAGTTTGCACTAAAATACACTTTTGATGTACTTTTATTAACATTAGGGTCTAAACTTTGAGCAAAAGTTGAAAAAAACATCCATTGTCCTGATTTATTATATTTTTTATAGTAGATGAATATTAATATGATTTTTTAGCCCTAATATAATTTTTTAGCCTTATCGGGTGGGCCAATAGGGCTAAAGGGGTTTTAAAGGAAAAAATCGTCCGAACAAATACATTAACACAGGGGTGTCAAACATCCGGCCCGGGGGCCAAATGTGGCCCGCCAAAGAGTCCAGTCCGGCCCGCGGGGTGAATCAGCAAAAATTACACCTAAGATATTAACAATCAAGGACGTCGAAGTCATTTTTGTTCAGGTTCCACATACAGACCGATGTGATCTCAACTAAAATAATAGCATAATAACCTATAAATAATGACTCCAAATTTTCTTAGTTTAATGTGAAAAACATAATATTACATTACATCTATAAATAAGTAAGGACAACTCCAAATTTTTCTCTTTATTTTTATTTATTTTTATTCATTTTAAAAAAATATATTTTTAACAACTTTATTCATCATTTTTCCATTACATCTTTAGGCATATCTTATGCAGTTCTTAAACTTGCCCCCCCCCCCCCATCCAGGTGGCATCCCAACAAATACATCCATATAAACGCACAGACAAACGGAACACACACACACACACACGCACACACACACACACACACACACACACACAAAAGACTCTAACCAATTTATGTTGATCATTTCGGTCATATCACCAACATTCTGGACCTCTGGACCGCAAATGGTGAATACTGTCTGTTTCTTTTCCCACATGTGCACTAAAGCATCTTGAAGTGTATGTTCACGGGGAAAGATATGATCCAAAATTAACAAGTCAGTGTTATTTTATATCACATAACAAGAAACAATCCTTAACTCTCTCATCTGGGGGTTTGTTGCACAAAAGTAGGATTCCGACATCCACAATAGCTGACTAAGCCGGGTTCAGTGAATCCAAAACAAGGGAGTCCAGGCTTAATTAGTTGCACAAAGACCCCAAGCCAGGATGAAAAGACACGGATTCATCAAACCAGGTGGAACTCATCCTGGATAAGTGCGCACACGCGGCTTCCTAGATAGACTTCGACATCGATCGCAGATTCACTGATTCACCGATTCACCATGGCAACTAGAGCGACGTACTTTCCCACCGTCGGACACAGAGCTCCTCATTTTGACTTAGAGGAGGTAAAGGACCAAATCAAAAGGAAAGACAACACTGCCACAGTGATAAAACGACGAAAGAAAGTGTGGCAACAGACTGCAGACCACCTGAATGAGTAAGTAGTGCACAAATACACACTCACTGCTCCACTGCAACCAGCACATTTACAACCCAAATAGTTAATTAACATCTCTGAAAACATAGTTGTACTCTGATTATGAATCAATTGAAACTCTACGTGAAATTGACTGTAGATGTGAGTGAAATTGTGTAAATGTAACTCCGTCAGACGATATAACTCTGATAAATAGATGAGCTCACTGACTTCATTGAATTTTTTTTCCTGATAAAGTTTATCTTATCTTGTCATGATTCATGACTTTCTGACATTGTCAATTAACCCATAAAGACCCAAACATCCATCACCAACCAAAACCATCTACTGATCTAAAGTGTTTAATACCTGTTGATTCATTAATTCTATCAATACATATAAATACTTGGTGTAAAATGTAGTTTGTCATCTTTTCATAGTCATCAGATATGACCCATTTGGATGTTCAGAGGCTCCGTAGTGAACGTGGAAACACCGTCATCTTCTACAGCATTGATTCACTAGTAAAACCCATGGAGCTGGATCAATGACAGTGGATGGAAGTGCTCTTTTATGTTCAGTTAATGATAGATTTTACTGAAAAAGTCACTTTTTCTGCAGTTTTCTCTGTTTTTGATGTAATGCCCCCAGCTTTAATCTGATCTTTTTTGAACATCTTCATGATCGGTAAATTAAATATAGAAAAATATCTGATTTATACTCATAACATACAAAATACAGAAGATAATATTATAATAAATGATGATGAATCATGTAAGAAAGGTTAGTTATAGAGAAAATTCATTTGGAAACTGATCCAATTGGGCCTTTATGGGTTAATAAACACTGTTCATTGCTTGTGATGTTCATTGTTTGGTGTAATATTCTTCATCTTATCATTTCAGATGGTCCATGCTGACTGTCTCATCAGTATTGTGTCACAGTGGTCCGGTTCGGTCCATGACTCCTGAGTCTGTGGGACCTCTGGAATCTATCAGCAACTATCACAAGGTGAGTCACACAACCTCTATTAATAACCACTTTTTACATCGTATCTGTGTCTAGAATGTCACTGTATTTCTGAGGTTGTGATGCTGAGGTTTTGTATTGACAGGTGAATTGTCTGATGTGTTTCATGGGGGACAGGGGGTCCATCTGGGGGACAGGGGGTCTGCCTGCCAGCCTTTTCACCTGACACCATACACAGACCCCCAGGAACCACAGCAGGCCTACAGTCATGCCCATGCCAGGACAAGGGCCAGGATCCAAATGACCTTTGACCTCCTGAAGGAACGCTTTCACTGTCTTCACCACCTAAGGGTCAGCCCTTTGAGATCATGTGACATCACTGCGGCCTGTGCTGTCCTCCACAATGTGGCCTGAGGAAGGAGACGGACTGTAAACGGTAAGTTATCTAAGTATAAATAATACAGAGTTTGAAAGGGTAAATGTCATTAAATTCTTTGGAATAATTATATATAAGAAGTTAAGTTGCTATATGACGTACTGCATGGAGGCATGGGGGAATACTTACAGAACTAATACAAATTCAATCACCATTATTCAGAAAAGGCCACTACCACTGATCAATAAAGTGTCCTGTAGGGAATGCACGCATCAGTTTATTATCAAGAAAAAGCTTTAACCCTTTTATGCATGAATAATGAGAACCTTAATCAACATTTATTTCCTGAGTGTTTTTATTCCTCTTTAGGCATGAAAAAAAAATGTGACTGAAAATTTTCTTATGAACCTATTTTTCATGGAGTTAAAAAAATGTCAGTTTGACACCATGCGTTTAATTTTGGAAGCAAAGAAACATGGATTTACTGATATATCGTGTGAAAACTATGAAATAAAAACCTTTTTAATGCTGCTAATCTGCTGTTTTCTCACATTTTAACATACTCTAATACTAGTCATTACTCACTTCATGGAAATAATATGCAAAAAAAAACAAAACAAAACCTTTTTTGTCAAAAAAAAACAAAAAAAACAGTTAATTGAAGTTTAGTAACAATAACAAGCAATTGATTTTTTTTTTCTTTTAGTTTAGTTTATTTTGAATATGCAACAAGACAAAGTAATCTTACTTAGTCCTTAGGAAAAAAACAGGTAGTAAGAGGTCATGGACGAAAACAAAAAAACAAAAACATAACTTCTACATATACATGACTTCATTTGCACATTCTAAAAAGAGTGGAGGAAGTATAATTTATTTAATCCCACCCCTTCAACACTCAAATATGTTACTGCAAATCAGGTTTATCAAGAATAGCAAAGTTACAGTAATGGTATGAATTACAGTGTATGGGATGGTGCATAAGCGTCCACTGTGTTGACTGATATGGAACTAAAACAACAAAATCCATAAATATACAAGAGAACAGCGGGAGAATAACTGTCCACTGTAGTGACCACTATGCATGAAAGGGTTAAAGTTTGGTGACTTACTCCACTTTAAACCAGCACAATTTATGTTCAAATTCAAAAATCCATTGCCTGTTCATAGTCAGAGCTTATTTAAAATATGTGTTTATAATTTCAGAGGAAGTCGTGTTCAAAAAACCTTCTGTTAGAACAAATATGAAGACATTTAGTCTTTGTGCTGTTGGAGTAAATGTTTGGAACAAGTTACAAGGCAGTTTGTAGATATAGTCCCAATGAAGCTTCTTATAAAATTTGAAATGAATCCGACTAGTAGTTTAGGAGAAGAAGATTGTTGAAATCTAGACAGTGGTGACCTTGAGTTTGAGCCTTCAGGGTCATAAAGGTCAAAGATCATGGACCCAAATGAAAGTGCAGATATGACTTCCAATCAGTGCTCAGTAGTAACTGTGTTGATATCTCTAACCATTTTCATGTATTGAACCTTCAAATTATAAGTAAAGGCAAATTTTTAATATTTAGAAAAATTCAAAAAAAAAAAAAAAAATCTAAACTTCTCCAAACTGTGAACAAACTTTTTAGACGTTGTCCCATGGAAGTTACATATAAAATGTGAAATTAATCCGACCAATAGTTTAGTCACAGAAGATGTTTGAAGGAATTGCTGACGAAGATGATGATGACGAAGACAACGATGACGATGACAAAGACGCCGCCTTCACACTCGCTAATGGCCAGTTGGGTGGTGCACTAACAAAAACAAGACAACAAAGTCTGATCTAGGCTGCTGCACATGCCACCTGAACCTTACACCTGACACGAGGAGAAAAAAAAAAAAAAAAAAAAACTAGCCCGCGGCTGATTTCTAATATATTTTAAGTGTAAAATCAACACTGAAAGTCTAACTTGGCCTGAGGTTCTCCATTTGGAAATGCTTGGAGCAGAATTAAAGTATATACACTTCTTGGCTGGTTTTCCACACTTGGCAGAGGAAAAATAAATCTTCCACCAACAAGTAAATGTGTATCTGTGTTCGCCGGTGTCTGATACTTCCGCCTTCCGTAAACGCCAGCAGCTTGTTTTATCAGCTTCATGTCCTAAAAGCGTTCCTTGGCCCCAGGGGAAGCCAAGCCCATTTCGCTCGGTCAAGGCGGCAAGGAAGCCTCATAGGGAGCAATTAAAACCCACATGATGGAGATCCGGTATTAATGAGGTCCACTTCTACCCGTGAACCACATTTAATAATAATAATTAATATGGTTTCCTATGGTGTCGCTCCTGCCTTTAAGCCTTTGTAACAACGTGTGAGGCTCAACGCTAACAGCTGTGACTGAGGAGACGTTTTAGAGCAGGGATGTCAAACTCATTTTATTTCAGGGGCCACATCTTCCCAGTATGATCTGAAGTGGGCCGGTCCAGTCAAATAATTACATCATAATATCATCATATCATCATTATATTTATATATCTTTTATTCTGTTTACTTCTTTGTTCCATTGTTGGTTGTTTGTGGGATGTTCATCGGGATGGGTCAGTGTGTTTTTCTTGTACTGCTGCTATAGTAACGAAACAATTTCCTGCTAAGGATCAATAAAGTATCTATCTATCTATCTATCTATCTATCTATCTATCTATCTATCTATCTATCTATCTATCTATCTATCTATCTATCTATCTATCTATCTATAATATAATCCAAATTTTTCTCTATGTCTGAGTGAAAATCACATTAAAATTACATTATTATTATTATTACAATACTAGCACATTCACCTGTGGGGATCCGTGGGTTGTAGATGTGGTAGTTTTCATGTTGTTTTATTCGTGCATGCTGTACCACATTTGTCCAGCAATCACCGCCAAAGCATTCTGGCCATAGCAACATGATTGTAAGGCTATTATATTTGAAAATTACTAATATCTCCTAAAATATTGGTCCTATCAACTTGCTGTTTTCGCTGCTGTCTTCCTTGACCAAAAATATGTAAATATGCCAAACTGCAGCAGTCAGCTCTTTTAGGATTTTGTGTGATTCCTGAGACACACACATGCACGCACACAGAGGCCACGAGGCTTTCATAATATAGATTATACATCTGCAAAGTATTCTTTAAAAATGTGAATACAATGAACAATAGTGAAAAAACTGAAATTTTGAAATTTATTAAAGGAGTGATATTTTGCTTCTTTTAAAAAATGGTATTATGCATTTTGAAACATTTCCCTGTGGTCTCCATAAACTGTAAATGCTATGCCTGGGTCTGAATTCTTCGTTAATTAAACTCCACAGGTCCATCTTCGACCCTATTTGTGAGTAATTACATGAGAAAAGTCGTTTTGAGCACTGGCCCTTTAACTGCAAATGAGCCACTTCACGCCCCGCCCCCTCCAGGTTGTTGGCTGTGCTGCTCTGTCCCGTTCAACCAACAACTGAACATTTTTGGTAATTGGCTTGAAATTTGGATGTGTTTTCAGTGTAGACTACAACCGCTGCTGCTGACAAACAATTATAGCATACTCGGAGAAATGTTCGTCGGAAGTCTTGACCTTATATGTGCAAATGCCATGATTTAACTAGTTATAGTAGCAAATTAAGATTTTAAATAAATTAATTAATTGAGGAACTGAATTTGTAAAGTTGTAACAAAACACTTGATTTGTGCTAAAAATGAATATGAAGATAGCTTTGCAGCACCTGGAGGGTTCAGATTCAAACTTTTTGAACTGTTAGGGTCCAAATACACAAATAAATGGACCAAAGACTAATAAAAGTGGCAAAATATGACCCCTTTAAGAAAAATAGGTGGAATTTTAACAATATTATGCCTCATCTTCTCATTTACACATGTGCATTACATCTGACAGACCACAGTGGATCTACAAATACACATTAAAATTGCACTAATGTGTCTTAAGTCATTACATGTTATATTTATATTATATTTGTTCAGGTTATTCACATTTTTTGTGAACGGGTAGTTGGTAAGTGTCCACATTTTCATGTAATTTAACTTTTTTTTTTCAGACTTAAAGAGAATCATGTGGAGATGTCAGTATTTATAGTTTATTATGATAGTATTTTAGTGATCTGATCCAGCTGAAATGTGGAACTTGAACTAAAACAATTAATATCTTCAGTGTAATTTTTGCATTTCACAAATTCCTCCCATGGGCCAGATTGGACCCTTTGGCGGGTCGCTTTTGGCCCACAGACCATATGTTTGACACCTGTGTTTCAGAGCCTCAGACCCCCTCCTCTTTTCATTTTTGTTGTTAGGGCCATTTCAGACTTTCTCCAACCCACTGTGGGGAATAACAATCAGGCAGTATGTAGGTCAGGCTCGCTGAGATGAGATGTAGGCACAGCTCGAACCGGTCTGTCTCATCCCTCCATCATAGGCCTCGTTCTGCCTTTGGACCCCGAAGTCGCAGCATATGTTCTCCGTCGCAGCCTGTCATCTATCTAGGCCCGCTTGAGTATTTAATGAACACGTGACTCATCTGGCGTCAAATGAAAGCTTCATTTACATTTTACAATAACAAAGAGTCACCAAGAAAAAGCAGAATGAACGACAGACACCAAGAGGATTAAAATAGCTAAATAAAACTTTAATAGGTCTAGTTGCAAATGTACATAAATTGCACAGCCACATTTTGTCAACACAAATTCCTCTGTACATTATTGTTTTCATCACTGTCGTCAAAGGAAGCAGAATCCAGCAAATACTTTATACTTTCAACATACTTACAAAAGTATTTTCTACAAGATAATAGAAAACATACAACATCTTTTACTTTATTTATAGCTTTATAGTTGGAGTAATCTTTTGTCGGACTGGGAGTGAGCTCAGGAAAACACAACCGAGGAACTGGGATGAGCTAAATGGACCAATGACAGTTCAAATAAAAAAATTAAATCAGAAATCAACATTTAGAGCGACTCTTTTGTGGTGGCTGTCGTGAAATAAATGAGAGCCTGATATTTTTTTCAATACGCAACTTTTAAGTGAGACAATGTAACTTGATGTAATTTAGCAGCCGTCACTGCTAAATACTGCTATTGGATGCTAACGCTAGCTTAGCTGAAATGTTTAGCTAAGTGCTAAATGATAGCAGTGCTAACAGCTAGCCGTTACAGTACTGAACAAAAATTAGCTTTGTTGATAATGAGCACGTATCTTTATTTCTCAGTCAACAACTAGAAAAAACAGGAAATATGTGCACAGTATTAAAACACAAACAAAACCAGCAAAAATCATTGGATTTAGTGCATCTTACTAACTCCACTTTCTTGGGTTGACTGCGGGAGTTTTTTTTTTTTTTTTTTTTTAATAATAGTTTACAGTCTTGTATTTTTGTTTCTCTGCCCAGATGATCCTATATAGTATCTATAATAATCATCTATCATGTTTTTAATACTAATTACATATTTCCTGTATATTCCTGCTGTGCACATATTGATACAGAGACTAAAATGTGTATATATATGGTCATTATATCCTTGCAACAAACTTCTGCACAGTATTAATAGTAGTATTAATAGTCTGTTTTACTGCAGTATAGATTTGTTCTTACTGCCATAGTAGTACAATTAGTAAAGATGTAACTGTAAATGTGTAAAAGAGCAATAATTAGGTAACATTAATCACAATAATGGTCTTACACAGCATTATTGTAGTAACAAGGCCTCAAAATTGCTTAGTTTGACTTGACTTTTATTTCCAAGAGACTGTATTTGCCTTTTCTTTAAAGTTGCACCGTCTCACTTAAATCTCTGGCTGTGCATCGGCTGTTTCAGCGTACACCTGTTGTACACATTGTGCTCAGAAATGCTCTCATCAAACCAAACACTTGATGTAAACGTGCATAGAGCTGGACTCCAGGATTGTGCTTGCGAATCTCATCGAGACTGAAGCCTTAAATCTTCTGAGTTTCTTTAAAAACCTCCTGAAAGACAACGCACAACTTAACTGGTCAGTTTTATTTTGGCAAGAGATATTACACTCATATTAAAAATTGAAATAATAATAAAAAAACAAAAGAAAAAACAAATCAATTCACCAGGGAGAACATTGAAAGGCTGATTAAATTGTATGTTTCTACCCAGTGAGGACATATGACTGAGCTATTTCGTATTTACAATATCCATAATGATACAGCAGAGTTTGAGCACAAATACATTTACAAAAAGCTCTGTTAACATTAGGTAAAAATAGTGTCACCATTTTATTTACACTTTCCCAGGCTGTCCAGCCTCTCGATACACTCTGTTAATCTTATATTCACTGTATATATATACTGTATATTTATATATATCCGCAGCGAGCCATTCATCAACATCACCGTCATCATCTTCATCATCATCATCATCACCTTCCAACTGGCAACTAAAGAAAACAAATGGTGATACTGACGCCGCCACTGGCTCTAAAGCAAGGATGAAGCATGCAGAGCCTCATACACAGTTACAGTCTGTTACAAAAAACGGAATATGAAAATATACAAAATACAGAGATGGTAATGGAACTACGATGAGAGCAGTGACCGGAGCGACTGGAGGGACGAAACCTCATCCTAAGACCGACTGTGAGTTAGCGTCTTCACATTCAGAACGATGGGAGGGTGAGGGGACAACAAAAGAGAGGAAGGGGAAAAAAAAAGAAAGAGGAGGGAGATGATGCCACTAGGATGAACTAACAGAGTCACAGTTTGGATACGCCATTAATCACCACTGACAAACAACACAGAGAAAATGTTGTAATGTCGGAGGTCATCGGTACGACGGCTCCCCCAAGTCCAGTGTATAGTATGAGCGAGTGCGTCCAAAACACACCCCTCAATAGCTCTTTGTGCTACTAAAGCGAAAAGACCGCACATATGATGGAAACAAAACAAATCATCTAGCTCCGATTGATCTTTGCGAGTAGCGACGGGCACCGGGAGGATGGCTGACTGTGCAAAAGATGTGCGAGCTGGAGCCGTTAGAACTACTGTACAGACATTTCTCTGGGTTGGTGTACATACCGGATGTAAAGGGTTCAGTTAGCGTCGGAGAGAGTCGACGATGCTCGTTGCTACTCGCCGCGGTCTCACCCCTCGAAAGCAAAGCTACACACTACAGTCTTTGATCGCAAGAGAAGAAAAATAAAACTAAGATCTCACTCCTAAATAAAGGGCTGCTTTCATATTTGAGATTATCAAATATAGGTATATGTGTGTATATTCTATAGAAGAAAAGAAAATGCATACATCTATATTAAAAGTCATTAATATAGTATCACATAGAATTCATTTACTTTAGAGTTCATAATACATTAAGTGTGTACAACTTAATCTGAACCTTTACAAATCCACAGTATAAGTTGTGCCTTTTTTTGCAGAAATAGGGGAGGAGTCGAGGTGTGTTCCTTACTTAAGGCGTTTCATGTACCAATAACTTTTCACAAAGTGCACTACGTAGGGGAGGGATGGGGTGGGGTGGGGTGGCAGCGGGACACTCAGGAACACACCCGAGGACTGAAAGGGGGGAAAAAATAAGAAGATTGTTTTGGATTAGAAACGTTTTTAGCTCCTATTTGGTTCTTTAGAAACAATGATTTGAAAATAATGCACTGGAAAGTAACGCTCTCAAGACAACTAAGGAGATAATCCTTGATTCTTTGTTGTTGTTTGAAGTGAGTCCACTCGGTCGTCGAGAGGAAGGAGAATACGCAGAGAGGAGAGGAGGAGAGGAGGGTTGCTAGGGCGACCGTGTCTGGCAGTCGTGGTGGTTTGTGGTTACATAGTGGTTCGTCCCAGGCTTTGACAGGGTCTCAGATTGTCCCGGCGTCTGCGTGTGTCGGTTGATGGACAGGTTTCGAGTTCAATATGTACAAGCTCTTGCCCCGCCTCCTCCGGCCGCCATCCTCGTGATGAAGGCCGTCTGGTGATCTGTCCTGTCACGCTGAAGTCCCGCCTCTTCTGGCTCGGCCCTTCAGAGCAATGTCCTCACGCCTACAAAAGTGGAAATGTCCTCCAAATGTACTGCCCGCTTTAAAAACAAACACACGTCCCCCCCTGCTGTCTTTTAACAGACATGCATCGGCGCATGCACGTAGACGTCCCGCTGTTGCGATGCTGTACACGCTCAGACTCGTCACGCTCACTCGGGGGGTGGGGATCGGTCCGTTTAGCAGTTGCTGCTGTTCCTGAACTCTCCGTTCTCTGTGATCTGCAGCTTGGTGGGGTTGGTGGGGGAGATGCCGTTGCGGGTCTGCATGCTGTAGCGTTCCTTCAGCTGCGTCAGAGCGCTCATCAGGCGGGCGTTGGCGGCGTCCAGTGATGCTATACGTTTCTCCTGCAAGGACAGAGTGAGAAGCACGTTGGTTAGAATCAGTCGTTAGTATCCTCGTTACTGGTTCACCGTGTACGTTGACTTGTTCATTCACACATCAGATGAAAACACACTCGCTTTTGAATACTTTTGAATTTATATTTCTTATTTAAAGACGACTTTGCCTTGCCTTGTTTGGTATTAGTTTTTTCAGCATTTCACCTGTGTATATTCATAGGTTATTTCATTTAACATGCTATATCAACACACTGAATGTAAAATCACACAAAAAAACTGAAACAATAATCCTACTATAATGGATGTTATGTGTCCGACCGATGCGTGTCCGACGCATGTCCCGATGTTGCAACATGGGAGGGCGTACGGTTGCAATTCCGCTGTTGCACCACGGGAGGGCGCTATTGTACAATGGCACCATGGGTACAATGCCACTAGTCCTACTATAATGGATGTTCTGTGTCCAACCAATGCATGTCCCAATGTTGCAACATGGGAGAGCGTACAGATGCAATGCCACTGTTGCACCACGGGAGGGCGCTATCGTACAATGGCACCACGGGTACAATGCCAATAGTAATAATAATAATAATGCATCACACTTATATAGCGCTTTTTGGACACTAGAAGACAAAACCCGAAACTGACTAAATCTGAGTAGGGAAAGGTTTGATTCTTTACTGTTTTTCACCAAAAACATTAACAATTTTTGTAACTTATAGTGAATTTATGTTGAAAACTTTTTTAAAAAATTACAAATTTAGCAAATAAAGCTATATACAACTCTTTACATGAAAAGCAGGTAATGACTCAGGCATATTTTAGGAAAGCTATATATTATTTACAAAGCAATCTAATACCACAAACATGTTCACTGAACTATTTTTACAACTTCTAAAACTATATTTAACTATTTATAACAACGATCAGGTGTTACAAGATGCCACATTTACTACTACCAGTACTTCTGTTTTTGCATTAATTTGGAGTGTAGTCTACATTTTTACAATTGCATAACATCAGAATGTCTTAATGGCTGCAACAGTAACAGCTAAAAAAAAAAAAAAAAGTGTCATTCATTTACATGTTTTTTTGACAAAACCACAGGAAGCCACTAGAGAAAGGCTCAAGAGCCAAATGTTGCCCCAGAACCACTGGTTGGCCACCCCTGTATTAGACCAAAGTCCTAAAAAAAACACATTATTCACTCTATTTCTATTAAGATCTTGTTCTGTAATTTGCTGGTTGTGTATGTGTGTATGTTTAGGTCACTTCTATATTGTAGGCTACATATTAGTGTGTCTTATGTTTCACTTGCTATTGAATTACAGATTTTCTTAAAAGGTTATGTTGTTTCCTGGAGGGCAGGTATACATTTAATCTTACTTATGCCTGATGCGCCTTATGTTCAAGGACAAACATTATCTGCCATCTTTGTTTGCGGTTTCTGAAAGCAGTTAATTGGGTTTGTAATTACAATTGCAGCTTCCTTTTTTCACCCTTATCTATGAGAGGAAAAGAAAAACAAGACATCTTTTCTGAGTTACAGTAGAAATATGGTGAAGTATGTGGAGGTGACGACTCCCTCTGTTGGCATAAACCAGTTCCATTTTCATGTAAAATATCCACTAATATTATATTCCATTTCAGAAATTCGATCCTTCTAAATCTGAGAACATTAAGCTTCAAAAACAGTTGAGAATGCATTTTGTTGATGTCAGTGGTATCAGTCAGTGACCCTCTGGTTTATTTATGTAAACTCATGTACTCTTTAGAATTCCCATTGACATGCTCTGAAGCACCTTTCGTTTCCTGTAAGAATGAATCTATACAAGTCATATTCATTCGGCAGGAAATTGCTAAATGTATGTTTTATAAGCGATAGGGGGAGGGAGATGAAGAATTCTGCTCAGTGAGGCTTGTCAATTCTCAAGCTGAGACAGCCATGAATTAAACATCTCTTTGTGTTGCTGTGACCCTTTTCTTCCTCCAGCAGAAGACACAAGTGATCGCACATACAAAGTGGAAACGCACAGTCGGGTGGTATCTACAAAACCATATATAAACAAGACCGGTGTCATGTAGAACGTATGGCAGACTCTGACCTGTGCATCGATAATCTTCTGTTTAGAGTCAACCACTGCCTGCATGTCTGAGTGGTCCTTCTTCAGCTCCTCTTCCACCGACATTAACCTAGAAATGTAGAAAAAAAATAGGATCAATGTCCCTGTATCTCACTTGTTCTATCAAGAATCAATAAGTTGAATTTGAGAGGTTGTCAGGTCTGTGGTGTTGATGCAGAAGATGAATATCCCAATAGAAATGGGTGGTACTGTCACTGGAGGAGAACTCAACCAATTAAATGAAAGTCCATATATGACTTCATATCAGTGCTTAATAGTAACTATATTGATATGTGTAACTATTTCTATGTAATAAGCCATCAAAATATGGACCATTATAAATAAAGGTAATTTAAAAAAAAATAATATTTCAAAAATTCGTCAAAAATTCACAAATCTACATTTCTCAAAACTGTGAACAGTATTTGTAGACATTGCCCCAAGGAAGCTACATACAGTTGTGGAAAAAATTATTAGACCACCCTTGTTTTCTTCAATTTCTTGTTCATTTTAATGACTGGTACAACTAAAGGTACATTTGTTTGGACAAATATAATGATAACAACAAAAATAGCTCATAACAGTTTAATTTCAGATCTGATATCTATCCATTTTGCATGGTTTCTTGATAATAACCAAAATCACTTCAGTTCTTACATCAATAGCTATGGCATTGTAATGCCAAAAACAGTGCTTTTAGGCTTTCCGTGTTTTCTTTCTGTCTGTTTTAGTCACATGATACACACAGGAGTTAGTACTTGATTGCATAACTGTTGTTTTTGATGACTTTTGATGGTCTGATTTTTTTTTTCAGCGACTGTATAAAATTTGAAATAAATTCAACCAGTAGTTTTGGACAAGAGGACTGTTGAAATGTCGAGACTGAGTTGGACCCTTCAGGGTCACTAAAGGTCAAAGGTCATAGACCCAAATGAAAGTCCTCATATGACTTCCTATCAGTGCTCAATAGTAACTGTTATATTTCCCTGTAAAAATTCGTCAAAAATCAAAGTATCTCAAAACCGTGAAGAGCCTTTGTAGACATTTTCCCAAAGAACCCACATATAAAATTTGAAATGAATCCGAGGAATAGTTTGTGGGAGAGATGTTTGAAGAAATTGCTAACAAAGACGATCACAAAGACGGCGCCTTCACCCCATCTCTAAATCTGTGACGTTACAGAGGCTTTAAATGCATTTGAATAGAATCCAAAGGACAGGTGTGTTAAAGGCGTCCTTCCTGTACCTGCTGATGATGCCCTTCATCTGCAAGTCCTTGTCGTCCTGCTGTCTGCGCAGGCGCTCCTCCGACTCCTCCAGCCGGGCCTGGTACTCCAGCAGAACCTTCTGGGCCTGTTCGTCCTGACCTTTGAGACGGGCCTCGTACTCCTCCAGCTTCTGCACCGACGCCCGCAGCTTCTCCTGAAGGACGGCGATCTCCTGCTGGTACTGAAGGAACAGGGGAGGTGAGAGGATTGTTATCGTCATGGTAATCATCGCCATCAACCCTGTCGGCGGGATGCCTTTCTTTATTACCATACTGTATGCAATGAGAGGGAAAAAACAGGCTCAATCAGGCCTCTGATTATGCCCTGTTATGCAGATACAGCTGCTTCATCCACAAACATGTCATTACTGCACTTTTTATACTTAAGACTTTTTATAAAACTTTACCTTTTCATCATGTATTCATTCATTTGTACTATGTGAAAGGTGCTTATTTGTACTTTCTTTTTCTATTGTTGGTATTTTTTTTCATTTCATCAGCAAAAATAAAGGATATAATAAGCAAAGCAAACTTTATTTCAACGTGATGTCATGAAATCGCGTAAATATAAAGGCCACTTTTAATTGGCGTATTATCTGTACACATTATAAGCTTTCCATGTGTGTGTTCACGCCGCATCAAATACCACGCACTGAGGGTTAGGGCAGTGGTTCCCAGCCTTTTTTGGCTCGGGATCCCATTTTAACATCGCACATTTCTGGTGACCCCAGGCATTTAAAACTGACACTTTTTTTTTTTTTTTGCTAAAATTAATTTGTTTCTGATCATGTAATAGTTTGCTATACTATGTTGCAAATAAACGTTAATTTTAGACGACATTTAGTCTATATAATGTATATTCTTATGGACGGAGGCAGAAAAGCCAGGTGTAGATTACTGCACAAAGGGAGAATATTATTTTCTTTGGTCAGGATATGTACAGTCAGTCCAGCTTGGACTGGACAAGGCTGACAATTAACCCTTTTATGCACAGAGGTCACTACAGTGGACAGCTATTCTACAGCTGTTCTCTTTTATATTCATGGGTTTTATTGTTTTAGTTCCATATCAGCCAACACAGTGGACACTTATGCATCATCCCATACAGTGCATTTCATACTGTTACTGTAACTATGCTGTTCATGATAAACCTGATCTGCAGTGACATGTTTTAGTTTAAATCAACAAACAAAACAGGTTTTTTTTTTGCATATTATCTCCACAAAATGAATAATAACTGGTATTAGAGTATGTTAAAATGTGGGAAAACATCTGATTAGCAGCATTAAAAATGTTTTTATTGCATACTTTTCCATATCACTTTCTGATATTAGGTTTTAAAACATGTTTCTTTGCTTGAAAAATTAAATGCATTGGGTCCGGCTGAGTGGACAGTTTTGTAACTCCTTAAAAAAAAAAAAAAAACTAAATCGTATGTTTTTTTCATGCCTAAAGAACAATAAAACCACACAAATATTGCGACCAAGGTCCTCATAATTGCATGAAAGGATTAATACTGAACAAACAATAACTCAAACTATGAATTACGATAGAGCTGCAGCATCTGAAACCGACCACAATGAACATTTGAAAGATAAACAGTACCACAGTGCTTCAGTTTCACACCTCACCATATATTTTTATTAGTATATTTTTATTTTCATTTTCATCAATTACTAGAAATTTCAGGCAGCCCCGTTTGAATTCCAGGCGACTGAGCCCAAGGTTGAAAAACACTGGGTTAGAGGTTAGGGTTAGGGTTATGTGAACCAGAGATCTTGGTGTAAATTGACACGCGATCACATGGCGTTGAATAACACGTGAAAGGATGAAAATGCGTACGTATAGCACGCCAAATGCCATTAGAACTGGCATGACTTACAACGCGATTTCATGAGATCAGTCTGGTTTATTTCAAGATTTCCACAAAAAAAAAAAATAAAATTCAACAACACAGATCTAACAGAATCAAACCTGTGACCTTTTCAGGGGTCAAACAGAAAACGAACAAGAAAGAAAAAGAAGAGAATGTAGGTTACAATGAGAAAGAACAAGGAACAGGTGAGAAAGGGATGGAGTTTAGTCTGTGGAATAAACTCAAACAGCCTCTCCCTGAACTCTCGCTGGACATTCGATGTGCTTTTGGAAAGCTTTACTGCTGATGAGGAGAAACAACTACAGGCGATAAATCCTGAATGAGGTAAAAATTACAATCAAAAAAATCAAAAACACGTTCTCTGCAATGGTGAAGGATACTTAGGTCAGTCAGAACTACTGAAATATTTATGATGCTCTTTGCAAAAACAAAAGAAAAACGCTAAACTGGAATCTAAACGGAACCCGGATGGCCTTGTTTTTGTGTATTATCCGTCGTCTGAGCTCATTATTCAGCTGTAACGGTGTGAAAGACGACCTCTGGGTACGGCCTGAATGATCCGATTCAATTACGCACAGTGTGAGGATGCTGCGAACATCATCGCCACCTTCTTGCTTATTTTCCCACGTCACTCTCCTGGGTACCGCCAGGACATTTTTCCCATCGCCGCCCCCTCCCTCCCCACCTCCTCCCAGGAAAAGCAGTGACCTGAAACACATGTACCTTATCGGCTCCTCTACCCTTTCCATACTCCCTTCTCCCCGGCTCTAATATCCTCTTGCTCTTGTCACCAGATCCCCAGAGAGCGACTGACATCTACAGTATCTATAACCGCCTTCGTCCTGATCCGTATTCTCTGCACTGTGCTTTAACACACTGCTCTCTAACCTTCTGTACATTTTTCCCCTTTTCCTGCTGCTGCTGCAAAAAAGACATTGTCAAACATTTCTTTTCAGCAGAATTAATTCCTGTATTTCGTGCTGATGCGTTTGATAAGCATCAGCAAAAAAAAAAGGGCCAGAGTTTCCTTCTAAACATCTGTACATTTTGGTTGTCTTATTCTTCAGTACACATATAATGGTTGTATCTAGAGCTGAATCGATTAAAAAAATTATTCGATTACATTTTACCTGAATCAAAGCTTTGATTCCTTAATTTCGCTAAAGCTAAACATTGGTTCCGTTGTTGTGTTTCACACGGATGCTTACTGTGATGCACATGACACCAGCATCACCACACAGTCAAACTCATTTTAGTTTAGGGGCCACATACAATCATACTTGATCACAAGTGAGCCAGACCAATAAAATAACAGCATAATAACCAAGAAATAAAAACTCCAAATTTTTCTCTGTTTTAATAAGTATAAGTGCAGTTTTACCAATATCAGACCTCAGTTTTTTTCATTTACACATGTACATTACAACTTACAGATCCCAGTGGATCTAAAAAGGCATAAAACTGACTTGCATACTGCGCCCTCCAAAAAATAATTTCACTAGCCGCCAGTGGTTGTTAGTAAGTAAATCAGATACAAATATGCTGAAGACTGACGTGCAGATGTTGTTTGTAGATGTCATTTGACTTGTTTGTTGTTTTTATATATAGATTATTTTACATATACTTTTATAGTTTTTGTTGTGATTCCGACATAGATTTTTTTATATATATATTTTACTTTTATAGTTTTTGTGGTCATTGTTTCGGCTCATTCTGGAATAAAGGACACGTTGTTTGTCATTTTGTCTTTTTCCACATTTTTACTATTTTTTTTAAACCTGTATCAAATTGAATTAAAGAAAACAATTCATAGATTAATCAATTACAAAAATAATGGATACCTGCAGCTCGAGTTGTAACTGTCATACTGAGCACAATGAAAGTGAAAAATAAAACTTGTGGATGTGAAACTGGACAATACTTAACACGTGGACTCATATTAAGGTCCATAAGCCGTGGCTCAGGAGGCAAACCCTCCAATAACTGAAGGGTTGGCGGTTTGAATCCTGCTCTGTCTCTGTCTGGGCAAGACACTTAACCCTCCTTGCTTCCAGTGCTGCTGCTCACACTGGTGTATGCGTTCAGAGAAAAGCAGTGTATATATTATTATTATTATTATCATTATTATCATTATTATTATTATTATTATTATTATTATAAGCTAGTGCTACAGCTGTAGAACCAAAATCAGTGGTAGAACTCACCAGAAATAGAAAATACACACCTTCCTTCTGCAGCTCTTTCCTCTCAGTCCAAAACAAAAGACTAAATAGAAAGGTAGAAAAACTGACAAGGTTTTGTGCAGTTACAGAAAAGTGAAACCACTTTTCCAAGCTGAGGCAGAGTAACATCCAGGTCACGTCACACAAAATCTGATCAGTGATTGGTAATTACAGATCTCAATCACAGACTTAAACCCGCCCACCTGTCTGAAAACACCTGTGACTGGAGAAAATCAGGGCGTCATAGGGTAGATTTTAATGTAGCCATGTCATGTCCTCTGAGATCACATTATACTGAGGGGGAGTTCTGGAATATTTGCCCAGTGATTAAAATTATATTCATATCATCATTCGAAAACTGACTGCCTGTTCAATCTCATCCACTCTCATCTACCTTCTCTTGTGTGTTTTCTTTTGTCCGTATTTGTCTCTGTATTTGTTCTTTGATTACCATTTAGTATTAACTCTGTATCTGCCTACCCGTTTGATGTATGTTTGTCCCTTGGCTGTTTATTGTAAAGCGTCTTTGAGTACTTAGAAAAGCGCTGTATATAACCCATGTATTATTATTATTATTATTATTATTATTATTATCATTATTATTATATTAAACATTGGTACGGCTTTAAGAAATTATTCCGAAGATGGATCAGCATTTGTAAAACTGTGAAATAAATCAAGATCGCATGTGTAGAAAGGATTTGTGTTTGTGAAGTTACACAGAAAACACAAGTGCTTTTGTGTTAAAAAAAAAAAAAAAAAAAAACTGCCTGTAGAAAATTATGTGACCATGACCTATTTTCTATACTTGAATCTGACTCTAACCAGACGATGGAAAAACTGTGTCAAACTGTGAGGACACATGTCTCCGTCACCATTATCTCTGCTGCAGGTCCTGAAGGGTGAACTACAATCTGTACTCATGCACATTTTAGTTTTTCAAACATAAACAACAATGATCTTTTCTACATTCGTGCGATCCTGGATTTGACGCCCACATTAACTTTTATAGTTTTACAAATATTAACTTACTGACTGTAATTTTGAGCCCATAAACAAAGACCAAAAGAGAAAGAGGCTTACGCTTACAAGAATATATCCCTGAAATTCCCCCCGATTCTCTGCTATAAATAAATCTATCCACGATAATTGTTAGGCGGTCGATATGAACTCAGTTTGAACTACATCGACCTGATAGTGGCAGAATAATGGTCCGAGAACTAGTTTTTCTCCACAAAAGTCCACATAGTGAATGAAAATGACACCATGCGAACTCTGGATGGTAGCCAGAAAATGGACATTTGTAAGATGATCAATATAAACCGAATTTTACCTCAATTAGCCTATCATTGCCAAAAAACTGATGTTCAAAAGCGGCCCCATTTGGATGACTTATAAAACTCAAAGAGAAGCTGAAATCGATAGGGTTCTTCCACTAGGGGTCCACTATGTCAGTTATCAAGGGAGAAGAAATCCAACCAAATCTGTCCTAGTTATCACGTTCACACGAAGGATATCCAGCGGCAGTGGATCCAGCGACAGTGGGTCCAGGGGCGGTGCTTGGGGTAAAACCATTACATCTCCAAAACTCGATTTCGGGGATTTAATAAGAAACGGGTCAGATATGGAGTGACATTTGTTTCTTTACTCATCAATCAAAAAGAGTGGATTTGCAATTAAAAAGAATAGATTTGTAACCAAAAAAGAGATTTAAGCGCAAAAGACAGTAAGTGGCACTCAAAAAAAAAAGATCATCTTGCTTATAAATCAGTCCTCTTTGCTTGTGAGTTGAAAACTTTTGCTTCAGACTTACTTGAGACTAAGTGCAGTTAAATTCACAAGCAAAACTTTTGAAGTCTCAAGCAAAAGTTTTTAACTCACAAGCAAAGAGGACTGATTTATAAGCAAAATCTTTTTTTTTTTGATTGCCACTTACTGTCTTTTGCTCTCAAATCTCTTTTTTTGGTTGCAAACCTATTCTTTTTAATTGCAAATCCATTCTTTTTGATAGACGAATGAAGAAACAAATTTCTCTCCATTGTCAGACACAAACACATCCTTCTCTCGTATACAGTCGCGAAAAAAATTATGACACCACCCTTGTTTTCTTCAATTTCTTGTTCATTTTAATGTCTGGTACAACTAAAGGTACATTTGTTTGGACAAATATAGTGATAAGAACAAAAATGGCTCATAAGAGTTTAATTTCAGAGCTGATTTCTATCCATTTTCCATGGTTTTCGTGATAATAACCAAAATCACTTCAGCTCTTACATCAATATCTATGGCATTGTACTGACAAAAACAGTGCTTTTAGGCATTCCATGTTTTCTGTTTTTAGTCACGTGATACTCACAGGAGTTAGTACTTGATTGCATAACCATTGTTTTTGATGACTTTTGATGGTCTGATAATTTTTTTCCGCGACTGGATGTAAAAGAGCCGTGTTAGTTTAAAGCGGTGCACTTAAGCTGTGTTTATCAGCCTCTTTCACCAGTTTGGGTCATACTACTGCATTTTTTAAAGTGTGATCATCTTTCTATTGCTCTGTTGTGTGTGTGCACTTTAACTCAGACCTATTGTTCATGAGCATCAGGTTAGTTCCCTTTAGATCAGGGGTGTCAAACATGCAACTTGGTGTCCAAATCCGGTCCACCAAAGAGTCCAGTCCAGTCCTTGGGATGAATTTGTTAAAGATATTAACATTCATTTTAGTTCAGTTGCTACAAACAGACCAATTTAATCTCAAGTGGGTCGGATCAGTAACATACTAACATAATCTATAAATACTCACAACTCCAAAGTTTTCTCTTTGTAAATGTAAACAAAGTATTATTTTGCAAAAAATGTGAATAACCTGAACAAATACGAACCCAAAATGTCTTACAAGAAGTGCAATTTTAACAATATTCTGTCTGTTACTAAATGTTTCGTGTATTTGTAGATCCACTGTGATCTGTAAGTTATAACATCCATGTGTAAATGATAAACTGAAGCATAATATTGTTAAAATTGCACTTATTTTTTCAGTTTGCTCGTGTTATTAATATTGTTTTAAAGCACAGGTGTCAAACATGCGGCCCGGGGGCCAAATTCGGCCCACCAAAGGGTCCAATCGGGCCCGCTGGATGAATTTGCAAAGTTCAAAAATGCAAAAATTACCCTGAAGATATTAACAGTCAAGGGCGTCAAACTCAAAAATAATAGCAAAATAACCTCGAAATAATGACTCCAAATTTTCTTCTTCATTTAACGTGAGAAAAATAATATGACATTATGCCTCTAAATAATGGCAACACCACTTTTTTCTCTTTGATTTATTGCAAAGAACATTAGATTCTGATATCCTTTAACAATAAAATGTCAATAACCTGAACAAATATGAACAACCTGAAATGTCTAAAGAAAAATAAGTGCAATTTAAACAATATTCTCTCTGTTTTGTGCCTTGGTAGATCTGATCTGTAATGCACGTGTAGAAATTATAAGTTGATGCATAATGTTGATAAAATTGCACTTATTTTTCTTCAGAAATATTATTTTTTTCAGGTTATTCACATCTTTTTTTTTTGTTTTGGATAGAGTGTAAAATGATCATTTAATGTTATTTTTTGCATTAACAATTTGGAGTTGTCATTATTTATAGGCTATTATGTTGTTATTTTACTGGGTCGGCCCATTTCAGACCAAATTAGGCTGAATCTGGCCCCTGAACTGAAATGAGTTTGACACCCCTGTTTTAAAGGATAGTTTGTAGATGTAAACATTTCATAATATAATTTTACTTTTTTCACTCCAAAACATAGTGATAAATTAGGAGTTGACATTTATATATTATTATGTTATTATTTTACTGGGTCCAGGCCACTTTAGATCAAGTTTAGCTGAATGTGGCCCCTGAACTAAACTGAGTTTGACACTGTTGTTATAGATTCTCACTGTATTTTACTTTTTACCGACAACTGTAAGAAAAATGTAACTATGGGATATAAGGGAAGGTTTGAGTTTAACATAGAATAATGAGCTCTATATGTGCAAGCAGACGTGGAGGTTGCTCTGTTTTCTGATCCTGACTCGTGTTGCTCTGCTCTGCTATTTTCAGGCGTCTGTGGAAGCTTTGTTAGACCAGAGTTATTACCTTCTTTGGTTTCTTTCCCTGCCTGGACTGCTGGCTTTCATTAAGCATGAGCTCTGTTAAGATGACATGTTTGTGTTCATTATGGATGGATAAAAAAAAAAAAAAAAATGGGGTAGCACGTGGCAGCCAGTCAATGCATGGACGTAAAGCAGAGGGTGAATGGTGGTAAAGGTTGGTGAGAAGACAAGCGACAGTGCAGGCAAGAGCATCAGTTAAAAAAAAAAAAAAAAAAAAGGAAAGAAAAATTATATATATAAGCCTCCTTTCTGTCTCTATCCCTCACGAAGCTGCAAGCACACACAAAAGCTCCAGCATGTCTGTGTGGATGTACTGCATGTGCATACACACACATACACACCTGCTTTGGGCTGCTAGGATGGTGAACCAACTCAGTCTGTTTGTCGACAGAAAACTTAAGTACGTTAAGTAAGAATGGGTCTACAGCAGTCAAACCCGCAAAAACTAACGATACAGAAGAGTACTCAGACCAGTATCATCTGAGCTGGATGTGTTACAGCTTCTCATAAACTATGAAAAACTATCGGAATTAGATCGAATGCACTTTTCTGGAGCCACTGCTGTGTTTGTTATATCACATAAAATGATGTTTTGAGGCAAGGCATTGTTAGTATACTAGTCAACATTTGCTAGGGATCAGTTTTATACTTGCACAATAATTGATGTATAATATTTTGGGTGACTTCATATATGATGTGTGTACTTTGGCTAGTCATGTAAAAAAAAAAAAAAGGACCAAAAGGTAAAAAAACATAAAATTTTATTGCACTTGCAGGCAAAAGGGTGATACAACCCTAGAAATTAGAGTTCACAACAATTACTCTTCCAATTTTGTTTTCACTGAAACCACTCAGAATGTTCTGAAACACATACGGTGTGATGTCAGTAATGTGTGTGGCCACCATCCGCATCAATAACAGACATGCACCTTCTACGCATGCTAAGGATGAGGCGGGAAATCTGCTGCTGAGGGATAAGGGTCCACTCCTCCAGAAGGGCATTTTCCAGCTCCCGTGCCGTAGTTGGAGGGTTCTGTCTGTCACGAACACGGACCTGAAGCATATCCCAAATGTGTTCAATGGGATTGAGGTCCGGAGATCCTAATCCCGGAGATCCTGATCCCTAGCAAATGTTGACTAGTATATTTTATCCCAAATCTGTTGAACGTAGTGATATTTAATACAAGCTAGTGCTGGGTGATACGGCCAAAAATATCGGCATTAATGCTAGTTGATATGATCGTATTATTATTTCATTTGAAGGCTGATTTTTGCTCCTGATAAGAACAAGATAAAATAAGAGATTTTATCCTCTTCTACTGAAGTATGCGCGAGTAAAAATCAAGTGAAATAACAAACATTACAACTATCTAAGTGTTTTATGTGGAAAAGTAACCAAATAAAACCTAAAGACGAAAGAAAGAGATCGTGATAATAAGTCATTACACGGGGTTCCTACAGGTTTCTACAAGGTAAATTTAAGACTTTTTAAGACTACTTAGACCACAATTTAATGCCTATGTCATGACCATACAAAAACTAAGGCATGTGTATTGGGCTGAATGTTCTACGATTATTTCTCTGCAAAGTTAGCGATAGTCGGTTCCTAATTTCAGTATAAATTGTCGGGTTGGAACGGGTGGAACTGAGTCGACAAACCTTACTTTCTTTGCTGTTTAGACATTTCCCAGACACATTTAAACACAATACAGCAAATAAGTTTATAGCAACATAAATTAAGACCTACGACATCTAATTTAATGCATTTTAATGACTTTTTTAAGGTGTTAAATTCAGATTTGTAGATTCAAGACATTTAAGACCCTGCAGGAAAGTATGCATGAGTAAAAATTTAAAATAACTAACAGTACAACTATCTCTTTTATGTGAAAAAGTAACCAAATAAAACCTAAAGGCGAAGAAAAGATATAGACTGCGATAAGTCATTACACAGGGTTCCTACAGGTTTCTACAAGTTAAATGTAAGACTTTTTAAGACTACTTAGAACAGAATTTAATGCCTATTTCACAACCAAACAAAGACTAAAGCTGCATGTGTGTTGGGCTGAATGTTCTGTGATCATTTCTCTGCAAAGTTAATGATAATTGGTTCCTAATTTCAATATAAATTGTCAGGTTGGAACAAGTGGAACTAAGTAGACTACTTTCTTTGCAGCTTGGACATTTCCCCGACACCTTTAAACACAACACAGCGAACAAGTTTATAGCAACATAACTTAAGACCTACCCTATCCAATTTAAGGCCTTGTAAAGACTTTTTTAAGGCATTAAATGCAAATTTGTAGACTCAAAACTTTTCAAGACCCTGCGGGAACCCTGTAAAGTATGCACGAGTAAAAATCAAGTGAAATAACAAACATTACAACTGTAAGTGTTTTATGTGAAAAAGTAACCAAATAAAACCTTAAGACGAAGGAAAGATATAGACTGTGATAATAAGTCATTACAGTAAAATATGCTACACTGATTTTTTTTTTTTTATTGTTTTACTGATTTTATTGCCCAGCCTGAATACAAGCATATGAATACTACCTGCTTCCAGTTTTTATTGCACTTGCTTTGATTTCCCTGCAGCTGATGGTCACAGTCATAGCCTGGAAAACTAATTTGTGGAAAAGGGGGGAAATAACATTTTATATGCAGAGTCAGACCCAGTCTATGCACTCTAACCTGTGGTGTGACCAAAGGGGTATCAGGCTTAGAGGAGAGGCAGGTGGGAAAAGATAGGTAAAGAGGATAAATAATTACTGAAGAGGAGTTTTAAGGAAGAAGGGGTGCATGAGGGAACTAATGAGACATAAAAAAAAAAAAAGGAAAGTTAAGGAAGGTTTTCGTATCAGAGAACTGGGACGGAGGGGCTGAGGGTTGAGGTGATTTTGTGAAAGGTCAAAGGTTGGATTAGCAGGCAGGTTACCTTCTCCACCTGAGTCAGATCCTCTCTGTTTCTCAGTGACTCGGGCTCCATCCCCTCATGGTCTAAATACTGCACATTCATATTCAATAGCCAGGCTGCTGTGCGGTCCAGCGCACTGGGGTTCACTGGGGAGGGGGCCTAGTGAAATCAACACAACACACATACACACACACACATGAGCTGAGTGCAAAGTGGAGGGGGTGGGGGAAGGGGAGGGGGAGGGGGGAGGGAGGAGGAGGGGTTGCAATAACAGCACAGAAAAAACAGAAATAAGCTTGAAATGCATCCAATCATCTGGTTTGAAAGCAGGCGGGATGGATACACGCTGCTGTCGGCAAACTCGCACACAGGTGCACACATGTCGAAAATGTAAACATGTGTAAGTGTGTGTACATCCAGTGACACATTAATCATCCCAGAGGCAGAGATAAGCAGCTACGGTGTGTGTTTACAGCTGCTGCGTATCTGATGGACAAATAGAAAGGGCAGCTGTGGGGGGTCGGGTGGGGTGGAGGGGCTTTCATCAGCTAACATGTTCATAATAAATACATCGAACAAAGGACAAAACACAAACCGAAAATTAGTCACACAAATAAAACAAATTCAGTCTTAACATGATCATTTCTTACCGTGTCCTTGTTACTATTATCTTTGAAAAAATCTAATTTCAATGTGAACAAAGACCGACTTAAGAAAACAAATACCGAGAAAACAGATTTGAAAGGTTCAGTGTGTAATATTTAGTGACATCTAGGGGTGAGGTTCACAGCGTAAGTGTTGGTTTCTGTCTTTTTTTTTTAAAGACTTTATTTTTCAGTTTTCAAATGAGCATCTTCATCTATATCAGCATAGGAGGTTTCTTTTTTTTTAGTTAACCTCCCTAAGACCCAGGAAATGTCAGCAAAGTACAAGCTTTTTTTTGTTTTTTATTAAATAAGTGCCTATATTGGAAACATCATGACACAACAGTTTTTTCAGATGCAGTTTTTAAAATTTTATGGCATGTCCTTTGTGGTGGATAGTTTTCTTTTTTTTGTATAAAGCTGTGAAACTCTTGTCAACAAATGTGGACAGAAAACCCATAGCTGGGTCTGAGGAGGTTAAGGGGACATAAACACTGGTCCACACTAGGGCTGGGCGATAAAACGATATATATCACAATATAACATTTCCTCGATAGAAATAATGCTCGATAAAATTTCGATAGAATTCATTCGTCCATATTTTGCGGTCCGTGCCTACCGCAATACTAATACACGCAAACCATACGGCTGTATAACTGAAACTTAAAATGCTTATAAGACGGGGTCAATACATTTTAAAATGGGGGGCTGGGGGGAGATGAATGAATTGGACAGAGTTTATTTTGTTTTTGATATGTGCACTATTACTGCTATGAAAAGGACAGAGTTTATTTTAATGTGAAATGCTGCTGCGAAATGGACAGTCTGTCCTTGATATGTGCAGCAATTTTGTGTTTTGTGCATAGTCAGAATTTAGTCTGATATGTGAGGATTTTGAGTTACTTAGAGCCCAGGTGTCAAACATGCGGCTCGGGGGCCAAATCCGGCCCGCCAAAGGCTCCAGTCCGGCCTAACCCTAACCCTTGGGATGAATTTGAGAAATGCAAAAATTACACTAAGATATGAACAGTCCTTTTAGTTCAGGTTCCACATTCAGACCAATTCAATCTCAAGTGGGCAGGATTCAGTAAAATACTATAATAATAACAGAAATAATGACAGCCCCACATTTTTCTCTTTGTAAATATAAATATTTTCATATATTTACACTAAAACAAAGATTAATTTCACAAAAAGTGTGAATAACCTGAAAAAATATGAACAACCTGAAATGTCTTAAGAGGAGGAAGTACAATTTTAACAAGATTCTGCCTGTTTTTAAGCGTTTTGTGTATTTGTAGATCCGCTGTGATCTGTAAGTTATAATGTACATGCGGAAATGATAAACTGAGGCAGAATATTGTTAAAATTACACTTATTTTTCAGTTCATGTTATTCACATCTTTTGAAAGGATAGTTTGTAGATGTAAACCTTTTCATCATGTAAATTTGCTTTTTTTGCTCTAAAACACAGAGAAAAGTTTGGAGTTGACATTATTTATATATCGTTATGTTATTATTTTACCGGTCCGGCCCATTTCAGAACAAATTTAGCTGAATGTGGCACCTGAACTAAAATGAGTTTGACACCCCTGACCTAGATAATCTGACATAGAAATTTAGGGTAGGTGAAGGATGGGGTAAGGAGGCGGGAGATAAGTTAGACTTCATCCTGCTCCTTTTCGAATGTCTGACTTTCTTGTATATAATTCTCTGTTGTTTGATTTTAATGCAGCATTCGAAAATAAATAAACAAACAAAGTGGAGGTAATAATACATAACAGCAGGGGGGGGGGGGGGGGGGGGGGGTGTAATTTTAAGAGCAGAGGGAGGTACTTCTCCGTAAGTACCACGTATGTATTTCTGTCTTTCTCTCTCTCTCTCTGATGTCTTCACAACTAACTTATGAGTAATGGAAAATTTAAGCTCGACAAAAAAATAGTATACATATTGATATTGTCTGATATGAACAAAAATTATCGTGATATGATTTTTTTCCCCCATATCGCCCAGCCCTAGTCCACACTTAATAAGTGATGGTAATGCACGTTAACACTGGAAACTACCCACAACAAAAGGGAAATGAAGAACGCTGGATGCCCTCTGTAGATATAAACAGCTCATTCGAAGGTAATGGAATCAACAATTCTTACATTTGTTGTGTATAACCTAATGGTTACACACTAATGAAAACATAATTATGAATAATATATTCCGTTTCTGCATTACATTCCCTGAAGTCTGCCACAGTGAACCTTTAATGCATCTATTATCCTTGCGATTTACATTTACGTCAAGAAGAATCTAAATTTGAAGGAAAAAGCCGAAGGCGTAAGGCTAAAAGGACGAACACCTACATTGTGTTAGTCTGTCTGTGAACATACTCTGAGTTGCTTTCTGTGTTAATAGCTGTTGGCCCCAGAGCCTGTTCTTTCCAGAGATGATGTAAATCTTTAAAATAGGTTTTAAGTATGCAGCTGCATTAAATAAAGGCTCAATCATTTCCTTAAAAAGCCATTTTCACCTCTGGATTAGAACACATTTGGTGCACTATGAGTATTTATGGCAGCGGGACTGTCTATGCAAGATTGCCTCTTGCAACAAATTGGATTACAGTGAACTACACTGGGGTTGATTCATGAATTTGGAATCATTTTAACCTCAATAGAACAGTATTGCTGGACTTTGACTGGCTTTAATGGCTTGGCTTTAATGCTTATAATGTGGATTTCATCGATGCCACACGTAAAAAAAATCCACACTTTAACCCTTTCATGCATGGTGGTCACTACAGTGGACAGCTATTCAAAGCTGCTCTTGTATATTCATGGATTTTATTGTTTTAGTTCCATATCAGCCAACACAGTGTAGTTATGCATCATCCCAAACACTGCAATTCATAGCATTGCTGTAACTTTGCTATTCTTGATAAAACTTGATCTGCAGTAACATGTTAAAGTATAAATCAGTTCCTTGTTATTTTTATGAGACTGTAATTAACAGGGTTTTTTTTTTTTTTTTTTTTTTTTTAAACAAAAAAGTGTTGTTTTTTTTTTTGCATATTATCTCCATAAAGTGAGTAATAACTAATATTTGAGTATGTTAAAATGTGACAAATCATCAGATTAGCAGCAATAAAAAATGTATTTTATAGTTTTCACACAATATATCAGTAAATACATGTTTCTTTCCTTCAAAAATCAAACTCATGGTGTCCAGCTGAGTGGATATTTTTGCAATTCAATGAAAAATAGGTTCATAAAAACAACTCAATCGCTGTGTTTTTTTTTTTTCATGCCTGAAGAGGAATAATAACACTCAGGAAAACGATCTTGATTAAGGTTCTCAAAATTCTTGCATGAAAGGGTTAATGGCACTGAGTCAAGCTGTTGTCCCTCAAATAGACAACAAATGTCCCAAACCCACAAATCCTAATAAGGAACAGTGCGATCGATGATCAATGAGTCAGCCAATTTAATGGTAATCCTGTAGGCTATTCCACTGAGGGTCTGAAAAATGTGTCATAGTTAATATGCAGAAACCGACCCCTTTAGACAGTCACCTATGGCAACCACCAACCATGTGAACTGACAGATTCTCACCTGCAAACAGAACTGGCTTATACCCACGTAACCCATTAAGATCCAAACCTCAACTGGTGACCAAAAGCATTTACTGAACTAAAATGATTATTATCTGTGGATCCACTAATCCTATCAATACATGCAAATAATTGGTGTAAAATACAGTTTGTCATCTTTTTATGGTCATCAGATATGACCCATTTGGACGTTCAGGGGCCCTGTTGTTATCGAGGAAAAACCATCATCTTCTACAACATTGATTCACCAGTAAAACCCATGGAGTTGGATCAATGACAGTGGATGGAGACGCTTGGCTTATGTTCAGTTAATGACAGATTTTGCTGAAAAAGTCAATTGTTTGTAGTGTTTCGCTGCTAAATTGAACTGAGCTGCTAAATTGATGTTCATTGTTCCT
Organism: Sphaeramia orbicularis; assembly: GCF_902148855.1. Lineage (NCBI taxonomy): Eukaryota > Metazoa > Chordata > Actinopteri > Kurtiformes > Apogonidae > Sphaeramia > Sphaeramia orbicularis. The sequence goes on along the minus strand of NC_043968.1, from coordinate 14,018,598 downwards.
GTGACAGTGACGATAAAAATCTATTCTATTTTATTTTATTTTATTTCTCCAGTTTTCTGTTTTGATATCATAACCTTTGAATTTACACCGAGTTTTCATGAACATCTACGGTAAATATAGGAAAATACAAGATCTACCTTGAAAAATGCAAAACACAAAGAATAATATTAGAATAAATGGCGATAAATCATTGAAGACAAGTTAACGAGAGAAAAATTCATTTCTTAACTGCCACAGAACTAGTACTGGGTCTTTATGGGTTAAACAATTAAATGTGGAAGCCTCACACTGTGACTGTGCATGTGCATGTCATATAATAGACTAACACAGCTCTACTGTATTATGTGCTGTATCCAGGAGTAGAACCATCCTTGTGTACAGACGAGCACGTATAGTGTTAGTTGATAAGATGCTAATTGAGTCTCCACCACTCTCATCCTCAGCCCAATGAAGTTGACCAGTAAAACAGTGGTGAAGTGATGAGCCGCCTGTATGCAAATGACTGTTATTACACACACAATGACTATAGTTCATTAGGGCGCAATGTGCAGTGTCTGCGCCGAGTCCACCCCCACAGCTTTTCTCAACAGACTCTTCACGTTAAGAGACAAATGAGCCTTCTGTAATTGTGACTTTTTTATTGGTCTAATAGCAGATGATGACATGGACGGGGACATCTGCTGCTCAGTATCATCTTCACTCACTGTTCTATAAAGAAATCAAAGTGGTCAAGTGCTCTGTACCTGTTTGTGCTGAGTCCTGTGCTTGGTCTCAGGACTATCACCTTTGGAGGAGGAGGACTGCTGTCGTAATCGAGCCCCGCTGCCGGGCCAGTCGGGCGACGATGTCATCATGCTCCCTGAGGACGGCCGGGGGTAAGGTCCGCTGTTGAGTAGATTCGGTGGCGTGCGGCCTCTGGTGATGCTTTGAGGCGGGGGCTGGTCTATCCTCCGCTGAGGCCCGGCGCTGTTTTGTCTGGGTACGGTGGGCTGGTGCTGGGCCTCTGTGAGGGACAGCTGTCTGCGGGTGAACTCCCCTGAACGCCTTGTGTATTCATCCCCGCTGCTCCCGCCGCCGCCACCACCACCGCCGCTACCACCTCCGGCGTGGTTCAAAAAGGTGTGTTTTCCTCCTGCCAGTCCATCCTCATTGTTGCTATGGGAACTGACAGAGCTGTGGCACTCGGAGCCGGAGTCGGTCATGCCGCGCGGGGACACGGGCAGGCAGGCGGCCATCTGGTAGACAGGGTTCTGGAAGGACAGGGGGGCTAGAAGCTGGGCTGGTCGTCCAGGTGTGCTTTCCGCCCCGGGAGTGGTGGGGCTCTGGCCCGGTCTCCTCAGAGTGGGACCTCCAGGGATGCTGCTCTGTGGAGCTCTGGCCGACCAGCCTCCAACAGATGTTGAACCCTCACCCAGTGGATCTGAGGAGCTGGGACCAGGGCCACTTTCCAGACTGCGGGGGTCCTGGAGGTCCACCATGGACAGACTCTTGCTGCCATTGGCCATTCCCAGGTCAGGCTCATTTGTCTCAGAGTAGCTTGAGCTGCGTGCTGGGGAAGGCTGAATCCCTGAGCTCCTTGTCACAAAAAATAGGTCCTTATTTTCTGGGGTAGGGGAGGGTAACCGCGTGAAGTCAACCAATCTGAAAAAGGAAAAAAGAACATCATTGGCATGCATAACCCTAAGTGAACCCGTACCCATCACTACCAAGTTCTTATGTAATGTATTTATAGAGACGCTCTTTATGATTTTAAGTGTCTTATCATGACAAATATTTCTACTAGGTCAAGGTCAAGTTTATTTCTATCGCACACTTACAACAATGTAAAGTGTCCAAGGATATAGGTAAAACTACAGAATATAATAAAACTAATAAAATATATAGATATAGAAGATAAGAAATACTCAGTCAGATAAACAATAATAAGATGAATAGTATCTAAAAATACAAAAAAAATAAAGTTACACACTTGTATTGAAAGCCAGTGCAAATAGGTGCATCTTTAAAAGAGATTTAAAGTGTTCAATGGACTGTGCACATGTGATACAACTACTAATAATCATTAAGCACAGATTAATGATCTATAATAGTCCCTGATCCTACACATCTCTGAGCATGTCCTGTCTACAGTAGGTTTGTAAACAAGATGGAAGCAGATGACAAAATATTGCTAGGCCCTGTACTGTAGAAGGAAATTTTCTGTTTAAAATGCCCATGATCCCTTGCAATTTCTGTTGTGAGGAATTTTCATCCCATCAGGGCACTTGAAGCCTGACAATATAATTTGAACGCAAATCACAAATCCCTCGCAGCGAGCTCAGAGGTCAGACCTGGTGCAACCACAACCCACAAATCTGTCACAGTGAACAACCAGCCTCAAAAGAAGCAAAACTGAGTACCTATGACAGAGCAACATCTGGAGGTTCTGTTTATTCACAGATTCGCTCATGTAGGTGTTGTGTACGCTAGCTACTGTGTGTGTGTGTATTAGGATTGGTAACAGACGGAATTTCCCTATGGGGATAATAAAATGACTTAACCTTTAACCTTTAGCAACATCCAATTGAAATGAGATATTCTTTAAAAGCTTCTGACAGCAAATACTGATATATTTGATGATATTAGATTAATTAATCACAAAGTGTATAATTAAATGATCTTTTTAGTGTCTTGACAGCAGCATTAAAAACTGCAATGATAATATAAAATGTAGGAATTTCCAGTTAGAGTTATAAGCGGCAATCATCGAAAACTCCAAAGCAGTACATGACTATTACAGCCAGAATCTGAAAAATTTCAAGGATATATCGCTTCTTAAGTCATTCCCTTTTTCCGTCGTCCCTTTCTTCCTCCTTTCAGCCGACAGATGGAGACTTTATTGCCAGGAGACGATTACCTTGACAGACGTGATTTATCTTCCAATAATCACTATCATTCACATCACGCTTGTCTCCTCCCTCTTTCTCTGTCCTTCTCCCTCCGTTCCATTAGCCCCCCTCCTTCCTTTAACTTCTCTTTTCTCCCTTTCATTCTGCTCAATTTCTTCCTTTTCTCAATCTTGGCGCCTTCTCCTTTTCTTTTTCCGACTTTTCATGTCACTAGTTGGTGGATGAGAAGCAATTAGGTGAGAATGGGTGAGCTCATTCGCATGCCGTTCAGGGTCTCCAAGCTGGCGGACGAGCCGAAACCTCACGCATGCGTCAATATATGAGCAAACAGCCGTTGTGATAAAAGTAAAGAGGCCAGGCTTTGGGATCAGGTCATAACAGAACATCAATTAATTAGTTGTATTGATCTGGGTCCCCTGATGAGCATAACAATGCCAGCTGTCTCTCCAGCTTCCTGTTTCCCCTGCGTGTCATCTTTCCGATGCGTTCACTATGTTCTCATCTCATCTACCTTCTCTGTCTGCTACTGTACGCCTGTGTTTCTGAGGCGGCGTCTGTTAATTTCCCCGGCTTTTATTCAGCCGTTCTCTCCTCCTGTTGGTCCCTGTGCCTTCATGCTAATCTTCATAAGTGTCACCTTGCTGTTGTTCTGTCAGGGAGTAAGAGGACAGGTGATAAGGGAGATAAGACTGTTTGAATGTGTATTCATTCTCAAGAGAGTAAATGAGGTTTCAGCCTGCTGATGTAAACAAGCAGGGGTGACACTCAGGCTGTGTCACAGCCTCACCCGACACACATATTAACCGTCAGCGCAATTGGTAGTACCGTATCACACTCCTGCTGACACTGAGGAATAAGTGTACAGTACATCCTTTCATTTTCTGCTGCAAGTGTTCAAAATGACACACAAAACACAGTCAGAATATAATACAAGCAATTCTGTTTTTTTTTTTTTAGAAATATGCTCATTTCATTCCTGTCAAACTGCAACCTATAATTTTTTATCAGACTGTGCTTAAATTATTGGTTGGTTGGTAGATTCAATGTTTAATTAGTTTCATGTTTAAAAATAAAATACAAAGAATCTTAATAGAGGAGTCTTGGGAAGCCTGAGGAGACAAATATTTTTTAACTTTGGACAGGGCCAGGATAGTGGTTTTCATTTTATTATGCTGTGTTAATAAATTAAACCTGCACTCAGCAGTAAGAAGAAAAATGCCAGAATTTGTACATGAACACTCTTTGAAGACTAAATACAAAGACAGATGACCTGATTTCACATCGCTACGGCAAAGTGAAGCTGAAATATTGGATATGGAAGCTAATGTGTTGCTTCTGTGACGATCCACAGGGTAAAGTAGTAGAGCTGCGTATGACAAAATCTGAACGGTGATCAATAATCAAAGCTGTCGTGCCTTATTTGAAAAAGACCTATCTATGAAAATGAATATAGCTGTCTATGTAGCCTGTAAACAGAGTCATGAGGAGGAGCAGAGGTCTCATTTACTCACAGACCACTTGAATTACAAAGTGCTGAAAGGTAATTATGGAAAATTTGCTTAATGATGCAATAAACATCAAATCGTGAAGCTTTAACCCTGCGGTATCCCACCCAGTTAGGTCCATCCTAACCACCGAGTGTGTGTAATAGGCACAGTCATGGAATAATGTCAACATTTTTTTCATAGTTTTTTTTTTTTTTTTAAACTCTTACATTTTTTTTTCTTTCACCAACTTGCGCCGTAAACAAAAATACCAAATACACAATAATTGGGTATATTTTTTAACCCTGTAAATGCCATGTTTGTAATGTAAACAAACCATATTTTTGATGCAAAAAACATGTTTTTTCTATATACTCATAAAAATTGGATTACTTCTTTTTTTTTTGCAGCCTCACACACCTGAAGCTACATAAACACACCCGTCAGAGCTTTGGTGAAGAGGGGAGCAGGGAACAGTACACTACCATCTAGAGGGAAAAAAACATGCTATTTCTCCCTCTTCTAAATATGACATAAGTGACGCCACAAGGTAAAAAAAAACATGGTTCATGTGAAAATTTAGAGCCACACTTCTGAAATGAAGCCTGGACATCAGTAGAAGCATGATTTATGGTTTAATGGCTTATGAATCAAAACAGTGGTTACAATGTGAGTATATGTGCGTTTTTGGGACACTTCGGAGACAGGTGCTAGGGTTATAATTACCCCACCCCTCGAGGGGAGGCAAAGGGTATTGTTTTTGGTTCTGTTTGTTCGTTTAACACTCTATCAGCAAAACTATTGGTTGAATTAATACTAAATTTGGTTTATAGATTGCCAGTGACCCAGAATAGATCTCATGACATTTTGATAAAGTAGGTCAAAGTTCAAATTTTGTATGAATTTTCAAAATCTTTTTTTTTTCTCCATTTACTTATAAGGGGTGAAATTTCAAATGTCTGTAGCAGCAAAACTATTGGTGGAATTCATACCAATTTGGGTTTATTGATTGCCAGTGACCCAGAATAGATGCCATTACATTTTTGGAAAAGTAGGTCAAAGTTTCAATTTTTTAGGAATTTTTAAAAATCTTTGTTCTTCTCCCATTTGCTTATAATGGGCGAAATTTCACATGTCTATAAAAACCTCAGTTTTGTTTCACGCATAGACATGATGACATCAGCTGGATTGATGCCAATATAACCTACAATATGTGTGAGGGGCGGGGTTTGTTGTGCCTGGCATCACTTGTTTTCTATTGTGTACAATGTGCATATTTTGGTTGCTGGCCAGAATGTAAAAACTCTTAAACAAATTAACAGCTTTTGAATTCTAAGCTAATACAAATTGTGATAAATAATATGAACTTTTGTAACATGAAGTGCAAAGTGCGCCTTACATGCTCACCCAGATACCGGAAGGGTTAATGTTGCCTCTAGCACTATATTCAATACAAAGACATAAAAACTGGGACACCTATTCTCATTCGACTCACAGCAAGAGAGCAAAGAACTCGAATGTTTTCTCAAGCGTCAACTGCTCCTTGAAACGTTTCTCACCCTGAAAGGTCGTTGTCTATGACCATCTTCTGCAGGCCGCTGGAGATGCTGCAGCTTGCTTCAGCGGGAGGCGAGCCCATATGCTCTGAGGTCTGCCCGGGCGTCATCAGGACACTGGACGGGTTAGACAGAGCAGTGTTCACTTCCCGCAGGATCCTGGGCAGAGGTCCCAGCTTGGAGGCGGCGCCCTGTGAACAGAAAATTTAAGCCGAATTAAATATTACTCAAGGCCACTTCAGTTTGAGCAACTAAGTGGAATTCAGTTGTGCATTGTTTGATTCAAAGTCGAATTTGCATATTTATTTATTTTTTTTCAGACTTAGTTATCTTCCCTACAGCATGCCATGCAATCAGCTCTCTTATTCAGACAACAGAATGAATAATGAATAGGCCAGGCTTGTCTGATAGACTGAAGTATTAGCCTGACTCACTGATTTCTGAATTACTGAAAGACAGCTGAATACACCACCAGTGACAAAAAGGACCATGAATCTGTGCTTGATCTAATAATTACCAGTTGTCCATCTGCTACCAATGCTAATCTACAGTAAACGTCCTTGTAAATCCATTAGTTCTGTATGTTTCATGCAGCCTTCCCTTAGAAGGTCCCTTCGAGCTGTTTATGTAATGTGATTATAAATTATTGATTAATGCACAACAAACATCTTAATGTAGTCTAAGCACGATTCACATCACGATGCTTGTGAAAATCAACCCTCTAGAAGCAGTTGGATCCTTTTAAGAAGAGTAAAAAGTCCGATTCCTATTAGTGTTATGTGTAACAGGTTGATGTCGGCTGTACCTGGTCCATCTGGGACACCACCTCCGACAGCAGAGAGTGGAGGGTGGACAGTTCCCTGCCCAGGTCAATGTAGCCCTCAAATCCTGCCGTGTTGGAGATTGTCTCTGGGTTTGAGATTTCAAGAAGAAAGCGCTGCATGTTGGTCCACTCGTGCTCCAGGAACTGGTTCATGAAGGACATGTACTCTTCCTTGTTTCCAAATCTTAAATTAAATAAGAAGAAGCAAGAGAAGACAAATGTATGCTGAAATATTGTATCCGTAGATTAAGATAGATAGATAGATAGATAGATAGATAGATAGATAGATAGATAGATAGATAGATAGATAGATAGATAGATAGATAGATAGATAGATAGATAGATAGATACCCATAAAACTAAACTTGAGCCTATTCTTCATCTTCAAAAGCAAGTTTTGAGAATAATATTCTGTGTAGATTGTAGACACTAGGGCTGAAAGATATATCGTTATCGTATCGATATCTAGATATGAACATTCAAGATATTAATATCGAAAAAGCAACGATATAAACGATATAGATTTCCCCCGCGCTCGCCTTGCATGTACAGCTCTGGAAGTCACAACAAATTTCATTTATTCGTACTTTATGTTAATGTTGATGACTGGCAGTGAGTTCTTATAAATAAAACTGCACTTTCCACATTCTTTTGTATTATGATGTTTGTATTTTTCTGAAAAATGCTTGGTTTTCACCGAACCCGTTGTCAGATCATATCAATATCAAGATATTTGGCATGAATATCGAGATGAAATTTTGTCCATATCGTTCAGCCCTAGTAGACACCCCTCTTAGCTCCTGTTTGCTAAAGCAGCTGTGCTTAGTGTTTACCTTGTTAATCATTTTCAAATATGGCTGTGTTAAAAAGCTACCGCCTCAACATTTCAATCTTGTTTTTTCCTTTTAACACTGTATTCAACTCGTATTAACCGTCTTATTAGAGCATCTTTTGCTCGTACCAGTCATACTCAGTTCAGTGTTCTATACAGACGACCCAAAATTTGGAATAATCTGCCACCTCTTCTTACGGAGCTTCCTCAAATTCTGTTTAAAAAAGCTGTGAAAACTCTGCTCCTGAGTGATTATAATTTTCCACATGGGATACATTTCTAAGCTTAGCATGTCGTGGAATTCTATTTGTTGAAAATGTACTTTTGTGCAGCTTGCGAATATTTTTAAAAAAAATATTTTTAATTGCAGTTGTAAATAACCTTTGAAATCTGGAGGTTGCCACTTGTTAAGCCCCTTTAGGGTTTTTGGTAACCATCCATCACAATTTTTAACCAGGATGTATTACGTGTGTTTTTTACTATGTGAAAATTGAATAAATAAAAAAATAGATAGATGGATGTACTTTATTTATCCATCCCACCGCGAATATGAGTAAAAAAAGAAATGCAACACAAGATCAAACACTATATATAATAAATTTTAAGTATTAAAACATCTGAACGTTTACCAGACCTGTGTCTTCATGTACAAATATATTCACTTAACTCATATTCTTCCTAAAGTTTTTCAAAATTTCTTTATGTTGTCTTCTGTTATTCACAACTTTCCGACACGATTTTCAAGCAAATTTTATCTTCTGTACTGCCGAACTTCAGTCTGTCAGTATTCTCTGAAATATCGTGGACCAAATCTGTGGAATAATCTAAGACCTGAACTTCAATCAACATCTACTTTATCATTGTTAAAAAAGCATCTGAAAAGGACTTTAATTCATGAAAAAATGTAAGGCTGTATATCACTTGATTTGTATTTGATGATTTGTAATGCGAATTACATTTTTATTGTTTTTACTTCAGTCTATTATTTCAGTTATATTGTATTTTTTAATTCTTTTTTTGTGTATTGTTCATTTCGGGGGAGGTATTCATATAAGCCTTCTTTTTTTGGCTTCTAACCTCTCCTGCACAATTTTGTTACTTGTTTGAATGTTGTTTTTTTTCCATTGCTGTTTTTATTTTGTGCAAATAAATAAATAAAAATAAATAAAATAAAAATGAGTAGAATCTGGATAATAACTGTAATGTGCTAAAATAGAACTATAAGGTGCAAAACAAGCTGTAATATTCAGAATGAAAAGGTGCAAAATGACATGTTTAAGTGCAATTAGATTTTATGACCATTATATTGGAGCCACAAACCTACAGACAGGTAACAGATTGAAGGAAAAACCCAATGGGAGGATGGCAATTAACCTACGGGAGGTTTTGGACAGTTGTGTTGGACATCACTGTCCTCACACTAAATGAGGGGATGTGTTTTGTTCATGTGTCCCGTAGAGCTCACAGACCTGCAGACTCCGCACCATGCTAAGACACGTTATGTTGGATTTTCTTTTCATTTGCCTCCTGTCTGTAGGTATGGTGAGGCGACGCTACACAAAAACACACACACACTCACTTGGTGAAGTTGGCCAGGTTTTGCGTCACTTTAGCGATGAGCGTGAGCGTACGTGCCGTGCGGTCATCGGGATACTCCTGCATTAAATTGAAAAGTGACGGGGACATGATGGCGGGACACAGAAACCTCAGGAACAAGGACGCGCTGATCAAACGCTCGCTGATGTCTGGTCGGCCGCGGTTGCTGCATTCTTGCCGCCATGATGCAAACACCTCTTTCAGTTCTCGAGGAAATACACTGCAGAGAGTACGAAACAGGTCCAGAGTTCATTTTTGTTACATATTTATCAGACATTTAGACTAAAGCAGGGGTGACAAACTCATTTTAGTTCAGGGGCCACATTCAGCCCAATATGATCTCAAATAGGTTGGACCAGTAAAATGATAACAATGAAAAATAAGAGTAAACAAATAAAAAATAAATAAATAAACTACATTTATTCCAAATACACTGATACTTGACTATTATATTATTTTTGTCATATTCTAAACACACAGTGTTTAAAATTAATAAATGCATATATCTACAAAAAATAAAAAAAGAAAATAATGAAAAAAAGAAAAATTCATTCATTCATCTCCCCACTTTATCCTCACTAGGGTAAAAAGTAAAATTATATTATGTGGTTTGCATCTACAAAGTTACCTTAAAATCTGAATAAAATGAAAAACCTGAAATGTCTTAAGAAAAATATGTGCAATTTTAACAATATTCTGTCTCAGTTTGTCATTTACTTGTGCATTACAACTTACAGACCACAGTGGATCTACAAATACACAAAACATTTAATAACAGGCAGAATATAGTTAAAATTGCACTTATCTCAAGATATTTCAGGTTGTTCATATTTGAACAACTTTTTTTGTGAAAGGATAGTTCGTAAATGTGAACATTTTCATGTACTTTTACTTTTTTACACTAAAACAAAGAAAAAATTGGAGTTGTCATTACTCATAGAATATTATGATAGTATTTTACTGGTTCGATCAGTATAATTTTTTGTATTCATGAACAGCAGAATCATTTTTTTGGCTGCAAGTGCAACTTCTTTTTCAGTGTTGTACTAAAATCTTGGTCACTAAATGATTTGTATCCTTCATTTGCTACTTGCTAAGTTTGCAAATTTGTGTTGGTACTGTAGCTTCAGAGCATTAGAGCTGAAAACCTCTGGGCCTTTCCGCGAGTAAGTTGTGTCAGATCATATCAGATCAAAGATTAAAATGGCATGAGCGAGGACATGTTAACCCGTAAAGACCCAAACAGCTACCAGTGACCAAAACCATCTACTGATCTAAACTGTTTAATACCTGTTGATCCACTAATCCTATCAATACATGTAAATAATTGATGTAGAATGCAGTTTGTCGTCTTCATCAGATATGACCCATTTGGACGTTCAGAGGCTCCGTAGTTACCATGGAAACACCGTCATCTTCTACAACATTGATTCACCAGTAAAACCCATGGAGTTGGATCAATGACAGTGGATGGAAACACTGGGATTTTTGTTCAATTAATGATAGATTTGCTGAAAAAGTCACTTTTTCTTCAGTTTTCTCTATTTCTGATATAATAACCCTCAACTTTAATCTAAACTTTTATGAACACCGTCATGATCAGCAAATGAAATATAGGAAAATACCAGATTTTCATCTAAAAAAAAAATTGAAGAATGGAGCGATATCGTACAGGACATCTACATTCTGGAGAAACTGACATTTTGTTTTAAGGGTCAAAGGGAATGTTTTTTTACTATTTGGTCAAAATGGACAAACTGTGTAAAAACTGTAATTGATGTGAATTGAACACATTGGTTATGTGAAAACATTTATATGATATACATTTCTGTTTAGGTTAATATAAACATACACACCTTAGTGTGTTTTATCTTGTTGATGAAGTAGTGGAGTGAGCCCTCTACTCCCGCCCACTTTTCTTTCTTTCTTTTTTTATTTGTTCTATATTCGACTAAAAATCTTGGATTAGCATCTTCGCTCAGATTTGATGTGTGGATATTGAATTGTACCCAAAAGTAAAGTTTTGTATGACGTGCTTTTCCAAATGAACAAAGAATGGAAAAAACAAAACACAAAATACAGAGGATAATATTATAATAAATGGTGATAAATCACTTAAGAAAGGTTAAATAGAGAGGAAATTTCATTTGGGAACTGCCAAACAGGTAACGCTGGGTCTTCATGGGTTAAAATGGTCTACATAAACTGTGGATAGAACTGACTTGGAGGACTTTTTACCAGTAAGAGTTGATGATTTTGCAGAAGGCCAGCTCACAGCACATCTTCAGGTTACTCTGGTGCTCTGGGAGGTCGCCTGACGAACACTTGGATGGATCCACCTCACAGTTTTCATCTGACTCATAGAGAGCCTTGATGAATTCACCTGAAACAACACAATCATGTGGAAGTTAACAGTAGGTTCTTGAAAAAAAGCAATAAAGAACCTCAGTGCAGTAAGTCAAATCCTCAAGGAATGAAGGGAGAAAAAAAGACATTTTCCTTCAAATTTTAGATAGATACTTGATAAGTACAAGCAAAAATATATTCTCTGTGTGCTTTGTGACATTTCTACACAACAAATATGTGTGTGATATATTCAGACAAACAATGGAAACACTCATTTCCTGTTGTCCTTTCAGATAAAGTACAGATGGGACTATTACTGCTTTGAGGTCATCATGTAAAAGGAGTCCGTCTCTGGTCTGGCAGTGACTGAGATTGTTATTTTATTATAATCAGTGTAATTAAAACGAGGACAGGAATTCGTCTTCTATCCCTGCAGCCAAGACTCTCAAAAGAAAGCATGAATCATACTCTCTCCCTCTTTCTTGCTCTAAAAAAGAGCCTTGGCTGCTCTTATGTAGCTACAGTCACACACAGCGCAGACATCAAATAAGAGAAACTGCACCAAAACAGTGATGCAGAATTTATCAGCCTTCAGTATTTGTCACGGTCATCCCTGAATAAGGCGTTGAATGGAAGAGGCAGTAAAGTGTGAGCACACAAACCGTTTTGTTTCCGCAAAGACAGCCACGAAAAGAGACACACATCCACAGAATGACAAATACACCAGGATTAATAGAAGCAGCGTTCAGAGAAAGTGAATGAATGCCAGCTATGGTGTGTGCGGTTTGTAAATTAAACTACTGCTGTGTATATTTCTCAAAACAGGTGGCGGCAAAAGCATGGCGAGCATACAGAGCGGTGATTGTTGAGACCGCACTTGACCTAACCTTGGATGAATATTGAAAAAACTGGACTTTGAGGTTAATTATTTTCTGTGTCACTGATAGAGTTCACCAAAAAAGCCAGACAATAATGAAGTGTAAACAGTGGGTGAATGTAATAAAGTATCTGTACTTCGTTACTGTACTGAAGTACATTTTTATGCATCTGTACTAGGGATTTAACGATTACCGGTATAACGATAAACCGCGGTAAAATTGCAGACGGTTAGTATTACCATTTAAATTCTAATTATCATGATAATCGTGTTTGATTACCACAGAAAACGCCTCTGTAAAGATCTGCTTTTATGTCAAATATTTGAGAATGGTTTTAATTTATTACAATTTTAATTTTATATATCTAATATTTGGAACCAATATTCATTTTTAATGTCTTTGAAAAGGTTCGTTAAGCATCTTTGTGTTATTTATGCAATAAATTATATATATTTTTCAAATCGGATTTTATATATTTTGTGTGTTTTTTGTCCTTATGTGTTGATATAGTAGGTTAAAGTGAAAAAATAATAGGCAGTTGATATAAATGAAGTTGTGCTGAAAAAAATGGGTATAGTAAACACTTGTTTATATATTATATAAAGACAAATTCAAAAGTTCTGAAAAACGGCCAAAATAGGCTCAGACCACTAAGGGTTAATACTTGAATGTTTCTGCCAAGAGAAAGTGCATTGTGCCAATTATTTTATTTATTTTTTTTCAAATACCACTTGGTTAAATTATTTCAGTGTGTGTATAAGTACTTTTTGAACATTTTGAGCACAATTTCTACAATACCGCGATAATAATGATAACCGTGATAATTTTGGTCACAATAACCGTGATATGAAATTTTCATATTGTTACATCCCTAATCTGTACTTTAAGTAAAAATAATAACTCATACTTTTGATTTGACGCCATTAGATTTTGCAGCAACTATCCGTACTTTCTACTCCACTACATCTTTACAATTTATGCTGTTACTTGTTACATTTCATGGACACAATTTCCTCAAAATCTTGCATGTAAAAATAGTTCTCCCACTGATTAGGTTGTTTGCCATTGCATCAGGCGGTTCTATTTACTCCAGTGATGGCAGAGCGTACGTTCGGAGGCTGAATCTCTGTTTCAATTTGTGTGGAAAGTTCAGACGTCAAACGAATATTGTGAAATCCGAACAGTTTGAACTTGTCTATTGATCTGAATAGTTATTTGCAAAATTAAAAAAAAAACAACATATCCTCAATTCCCAACTGTGCCAACATGAGATGCACTGACATGTTTTTAATATAGAGTAGTGTTATATAATCACTGGTAAATATTTTTAACAGATGTTTATTGGTTGATGAATTAAGACAAATTGACTTTTTAAGCATGATTTTAAAACCTGTGTTTTTAGGAAGGAAATATGATGAAATATGATGAAATTGCTTTTTGAAAAATGTATGAAATTGAAATAAATATATAAGTTTTTAACTACTGTAATTATGAGCTAAGGTTAATTTTGTATTGCATGTAATGTAAATGTTCTATATTGTGTGTGCACCTGCCTGGGGACAGCAGATGGAAAGTAGCTTGTAGCTAACTGGTGCAAAGCATGTCTTCTGTTTGAGATTAATGTATTTGAATAGAATAGAATAGAATAGAAGCTTTATTGTCATCATATTAGCACAAGGCATCAACATGACGAAATTCAAGGTGCTCTTCAGGTCAGTGCAAATCAAGCTTAACATAAAAGAAAACATACTATACCTAAAAATACCTACTATACCTAATGTATTTGCACATTGACCCTGACAAATAAACAATAAACTAAACTAAGTCAGTTGTATTGAAAGGACAAGTAAAACCAAAATAACGAGACACAATAAAAACATAATTTTTTGGCATTAGTGTCATTACTTTTGGTGCTTGTTCAGTGAGGAAGAGATGGTAAAAATGGTCTTAGAAGTCCATACTGTGGTGTGTGTAATCTGGTTGCTGTGCGACCAGGAAAGTTGTGGAATTAACGGCGACGGAACAGAGACAGCGATAGGATTAGTGAACTTCAAGATTTCAGAGATTTGTGCATATTTAGTGTTTTTTGAGTGTATAATTAGTATGTAGTGCAGTGTGAGTCTGTAGTGAAGTTGATATTTGTTTTGTCTGTCTGAAAAATACTGCGCTTTTACTGCTCTGAACAGAGCACAATGTTGGAATAGTTTTTCAAGTAAATAAATTATTTAAATATATATCATGTCTTAATTGGCTTCACTTAATGGTAAATTAGTGGGTAATACCTTGTAGATAACTTGTCATTCACACAATAAGTACACCAACCTTTAAAATACACATATTATATCGTTAGTTGTAATTATTACAGCAGAGGCACAAATCAGTTTATCTACATTCTGTATTAAAATGTCACAGCCCAGACACTAAGACAACACATTACATGAGTACTTTAACTTTAAAAAAAGAAAAAAACAACTCTGACCAATCTGCATGTTGGAGGTCCTGTGGAAGTACGGTGGCAAACCACTTCCATATCTTCTGGGATTGTCCCTCGGTAGCTCTATTTTGGAGACATGTCCATGGCCTCTTGGAGGCAGTTCTTAAGTTTAACATTTGTTTTGACTTGAAGACTATGTATCTCAACGATTTAGAAGAACTCAAGTGTACTAAGAGTGATAAATGGTTATTGAGATTACTCTTAGTGGCAAGTAAGAAGACTCTGACTAGAAAATGGCTGAAAAGAGACATACCCACTATAAATGACTGGACTGATGTAGTGTACAATATATATGTCATGGAGAGAATCACATTTAATTTAAGATGTAAAACTGATATTTTTACTGAAAATTGGTCAAAGTGGCTCACTTATTACCTCCGCCAAGGAGGTTATGTTTTTGCCAGGGTTTGTTTGTCTGTTTGTCTGTCCGTTAGTGTGCAACATAACTCAAAAAGTTATGGACAGATTTGGATGAAATTTTCAGGGTTTGTTGGAAATGGGATAAGGAAGAAATGATTAAATTTTGGTGGTGATCGGGGGTGGGGAGGCCCACGGGGGGGGCCACTGATCAGCCTTGGCGGAGGTCTGCGCTCTCCGAGTGCTTCTAGTTTAAGATGTAAAACTGATATTTTTACTGAAAATTGGTCAAAGTGGCTCACTTATTACCTCCGCCAAGGAGGTTATGTTTTTGCCAGGGTTTGTTTGTTTGTTTGTATGTTTGTTTGTTTGTTTGTTTGTCTGTGCGTTAGTGTGCAACATAACTCAAAAAGTTATGGACAGACTTGGATGAAATTTTCAGGGTTTGTTGGAAATGGGATAAGGAAGAAATTATTAAATTTTGGTGGTGATCGGGGGTGGGGGGGCCCATGGGGGGGGGGGCACTGATCAGCCTTGGCGGAGGTCTGCGCTCTCCGAGTGCTTCTAGTTTGTTTGTTTGTTTGTTTGTTTGTTTGTTTGTTTGTCTGTCCGTTAGTGTGCAACATAACTCAAAAAGTTATGGACAGATTTGGATGAAATTTTCAGGGTTTGTTGGAAATGGGATAAGGAAGAAATGATTAAATTTTGGGTGGTGATCGGGGGTGGGGGTGGGGGTGGGGGGGCCCACGGGGGGGGGGGGTGGGGGGGTCACTGATCAGCCTTGGCGGAGGTCTGCGCTCTCCGAGTGCTTCTAGTATTGTAACTGTGAGACCGGACTTTGTATAATTTCATAGGATCCTCAAACTTTACTGTAAAGGGAAAAAAATAATAATAATATGGGTATATGAGTATATTGATACGTGTGTGATGTAAGTATATGTGGACTAGATGCTGCTCTAAAGCTGGACTCTCCCCCCCCCGTTGTTTTTTTGTTCTGTTAGTGTAAGTATTTGTGTTATGTTCTTCTCAAAAACAAAATAAAAAGTAAATAAAAAAACCAAAAAAAAACCCACCAAAAAAAGTAAATTTAAAAGTACATACTTAAGATTGTTTAGGTAGTACTTCTACTTTTACTTGAATATATATTTTTCAGGGTATTTGTACTTTTACTTAAGTACTACGCTTCAGTACTACTCACCGAGGGCATCCTGCAGGTACTTCTGTCCCACTAGTTTGAGGTATTCCTCTATCGCCTTTGTTGCTAGTGTGTTTTCTCTGAAGATGAGGTGCTCGTTTTCCCCGCAGCGGTCCACTTCTGACATCATAAGATCTGTGAGGAAGTCCTGTTGATACGAAAACAACACAAACACAAGATCAACTGAGAGCCTGGCCCTGATGTCATCCATTATTTACTGAACTCAGATGATGGCGGTTGCAATAAGCATCATTAAATCATCAAACTCATTTTATTTCAGGTTCCACATTCAGTACAATTTGATCTCAAGTAGGCCAGACCGGTAAAATAATAGCATAAGGACCTATAAATAATGACAAATCCAAACTTTTCTCTTAAAAAAGTAACATTAAATTGTGAAAATATTTACATCTGCAAACTATCCAAACAAAAAAGATGTGAGTAACCTGGAAAAAAAAGCAATCTCTTAAGAAAAATAAGGGCAATTTCAACAATATTGTGCCCAGCTTATCATTTATATACAGTCACAGAAAAAAATATTAGACCACCCTTGTTTTCTTCAATTTCTTGTTCATTTTAATGCCTGGTAAAACTAAAGGTACGTTTGTTTGGACAAATATAATGATAACAACAAAAATAGCTCGTAAGAGTTTAATTTCAGAGCTGATATCTATCCATTTTCCATGTTTTCTTGATAATAACTAAAATCATTTCAGTTCTTACATTAATATCTATGGCAGTGTACTGACAAAAACAGTGCTTTTAGGCATTCCGTGCTTTCTTTTCAGTCTGTTTTAGTCACATGATGCACACAGGAGTTAGTACTTGATTGCATAACCATTGTTTTTGATGGCTTTTGATGGTCTAATCATTTTTTTCTGTGACTGTATGTACATTACGGATAAAATCTACAAAGGCACAAAACAGTAACAAGCAGAATATTGTTAAACTTTTCAGGTTCATATTTGTTCAGGTTAGTCACATTTTATTATTAATGGATAGTCGGTTAATGTAAATATTTTCATAAATGAATGTTATTTTCAAGAGAAAAATGTGGAGTTGTCATTGTTTATAGGCATCATGTAATATTATTTTTTTCACGTTAAACCAAGAAGAAATTTTGGAGTTGTTATTATTTATTGCTAGGTTATTATGCAATTAGTTTATTTGAGATCATATTGGTCTGTATGTGGAACTAAAACGAGTTCAACATTCTTGACTGATAATATCTTCAGTGTAATTATTGCACTTTGCAAATTCATCCCGCGGGCCAGATTGAAACCTTTGGCGGACCGGTTTTGGCCCACGGGCCGCATGTTTGACACCCCTGCATTAAAATAGTAGCTGCATATTCCATCCTGTACTTCCACACCTGTCCACAAGTGGTCCTCTGTGAGCTTTCTATTGAAATCAGCCTCCTGTCATCTACATCAGTGTATATCCACTCTGTTTTCTATCTGGCTCCACCTATTAGACCACAGGTGTCAAACATGCGGCCCGGGGGCCAAATCCGGCCCGCCAAAGGGTCCAGTCTGGCCCGCGGGATGAATTTGTGAAATGCAAAAATAGTTCTTAAGAAATTAACAATCCTTTTAGATCAGGTTCCAGATGCAGACCAATTCAATCTCCAGTGGGGTCAGACCAGAAAAATTCTATCATAATAATCAATAAATACTCACAACTCCACATTTTTCTCTTTGTAAATGTAAATATTTTCATGTATTTACACTAAAACAAAGTATAATTTCACAAAAAAAAATGTGAATCATCTGAACAAATGTGAAGAACCTGAAATGTCCAAAGAAAAATAAGTGCAATTTTAACAACATTCTGCCTTATACTAAATGTTGTGTGTATTTGTACATCCACTGTGATCTGTAAGTTACAATGAACGTGGAAATGATAAACTGAGGCAGAATATTGTTAAAATTACACTTATTCTTTCAGTTTGTTCAAGTTATTCACATTGTTTGAAAAGACAGTTTGTAGCTATAGACATTTTCATTGTTTAATTTTACTTTTTTCACTGTAAAATATAGAGAAAAGTTTGGAATTGACATTATTTATATGTTATTATGTTGTTATTTTTACTGGTTCGGCCCACTTCAGATCAAATTTAGCTGAATGTGGCCCCTGGACTAAAATGAGTTTGACACCCCTGTATAAGACAGACTGTCTATACTGGTAAAAGGTATCATATCTATGTTGTATTTACCCTCTCTTGCAGCATTAAACAAAAGCAAAAACTACACAGTCTGGTCTGTGTCCATTATGTTATCAGACACCTTACACAAACATGTACACTCAAATACGGCCAAACATTGGCGAAAAGATACGAAACGGCAACATTAGCGACATAAATGTGTTTTCTATTTGTCCTGTTTTGCAGCTTTCACTGTCTGCCTTGTAATGATTATCCTTGTTTTTGGAAAGGTTAGTAATTGAGGATTAATTCTGCATAAATGCTATTAACTCAGACTACTCAGACTACTCAGACAGCGATCATAAGTCCTACTACTGCCTCACTAACAGCCTTTTCAGTCCTACCAGTGAGTGTAAAAAAGGCAATGAAGTATTTTCTCTTTAATTCACTTTACTACTTTGGCATGACAGGATTTCGATGACTTTCTATGACCGATACTAACCAAACTGATTTGTGTATATATAAATGTATATCTATGCAGACTACATAGTATTCATCAGGTGAAGAAAATAGTACTTTGGGACAGGAAATCATATCCCTAAATTCAAAGTCTGAAAGAGATAGATAGAAATGGAGCCATCTGGGGATGAATCATTGCTTTTTTTTTTTTGAGTCCTTCAAACAAATTTCTGGGTGTATTCTCATGTAAGTCCCCTGGCGTCTTGTTAAACTAGGGGAACCAGCGTAGCAGCGAGGGAGAAGAGAGGCGAGTGACAGATGTACGGGGAGGAAAGAAGAGGAGGGGGGGAAAAAAGAGACAGAGTTGTGGTCTTTTAAAGAACAGAGGAGGTGGTGGCGGAAAGACGGCGACAGAGCCTCTCAGACGGGTTCTATAGCTGCTGCAGAAAGCCTGTTATCCGGCTAATCAAAGATACACCACAGGGAGCCAATCATCCACTGATGTGAAGCGAAAAGGAGCCTCTGTGGTTAACGCACTTACACATTCCACGTATGCTCTCGCCCAACACAGATGCATACGTTTAACCAGAACGGAATAAACATAAACTCACTGACACACATATCACTTAAGCTAAATTGAGGCTGGAGCATCTGGGTTGTTGAGCGTGAAGATGACTTGCAGGTAGCAAGGTTATTATTGTTAACAAAAACTAACGAAATGACAAAAACTAGAATTGTAAAGACATTTTCGTTAACTGAAATAAAGAAAAACTATAATTAGCAGAAAAAAATAACTAACTGAAACTGTACTGTGTGCTTACAAAACTAAAACTTATAAAAATTATGGATAAAGTTCCCTTCGTTTTCGTCTTTGTCAACGTCTGATTGATATGAAATCTATTTATTTCACTCTAGCAATTTTAGCTAGCAGCACCATACGACACTTCACGGTCCATCACTTGTGTTCGCTTGTGGTTTAGAGTCGTCTTCTGGTCCCCACTCTACCTGGAAACATGGAGACTAAAGTTTGGAGAAAGCAGCAGAGTCCTGTCTGGGATTTATTTGAATACGACGGAAAAGAAGAGAAAAGGTGTGAAAAAACTAAAATGAATACTAAAACTAAGCATTTAGAAAAAAAAAACTAATAAAAACTAGAAAACCTGCTCTAAAAACTAATTAAAACTAACTGAATTAGAGAAAAAAAGTTAAAACTAAATAAAACTAAACTATAATGAAAATCCAAAACTATTATAACTAGGCCTGTAACGGTACACAAAATTTTCGGTTCGGTACATTTTCGGTTTTCGGTTTTCGTTTTTTTTTTTTTTCGGTTCAGTACGGGAAGAAAGAAAACCCCTCAAAATGTTTATTAATGCATTTATGATTTTTTTTTTGACATTTTTCCCCCAATTTTTGGAGACAATAGAATATAGAAAAACAGGAATAATAAAATTCTGCTGCTACAAATCAAATGGAAAATAAAATAAATTATTAATATTACTAAATGTATTTTAAACATTAGTATTGCACTTTTCCCTGAAAGGTAGTTTCGAACAAACAAGAAAAATCTAATCACAGTTCTGTCAGTTCACATTCTGCATAAAAATAACATAAAAATTCCACATGAAGTGCAACATTAACAAGAGGGTAAACTGGTATTCTGTTGAAACAAACTGAAGAGAAACTTCGACAACACAATAAACCAAATTATTTATTTTAGGACAGAGAACAAACTGTTAAGGACACTGTGTGTATTTGTGTGTGCCTGTGTGCGCGGGGGATTTTTTTTTTTTATTTTTTTTTTGTCGGAGCTGGGGGGTAGGGGGGCGCACAGTTATATACCTGGGGGTGTGGTCCATAACTAACGTAACGAATGCTGTCGTGAAACTGTACATACTTTCAACGTTCTATTTATTCCTCTATTATACAGCGTGTGTGACAGACAGACAGACAGACAGACAGACAGACAGACAGACAGACAGACAGACAGAGCTAGTGTCAGTGTTTTAGATCTACCGTAGCTCAAAGGGCCAAACAACGTCCGTCTTATTAACGTCTCTTTCCTCGTTGTTGTCTTTCACCTGAACCTGAACTGATCCAAACTGGACTGTAATGATGGTGGAGGGTCTTCAGTCTCTTCCTTCCGGGTTCACATCATATTTTTTTTTTGTTTTTTTAACCTTATATCAACTGCTATTTCATATTTAGGGTCAATGTGCGCTCCTTTATTAAGTCCGTGTGAAACTTGCGCGGATTTAAAGTTCCGCATCGAACGGCGTCTTTCATTCCTTTTTCTTTTTCTCATCATACTGTGCCCTTTCAGTACAGCCGTGTACTGAACCGAACAGGTGCGTACCGAAACGGTTCGGTTCGGTACGTGCACCGTTACAGGCCTAATTATAACCTTGGCAGGTAGAAGTAAATGATCACTCCTGCTCGTAACGGTTTGTTTAGGATCCGCTGTGTCTCTGTGTGAATCGCATTTATGGTAAAAGCATAAAAAAAATCTAAGTACTGATTTGCAGTTTACTGTTGAAGAAGTGTTGTATCAGATGTAAAGGAAGACCCTCAAAGTATCTGTCATTGCAGAGACGTGTACTGTCAAGAACTCTCTGTGCATGGAGGGTCAGAATTACCATACATCGGGCCTGCTGCGGAAAGCACCGCACTTCTGATGAAACGTGACCTTTCTGTGGTGTATAGACCATTACACGGGGATCTTGTTAGATTTTTCACTGGAATAAAATGTCATCCCAATTACAATCTTCTCTCCAACCTTTACCCCTCTGTGCCCCCCCCCCCCCGTCCACTCTGCTCTGCACTCCTTATGTGGCCACTGAGCCGGGGTAAATCCACGCCTGATTTGACAGGACGGTCAGATGAGTTGGAAGAGGCGAAGAAACTGAGACGTCTGCAGACTAACGGAATAATCCACTATTCTGAGTAAAGCTGAAAAGAAAAAAAGCGTCTTTACTGTGCTATATCTCCTTTTAAGAATTTATGAATATCAGCTTGAAAGTTAACAACAACATGAGAATATATACAGAATAATTATGAATCTGCATATTTGCCATCTCTGTATGCATTAAAAGTTTTCTTTCCTTTGCTTTCTAAATCACATTACTAGATCTAGACTATTAGTGCATACATGGATGATTCAATCAGATGTTTTGCAAGTTTTACGCATAAAGACCCAGTGCTACTTTAATGACAGTTCCCTAAGGATTTTTTTCTCTATATTTAACCATTCTTCAGGTATTTATAACTATTCATTGTAATATTATCTTTACTTTTTTTCAGTAAAAATCATGTATTTTCCTATATTTAATTCACTGATCATGTAGATAATCATAAAAATTTAAATTATAGTTGAGGGTTGTTATATCAGAAAGCGAAAACTGAAGAAAAGTGACTTTGCAGCAAAGATATCATTAACTGAGTATTAAACAAGCGTCTCAATCCACTGTCATTTATCAAACTCCATGGGCTTTATCAATGTTGTAGAAGATGATGGTGTTTCCACGTTCACTACGGAGCCTCTGAACGTCCAAATGGGTCATATCTGATGACCATGAAAAGACGACAAACTGCATTTTACACCAGTTATTTCCATGTTTTGATAGGATTAGTTAATCAAGTTATTACACATTTTACATCAGTAAAAGTGGATGTTTGGGTCTTTATGGGTTAATGTGGAACAGCTACTCACATTAAATGAAAGTATTGGGATGAAAGGTATTAGAGCTGCATAGGGATGTAACGATATGGAAATTTCATATCATGGTTATTGTGACCAAAATTATCACGGTTATCATTATTATCACAAAATTGTTGAAATTGTGCTCAAAATGTTCAAAAAGTACTTATACACACTGAAATAATATAACCAAGTTGTATTTAAAAATAAATAAATAAACCAAATAAAATAATTAGCACAATGTACCTTCTGCTGCAGAAACATTCAAGTATTAACCCTTAGTGGTCTGAGCCTATTTTGTCTATTTTTCAGTACTTTTGATTTTGCCTTTATATACTACATAAACAAATGTTTACTACATCCATGTTTGGTATCTTCTTTTTCAGCACAACTTCATCTATGTCATCTTTCTGTTATTTTTTCACTTTAACCTACTATAAAAACATAAAAGGCCAGAAAACACACAAAAAATATAAAATCTGATTTGAAAAATGTATATAATTTATTGCATAAATAACACACAGATGCTTAATGAACCTTTTCAAAGACTTTAAAAGTGAATATTGGTTCCGAATATTAGGTATATACAATTAAAACTGTAACAAATTAAAACTATACTAAATATTTGACATAAAATCAGATCTTTACGTAGGCTTTTTTTCCCCTAAAAGTGCAATAATCAAACACGGTTATCATGATAATTAGAATTTAAACGATAATACTAACCATCTGCAATTTTACCACGGTTTATCGTCATACTGGTAATCGTTACATCCCTAGAGCTGCACAGTATATCGTTTGAGCATCGTCATCGCAATGTACATGTGCGCAATAGTCACATCGCAGGTCCCGCAGTGTAGGAGGCAAATGAATTCAATGTGTTCTCATCTAATTTCAACCTGGGTACCTGACACACACTGCACGCAGCGATCCACCAATCACAGTTGTTCTTAATCAGTTTGCCGAAGCAGACGTGAGTGAGTCGCTGGTAACAACATTGAAAAATGAGCAACGAACAAGAGAAAATCACCAAAAATGACAACTTGATGAAAAAAAGAAAAGCAACGTCAGTTATCTGGAATTATTTCAGCTACAAGAAGGATGATAGTGAAACACGTGTTCTGTGTCGATAGTGCCTTGCAACTGTTGCCACCACAAGAGATAACATAAATAATTTGTCTGACCATTTATGTCGGCAGCACACACCTTTTTCATATCGCAGGGTAAAAAAAAAAAATCGCAATGTCACTTTTTACTAGTATCGTGCAGCCCTAAAAGTATCTACATACTTAATGGAAGGTAACAGTTTCAAAGTCTGTTTTACTGAGTTGAAAGAGACTGCAGCCCCCTCCCTTCTCCCTCTCGTCATCCTTCAGCCTTCTTTCTGACGCCCTCAATCCTGCAGCCTTAACCCCCTCCCCTCTCCTCCCCTCCCCTCGGCTTCAGTGCTAATAAGGAGAAGTGGAACACTCTCTGTATCGCTGCCACATCTGATCAGCCAAACCATGCCTCAAAAGAAAACTCCAACACAGTATATGGGGAAAGCAGGGTGATAGAAAGACGGGG
Source organism: Sphaeramia orbicularis (assembly GCF_902148855.1). NCBI lineage: Eukaryota > Metazoa > Chordata > Actinopteri > Kurtiformes > Apogonidae > Sphaeramia > Sphaeramia orbicularis. The sequence continues at coordinate 13,994,284 of NC_043968.1, read as the reverse complement.
TCGGGTGGGGTTGTGCTGCTCAGCAAGGCAGATCAGATCTAATAAATAGTAGGGAACAGAGTCCTGTTGGAGAAGATGAGAAGTTCCCTTCAGACCGGCCAATGTAAACTTATAAAGTCATGTTCATCGCACTGCTATACACACGACAATCTAATCATCACTTGGCACAGCCGCAATGTTTGTGTGAGTGCGAATGCGGTGCTTGAATGCTCAAGTTTTGGAGGTGAAAATGACAGAATACAAGCCCAGACTGAAGACAGAAGAGAAAAAATATACTCTTCAGGATTACAAGAACTCTCACTGCAAGTCTTGATAAACTCAAACCTGAATACGAAGCAGCTCAGACTGATGTTGGGTTTTAAAGACATGTTTCCCAATTGCTTCCAATTTGTTATGTGAGGAAAGAACGAGAGAGAGAGAGAGAGAGAGAGAGAGAGAGAGAGAGAAAAAAAATGCTGAAATGAAACAAGAAAAAGAACCATGTTTATCCTTTTCACTCACTCATGTTGATCTGTGTTTCTATGGTAATAGAAAACAAACACTGAGAGCAATAAAATGCCTTACAAGGATAATGCCAGTGCAGGAAAAAAAAAAAAAAAAAAACTAGAGAAACGGAAAGAGAACAAGAGCATTTTCCTCTCAATTACTCTTATTTAAAAACTCTAAAGCTGAAGAGGATGTTGGGTAACAACATCAATTCAGAGAATGATTTACGGCTTCTAAAATATCTTCTGTAATGTATAATGTACAGTGGAAATGGCACTTACAGGATAATATACTGTGACTTGTTTTCCATCTTAGTACAGATTTGTGCTTTTCTCCATTGATTTACATCTCGTAGAGTTAAAGGAGTGATAATTTGCTTTTTTTAAAAAATGGAATTATGCATTTTAAAACATTTCCCTGTGGTCTACATAAACTGTAAATGCTCTGCTTGCGTCTGAATTCTTCATTAATTCAACTCCACAGGTCCATCTTCAACAATATTTTTGAATAATGACACCAGAAAGGTCATTTTGAGCGCTGGCCCTTTAAATGCACATGACCCCACCCCCTCCAGGTTGTTGGCTGTGCTGCTCTGTCCTGTTCAACCAACAACTGAACATTTTAGGTAATTGGCTCGAAGTTTGGACATATTTTCAGTATGGACTACAACCGCTGCTGCTGACAAACAATTATGTCGTACTCGGAGAAATGTTCATCAGAAGTCTTGACCTTATTTGTTCAAATGTCGTGACATAACTAGTTATAGACGTAACAAAACAAGCAGGAATTAAAACAGGTTGTAGAAATCCACTTGATTTTTGCCGGAATGAATATAAAGATAGCTTTGCAGCACCTGGAGGGTTCAAATTCAAACGTTTTGAACTTTTAGGGTCCCCAAATACACCAATAAATGCACCAAACACTAATAAAAGTGGGTTTAGCAAAATATGACCGCTTTAAGACATTTTTCAAGGTGATTTCATCAAGTTTAGAACCTTAAATCAACATAAATAACAGTACAATTGGCCTCATAATTATTGCCCTGTGCCGTTACATTTCCATTCCTTCATGATTTATATTTCTGCTGCTGATGTTCAAGCTTTGCAGCACCCGGAGGGTTCAAATTCAACCTTTTTGAACTTTTAGGTTCCCCAAATACACAAATAAATGAACCAAAGATTAATAAAAGTGGGTTCAGCCAAATACGACCCCTTTAAAACAAATACACCCTACTGAACTAAAGCCACTCAAAAAAAAAACATATCACATTTACACGGTCTATTCAAGGCCTTGTTAAGTCATTGGGAATTAAAATGTTCAAAAATTCATTCAGTTTTATGAGAAGATGGTGAACTGGGAGAAATAATTAAACGTGGGGGTGACAAAATACCTGTTATACTCTGATCAATGAGCCTGGTTTTAGCAGCCTACGGCAAGGGCTGAGGAAAGTCTCAGAGAGAAAACAGGAACCACTGCACTCCTTCGCTCGCCTCATCTTTCCATCTCCTCTAGCCTCCTCTCTCCTCCCTCTCTGGAGACTGGTAGCTAGTATTACAGCATTATAGCCTGCAGCTCTTCCTGTGAGGGTCACATTGGGTTGGCAGAGAGGACTGGAGGCCAAATGGAAATGGAATCGGTTGTTCCCTATAGGCACAGAGGCTCGTCATTCAACGCACAAAATCAGGAGAGGCCGGAGCTCTCCTGATTTAGCTGCGACTGTGTGTGATCATTAGAGATATGGGTCTGGAGATGGGTTGGACTGGAAGGGGTTTTACAGGAAGTGTCATCAGCCCCCAAATATCATGTTTGTGGCTAGGGTTGTGTATTGGCAAGAATGTGGCGATACAATACAAATCACAATACTAGGATCACGATACGATATATCACGATATATCATGATACTGTTAAAAAAGCAATTTTTTGTTTTGTTTTTTTGGTTTTTAAGATTATTTCCTGGAAGAATTTAATTACACCAGAAATATGTACAAATACTAAATACATTTTTATTTGATCAGAACAGGATCTAATGTTATATCACAAAAAAAAAAAAAAAAAAAAATCTAATTCTTCTAGTTTCCAAAGAAACTAACATCTGCCTCTCAGACAGTAAAAAGTGCTTTTCGGATGCTTCAAATAAATATCAGTTAATAAAACTGTGTTAAATAATAATAAATAAAGTATAAACAAAAAACAAAAATTAACCTCCGCCAAATCTGCATTTGAACAAATACCTAAAAATATTGATACAGTACTTTTTAATATCGATACAGTATCGTGAAATGAAATATCGCGATATATTGCAGAACCAATCTTTTCTTACACCCCTATTTGTGGCATATTCTGTGGTTTACTCCCTGTATCAATTTGTGCAGCACTGATTGCTGTATGAAAATGAGGCAAACTTCCACATTGACATTTAGTTTGGCTTAATATCTTAGCAGAAATAATCTGTCAGCTCGGTGAGACGCCTTTAATTAATTTGCTGCGCACATATTGTTATAACATGTAAAGCTGAGTAAATGAAATGCTAACAAAGCTGATGAAAATGAGGTGATGAAGCAGTGGAGAGACAAGGAGGTGTTTGTTATGCTTAGTCACAAAAACTCCCAGATCCGTCACTGTAGAGCTGTATGTGTTTGCCTGTGCAGTATGACTCTATTTGGGTCCACATCCAGGAAAAAACATGGCTGCAATCTCCTTTTAAAAAAAAAAAAAAAAAAAAAAAAAAACAACTAAAAAAAAACCCACTTTACCTCTCCTTCCTCTGCTTCTCAACTCGCTTCAGTCACCACATGCTGACAGTAGATGGTCAAACTAAATCATCCTGGAATAATTTAACAGTCCTGAGGCTATGATGCATTGCCTTGTAGTGCAAAATATGCAAGGAAGAAAATGAGAAGAGCTAGAAAATGTACGAAAAGCTGAACGTGTTGAGCAACATATGCCCCGTTTCTCTCCTCAAAATCTAAATATACACACAACATTCAAAGATTACTGTCAAATTGAAGTGGATTCTGACGATTTCCTGCTATTACAAAAAGCTCTGACGAGTGGCCAGCGTAGTATAAACACTCACTGATCTCAGGGGATACACTCAAAGGCAACAAAAAAAACAAAAAACAAAAAACTGAATGTCATGTTAGTCATTTGTCACACTGTATTATGTACATACGATAAACTGTGCCTGCGTGCCACAGCTGTGCTGATGAGCATTGCTGCTCACTGTGACAGTGCTGAATGCATTAATGAGATGTTTTGGTTAATGTAACTGGAAGAGGGGAGCCGTGCTGCAGTCTGATGACAATACACCACTGAAAACGCAAACAGGAGACCAGACCGTTATATTTCGTCCTCTTAAGCAGGGTTGAGAGTTTTACCTCGAGGAGCAGTAACATAAAAATGGCATAATAACCAGAACACCACCCTCCCCTGGCCAGTTATCATAAGGATAAGTCCTCCTTATCATCACATCCAACAGTCAGCGAGGCCGAGAGGAGCGGCCTCAACAAAATTAGAACATAATCTTCCTGAGGGCTGAGGCGTCGAGAAGACTAGATCAATAACGAAGAGGATTCGTGCCAGGAGTGGATATTTTCAGTGAAGAGAGAGGTGGACTTCTGCAGGCAATACCAACATAGCAGAGGGCTTGTTGTTGGTACCGCAGAGCTTTAAATAGTGCTGTTGGGAGTTTGCAGACATATCGGCATGCCCCGCGGGGGAGAAGACGGCCTTGTGCTGTGACCTCGGAAAGCAAAGGAAAAAAAAAGTTCAATTTCTGACTTTCATTCAGCTGGGTTGAATAGCATTTGCAGCCTAATCAGGTGACACATCTTAATACTGCTGTAGACACTCTTGCTCATGCATAAAATTGAATGAATAACCTGCAATCACCTCTTAATATATTGTGATTATACATATAGTAGATGTGTGTATAAAGTTAGCGCCTGTGCAGCAAGGCATGCCTGTCGTGCTAACCAATACATCCAGACATCAATACGGCGTCAGTAATGATATCTCTCCAGAGAACTTTGGCCTCAGGATGCAACGAAGCATGAAAGAGAGAAGAAAGAAGACAAAGACTCAAAGTGGGGAGACGACTAGAGAGACGGGGCCGAGTGTGCGACCAAGCAGAATATTCGTTGTGTAATTATTCGCTGATGGGTGATAAAATGACACAGGGAGGAACAGAAGTCTAGAAGTGGTGCATACTAATGATGATAACAACCTGCGATCTGAACGGTAGTACCCCCCCACCCCCACCCCCACCACCTGTCCATGGATGATTAGACTCGATGCACATCAGCAGCGACTTGACTAATCCCTCAGTGGAGCAAGAATGAATCAGGGCAGCATCTCCAAAAAGGAAACAATTCACCTCTTTGTCACCCCTATTGGGTGTCAGGATGGGTGCAAGAACTTTTAATTCAAAGTCTGGTGTCCAATCGCGACTATGGAAAGACCTGTGTATTTACAGAATTGTGGATCAGACTTGACACTAGGGGTGGGTGGGGTGGGGGGACTGGATCACAACAGCAGCAAGTAAATAACCAAAGGCTCGATTTAACATCTGCAGGAACACAATAAGACCGGGCTTACGCGTTTTTCCACAGTTCATCTTTGCTCAAGTAAATTGCCCCGATTCTTCTAAATATAACTCAGTTAGAAAAGACCGCACCCTGTTTGGCAGCAGATGAAAAACAAATGTGGCTAAGGATTTGAGCACCGGATTGTAAGCGAACCACTGAAGCAGCGCAGGCCAAGAACCGTGTACAGTATATAACTGCATCTACTTTGCAGCAAAGCATATTCTAATTAGGCCTTGGGAATATTTTAGGATAAGTGGTTTGTCGGTAGGGTGTGCTGTGTTTGGCACACCATGACTGCTCTATCCATCAAGGCTAAAGGAAAAACATATCCTCCAGAGTATGCGCACTGCCAACTACAGTACTGTATGTCTGAACGCTTCACTTTTGACCTTGTGCGACAGTTTCATCTTCATATCCTGCATCTTTCTGATTTTTTTTTGTTACATTTAAGACAGAGGCTTTATTTCATTCTTCTTCAGTTTGACTATAGAGTGTCCATAAAGTCTCTTTACAATTTAACGAAGTTATTACAAAAGTAAATGAATAGACGAATCTGTGGAAACTTACAAAGTGAAAAATAAATATTGAAGTTTTTTTTCCTCATTTAACCCATAGAGACCCAAACAGTCACCGGTGACACAAACCATCTACACATATAAACTGTTTAATATCTGTTGATCCACTAATCCTATCAATACATGTAAATAATTGGTGTAAAATGCAGTTTATCATCTTTTCATGGTCATCAGATATGACCCATTTGGATGTTCAGAGGTTTTGTAGTCAACATGGAAACACCGTCACATTGATTCACCAGTAAAACACATAGAGTCTGATAAATGACAGTGAGTGGACACACTTTTGTCCAGTTAATGATATATTTGCTTAAAAAGTCACTTTTATTTCAGTTTTCTTATTTCTGATGCAATAACCCTCAACTTTAATCTGAACTTTTATGAACACTGACATAATTAGTACCACCCCCCGAAGGGAAGGCAAGTTGTATTGTTTTTGTGTTTGTTAACACTTTTGCAGCAAAACTATTGGTTGAATTTATACCAAATTGGGTTATAGATTGCCATCGATCCAGAAAGATGTGATTACATTTTGGGTAAAGTAGGTCAAAGTTCAAATTCTTTTCTGAATTTTAAAAAATCTTCCCATTTACTTATAGTGGGCAAAATACGTGCAAGGGGCGGGGTTTTGTATTGTACTTGGCATCACTTGTTAACTTTGAATTTTCATGAACATCTACATGATCTGTGAATTAAATATAGGAAAATACACGATTTACACCGAAAAATGCAAAATACAGAGGATAGTATTGTAAAAAAAAAAAAAAAAGTGGTGATAAATCAGTTAAGAAAGGTAGAAATAGAGAAATTGATTTGGGAACTGCCACAACGTAGCAGTGGGTTTTTATGGGTTAATCCACCTCCATATGGGCACCATTAGATGTACAAGGCACATCCAGACAGTACTGGATTTGTTTCCATGTTGGCTGTAGCATAGCCTCAGCAGTGGTGTCAGTGGCATCAGTGATGTTTTGCTTCAGGTTGTTTATGTCCCATATCTTTGTTCAATACACAATATCTTTAACATAACCCCATAGAAAGAAATCCAAGGCAGTGATATCTGGTGAACGAGGTGTCCCGGGAAGTGGACCATCCCTTCCAATCCACCGGTCTGGAAATATTTGATTTAGGAACCCACCAACATGCAGTTCCCAGTGTGGTGGTGCACCATCTCCCTGGAAAATGATGGCTAGACGAAGGTCATCCAGTTGTAGTGCCGCATGTTCAGTCAAAAGGTCAAGGTAAATATTTGCAGTAATTGATCTCTCATTGGAGAAAAATGGACCAATGATTCGATTGCACATGATCCCGCAAACTTTGATTATCACTGAGTACATAGAACTGTAATAAATCTGATTAGTATATCTCATTAGTTGCTTTTGTAATAAATGTTTTAATTCTAAAGAGACTTTGCGGACACCCTGTATTTTTTGGTTCTCACTGTATAGGAGAAAAGATGATGTTTTTGATTTTTGATGTATCTTGAGAACGAATAATCTTTCAACCTACGACTGAAAAATGCAATCCTTGACAGTAAATATGTTCCTGCAGGGAAAGCAAACCAAGGAGGTGAGAGTGAAGTAAAAGTTTTAGTGCTCTGCTGAACGTGGGGATTAATTGAAGTAATTAAAGATGTGACCGTCTCTCCGGGGACCCGCAGAGGCCTTCTCTCCCATCAATCAGCAGCTCTCAGTCCCTAGCTTAAAGCATTTGACTGGCGGTACAGCGCGGTTCTTCATCAGTAATCGTTCATCATTCCTCTGAGGCGTGATAAAGTCAAAGAAAGTTTCAAAGCGCTGCTGATGAGACGCTGTCAAGTAAACTAAATCGAGGCACATGTTGTCGCCGGCGACTGACGAGGCAGAGAAGAAGAGGTTGATGAAAGCAGCCTGGAGCAGTACTTGAACGAAAAAAACAGACGTGCTGTTATTTCAGACCGCAACTACATGGAAAACAAGCAGCCTGTTTCCTGTGTCGTAAATTCTCTGGGTTGAAATAAAATCTTTTGTCCGTTAAAAATAATTAAACCTCTTTACATCCTCCTTTCAGCTTTTCCTGTGTTTTCGTAGAGAGACAAAAACAATACGCAGCCAGTGTTTAGTACAGTGTGCGCTGTCAGGCGGATGAAGACGAGTCCAGCAGCCTGCCTCACATAGGAGAACCGCCTCTTACTGTGTTAGGCTAATCCCCCAACGCTTTGACTGCAACAGACAGCAGAGAATGTATTATTATCTTTCTTGCATTGGTATGCCATGAAGCACTGCAGGGGATACATGTAAGGGATTAGCTTGAGTTAAAAATGTAATACAGGCTGGTGCAGCAAGAGGAAATCACCTGTCTGTCTGTTTTTGTCTGCGCCGTATTAAAACCGGTGGGGTCAGGAGTTCAGGGAATGAGCAAGCAGCAGAGGAACTGTTAACCTCACTGTGTGTTTGGAACGTCTAGTCGGTACCTCGTGGCAGAGATAATGGTCTGATCATGTGGTTTAGTACAGCATGGCTCCAATGAGACAAGCGAAAGTAATGGAAAACAAGTGTTCAGAGAATGCAAACCTCCGCCAAGCACCCCGAACGGTGTGCATGTGTGGATCGACTATTTCTTTTTAAATTAAACAGTTTCAAGGTTGTTCCATACAGCAGAAAAAGTTGAAGCTTGGTACCAGTCATGTGTATGTCAAATTATATTCAATTCCAATTAATATTTGTTGAGTTATAATGAAAAATGTTGGTAAATGGGATTTTCAATGTTAAATTGAAATGTCCACAGAGTCCACATTCCACAGTGGATGTGGACAATTTTGTGCCAGATACAAGATATTGTGATAAGCTACGGGTGGATCAAATTGGAGGCTAGTCGGAGTCGTTTTGAATTTTTTATGAATTTTCGAAAATTGCTCAGTGATGAGAGATAGGAAAATTTGAGATTTTGTGACTTTGCTGTGACCTTGAACTTCAGCCTACTTGGCCCAAAATTTAATGGGTTCGTCCCAGGGCCTAGGTCAGGGGTGTCAAACTCAGATCCTCAAGGGCCGGTAGCCTGCATGTTTTAGATGTTTCCCTCTTCCAACACACCTGATTCAAATGATAAGCCTATCATCCAACTCTGCAGAAGCCTGATAACGACCGTCAGATGTGCTGGAAGAGGGAAACATCTAAAACATGCAGGATACTGGCCCTCGAGGACCGGAGTTTGACACCTATGGCCTAGGCCTATCTGTGGGCACAATTTGGTAAAGATGGTTGGAATAGTTTTTCCGTGAAGTTGCTAACAAACAAACAAACAAAGCAAAGTGGTCACAATACCTCATGGCGGAGGTTTAAAAAAACAAACAAACAAAAAAAAAAACAGACACATATCACTGGTACAAACCTTAGCCTTTCCAGTGCTCTGCAGAATGTGAACCAGTGCACACGCCATCTCCTCCTTGTTCTTGACGCTGATGCCGGGCTCCAGCACCGAGCACAACAGCATGTAGTTATTGGTGGTGTACTCTGCAAACTCCTTGTACATCTCCATCGGAAGGATGTTCATACTCTGATAGCGTGCCTTGATCCGGATCATAGGCCCAGATGTCTTGCCTTTTGGGGGGTTGGGCATGCTGACTGGATACCACTTCTCCACGAACTGCCGCCCTGTAACGGACCCGACGGGGATACTGACCAGTCCGATGTAATTGTTTTTGTCTTTCTTTTTCTTCTTGTCTGTGTCTTTGTACAGGTGGGCCGTGATGTTCTTGACGGCGGGCAGGTTATTGAACTCAAAGTGCTCCCCCCAGAAGACATTGTCCGTCTTGAGTTTACAGGTGGTGCGGGCGTAGAGCGCGTCGTCCAAACAAAGTTCGCAGAAGTATTTCTTTTTCGCCGGCAGGTCTTTGGCCTCGATGATCCATAATCGTAGCATGTTCTCCACCCGGCGACTGTTGTCCTGGAAACAGAGGAAGTGGTCACATTTTAGAGAATTGTTGAGAGTCACATGTTGCAAAAGTAATGCATTACAGTCACAGATTACTTTTTTCTGTAACCCAGTAGTGTAAGGCATTACTAATCTATTTTCAGTAATATTTTACTTGGTACATGTTCAGTACTGCTTGTGTTATCAGACCCTTTGTGCCCAAAATGTAGTTGCTCAAATGAAAAAAACAAACAAAAAAAAAAACAGCAAGACCTTAGGGAATCAAAAATTCATCAGGAAAGTTCTATTTTCTGTTGGTGTTCAGCCAATGGGTAAAGACAGCAGAAGACAGTCCACTGTCCACATGGACGTATGCTCATTACTAACCCTAACCCTGCTTTACAGAAGCTAGTTAGCATGATCCCTGTGATCAGCAATGACAAGGTAAGCTAACGTTTCTATGACTAGTTAGAATTCTTTATCTATTGCGGATTTATCTACTGGCGTCCTCGGTGCCACGCCCCCTGTTTGAACATGTAAAATGTTAAAAACATGCAAGCGTTCCTGCTGGGATTTGAACATCATAGACTGTAGCGTTTCTTGCTGAGCTATCCGTCCACATGTACTTCAGGGCGCAAATTTATCTCTATCTCTTGTTTTGGGGGGAAGGAGGGGGGTCTACTGCACACATGCTATTTATGACGAAAGTCTGTATGAAACTCAAAAGTAATACAGGTGCCATGTAACGCATTCCAATTCAGAGACAGTGATATTGTAAAGTAAGGAATCACTTTTCAATAACAGTTACAAGTAATCTGTAATAGATTACAATTTGGAAGTAACTTACACAACACTGTACATAACAGATCTTTCAATCACAGATTCCTAAACTCCAAGCTCTGACGTCTTGAAGACATTGTCATCATATACCTTATTTTGTGTGTTTTAGAATGATATAAACCAAAAATAGCATCACATCCTCACACTGAGAAAGCAAGGACTGATAAATGACAGATCTACAACAAAAACACAATGACAAATCATATTCCAGACTGATCAGTGATGAAATAAATACAGTCCATGAGCAGCTGCATCAAAATCCGATTTGGACAGTTTCTCTATCTGAAGTCACGTAACCATGTCAGACAATCAGACAGCACTTCAGAAAATCGTTTCTTTGCAGCTCCATCCAAAATCCTTTTTCTTTTGAGTTTCTCGCTCTTTAAAGAGCCTAGAAATTTCACTCCTACATTATTTCACAGAGCTCACCCATTCTTATGTCATCAATTGATTTAGCCACAAGCGGGGCATATTTATCTCCTGTTATTCAGTCTGCCTTGAAAACCTCTTAAAAAGAAGAGAGCAGCTAATAATTACATTAGCAGGAAAAAAAAAAATCGCAAAGCTGCCATTGGATGTTAGAAATACTGGTGGTTATGATTCAGGCAGCTCTGTAGTGTGCGAATGCTTTTCAAGGGGAAAAGACAAAGGCCACAATTGTCTTTTGCATTAAAATACAAACCACTCATTTGTGTGGTTTCCTGTTGCTAAGTTCAGAGTGGAATCACTTCATCTAAAACTGAACATGTCTATAGATGTGCCTTCCTGATAAAGATTACAAGTCACTGTGAGTTGCCAGGGCCCAGACAGATCACCACTGGTATTTGCCATAGTCTTTAACCCTTTCATGCATACTGGTCACTACAGTGGACAGTTATTCTCCAGCTGTTCTCTTGTATATTCATGGGTTTTATTGTTTTAGTTCCATATCAGCCAACACAGTGGACACTTACGCACCATGTAACTTTGCTGTTCTTGATAAACCTGATCTGCAGTAACATGTTTGAGTGTAAATCAGTTATTACACTGTAATTATCATTTTTTCTTTAACAAAATACTTTTTTTTTTTGTATATTATCTCCATGAAGTGAGTAATAACTAGTATTAGAGTATGTTTAAATATGAAAAAACATCAGATTAGCTGCATTAAAAGTGTTTATATTTCATAGTTTTCTCTGTATATCAGTAAATACATGTTTCTTAGCTTCAAAAATTAAACACATTGTATCCATTTGAGTGGACATTTTGCAGCTCCATGAAAAATAGGTTAATAAAAAGCTGTCAATTGCATTTTTTTTTTCATGCCTAAAGAGGAATAAAAACAGGGGGGGAAAAAATCATGATTAAGGTTCTCATAATTCATGCATGAAAGGGTTAGAAAAAAACCAAACAGGTCAGAGCCCTTTCCGTTTGCAGTTAAAAGAAACCAAAAATATCAGGCTTCACCTCTTTTTCTTGAGAAATGCCAGATCACTTCCCTCTAAATTCCCACATTCTGCATCCATGCTGTCCTCTTTTGCCTCTGTCTCTCCTTTATCTTATCCCATAGAGCCACCGGTGACACAAACCATCTACACATATATACTGTTTAATACCTATTGATCCACTAATCCTATCAATACATGTAAATAACTGGTGTAAAAAGCAGTTTGTCCTCTTCATGGTCATCAGATATGACCCATTTGGACATTCAGAGGCTCCGTAGTTACCGTGGAAACAATGTCATCTTCTACAACATTGATTGAGCAGTTAAACCCATGGAGACACTTATTTTTACATTCAGTTAAGAATATCTTTGCTGGAAAAAAGTAACTTTTTCTTCATTTTTCTGTTTTGATATAATTAACTTTGAATTAAATACAGAGGACCCAAAATTTGGAATAATCTGCCAACTCTTCTTATGGAGCTTCCTCAAATTCAGTTTAAAAAAGCTGTGAAAACTTAAAACTCTGCTCCTTAGTGATTGTAATTTCCACATGGGATACATTTCTAAGCTTGGTATGTCGTGGAATTTTATTTGTTAAAAATGTACTTTTGTGCAGCTTGCAAATATTTTTCTGTATTTTTAATTGCAGTTGTAAATGATCTTTGAAATCTGGAGGTTGCTACTTGTTAAGCCCCTTTAGGATTTTCAATAACCATCCATCACAATTTTTAACCGACATGTATTTATGTGTATGTTTTTTTTCTATGTGAAAAAAAATGAATAACATTTACGGAGTTTTAATGAATCTACATGATCTGTGAATTAAATATTGGAAAATACATGATTTACACTGAAAAATGCAAAATACAAAGGATAATATTATAAAAAAAAAAGGCTGATAAATCAGTTAAGAAAGGTAGAAACAGAGATAAATTCATTTGGGAACTGCCACAAAAGTAGCACTGGGTCTTTATAGGTTAAATGACAGTGTCACATCCGTCTACCTCCAGAATCTTTAGATTTGCAGTGTGTCCTCCACAAATCTATCAGGTATTTCTGACAGTGCTATCAAAAATGCCAAATACTTGCAACTCGCATGATTAATCTGCTGAGTCATCCAGCACACCCTGATCAAAATCAACAATGTCTCAGATATTACACTGTTAGATACTGAGATATCTTGATCTTGAGGCTCGCATTAGAGTTACATAAGCCTTGCAGTACATATTAAATATATCTGTCTCCAATCTCATGTTAATTATTTGCCATCAAAGATGACACCCCTAAATTACCCTTTACCATAATTACCCACAATTATCCTCTTATACAGAAGCTGAATAAACGTCTAGTTTCAAAGGAACGGCAAAATAAATGCATGTACAGTGTGTTTCATCCTATACTTTAGAAGAGAAAATACACAAAATAATAGCAGTGATACTGGTAGCAATTGTAGAGTGTGTAGAATGAACTTACCGCAACAGAAAAATGCTTATCTAACATAAAAGTGTTCAACAATCTGTTTCCATCTTCTATACGTGCCAAAAGACATTTCACTGGATCTACTATAATCTCTTAGTTATAGAATAATTAAAAAAGCAAAACAGGGATAGAAAAATACCCAATCCTCACGCAAAGAGCTGAAAAAGAAAGATGGCTTGAATGTTATTAGCAAGCCTTTTTAATTAGTGCGTAATCTGCTAAATGATGACGCTCTGAGACTTGGTCTATATCTTGGCTTGAAATGTTTGCTTTTCTCCTTCTGCTACAGCTGTGTTTGTCATGATTACAGATGGCAGAGATGCGCGAAGGAGTGAAGCACTCTGGGACTTGTGTTGTTCCTCCCTGCCACCTCTGCTACAGAGCTGGGGGATCAGTATGCACCATATAGCTCACTGTCTTTACACTAATCACTGTTGCAATGTGTGTTTTGAAATGCACACACTTATACGAGCCCAGCTGATTGCTTCTTCCCACCCGCTGCATAGTTACATATGTACCTTGTTCGGCTGCACGGCTCGCCTCAGATTCTCCATCCATTTGTCTCTCTCGGCTGATGAACGACAGGAAAAGCATTTGCTTCCCGTGGAGGTGGTGACCTACCGCGACGGCGGGGAGAGAAGGAAAATGAATGCTTTAAGGATCAAACCTCACACAGAATAATGGATGAAAAATAAATACAACAGAAATGGGTTTTACTAAACTTAGTTGCTATGCACCACTTTGTCTCTGACAGAGAACAGACTTATCGACAATAGCAGAGACTGAAGGTGACTTGGCAGTGTTGTGGAATGGCTGAATGGTGTGAAGGGACAGAGAAGAGGAAAGAGTGAAACAATTCATTTTGATTCATTTTACAGAATTTATTAAGTTCCACCAAACAGTTTATGGACAATAAGTGAAGTACCTGGAGATAGTGTAATGGGCTGTGAGCTGACTGTCCTTGAATGCAGCACTGTGACGTCATCTACGTTACCTTCAACATGTGTTAGTTGGGGTAACTCAGACAAACGTGATATCATGACTGGTGTAAATATACGCACCACTTTTAATTGGTGTGTTATCTGTACGCATTATAAGCTGTTCATACTGCGTCAAATACCACACACTGACAGTTAGGGTTATGTGAACCGGAGATCTTGCCGTAAATTGACTCACAATCAAATGGTGATGAATAACACACGAAAGGTCCAAAATGTGTATGTATAGCACGCCAAATGCTGGTGTGACATACAACACGAGTTCATGAGACCAGTATCCTCAGTGTAAAAACCTAAATCTTTCTCATTTCTAGTCAAAATATCTCATCAGACTTAAAATAAGACATAATCACCTAAAGAGTAGCTTTTCAGTGAGATATAAGAATGTACGTTTAGACAATAGATCTTGAGAATATTATTTCAAGAAAACTTAACAAGATCATTTTCACTTGTTCCATTGGCAGATTTTTTACTTGAATTAAGCAAAAAATCTTGAATTAAGTGAAAACATCTGCCAACGGAACAAGTGAAAATTATCTTGGTAAGATTTCTTGAAATAAGATTTTCAAGATCTATTGTCTAAAAATAAGTTCTTACATCGCACTGAAAAGTTACTCTTTTGGTGATTATGTCTTATTTTAAGTCTGATGAGATACTTTGACTAGAAATGAGAAAAATACACTTGGTAAGATTTAGATTTTCGCAATCCTCAGAGAGCCTACTCTGACTGTTTAGGAGGTAAGACACAAGAAATGTGTGTCCCTGTAAAACTTGCTTTTCTTTAGATTTTTACCTCCGCCAAGGAGGTTATGTTTTTGCCGGTGTTGGTTTGTCTGTCTGTCTGTTCGTGTGCAAGATAACTCAAAAAGTTATGGACGGATTTGGATGAAAATTTCAGGAAATGTTGATGCTGGCACAAGGAACAAATGATTACATTTTGGTGGTGATTGGGGGAGGGGGGACTGATCGGCCTTGGCGGAGGTCTGCGCTATGAGTGCTTTTCTAGTTTTACATGTGAATATTATGTTCTAGTCATTTTGAATTTATATTGTTTTGTATGACCAAGTATTGTTAGAGTGCATCTATGTGCTATATATTTTTGTTTTGTAGAGTTTGTAGTCGACTGCAGTCAGGGCTAACATTCATTGTCATTGATGTTTAAGCTAGCTCCCACGTGTTCTCTTTTTCTAATTTCTTAGTAACATACTTTAATATACGATAAACATGTAATTTTTAATAGAGCGGATCTCTGTACACATTTACTTACTGTATAAATCTATAATTTACACTCTGTACATATTACAATATAAGTCCTCACTGTAAATAATATGTACATAAACATATATTTTAATAGACCAGATCTCTGTACACATCTACACAGTTATTCATATTTATCTTACTTAATTCTCAGGCCATTGTTGTCTGTAGTCGAAAGTTTGTTTAGATTAGGTCTATGTTTAAGTGTGTTTGGGTTTATGTTGAAATTGTGTGTCGTGAGCTAAGAAAAGCCCAAGCCAAATTCCTTGTTTGTGTTCACATACTTGGCCAATAAAGCTGATTCTGATTCATATTTTAATTTTCTGCTTTATTAAGGACGTGCAAGAGACTGTCACGGAACTCAGAAATCGGAGAAGTTTGTGTTAAACTGTATGTGTGTGTGTGCGTGTGTGAGACAGTGAATTTTCAGCAGTGTACACGCTCAGGTTTTGTTGTTGTGTATTAAGGGGATATGGTTCTCATGTCAATTATTTCCTTAATGTTTAGTGTACAGACATTTCTTTTTGTTTACATTCAATAAGGGGATATGGTTCTCATGTCAACTTCACATGTTATTTAACTGTTAATGCATAAAAAGAGTGACTTTATGTTTACTATGTTGCTATAGCAGGGCTCGTGACTGCGACTGAATTACGGTCGCATGTGCCTGAGAATTTCGGTAGTGCGACTGTTTTTGAGATTACGATCGCACGGTGCGCCAATAAAAAAATGAGCGAAAATTAATACGTGCGCCTAGAATAATGGCTGCAGAAGTAACTCGTCAGCTGAAAATAAACAAGCTCCACGCCCCGCTGACTGAAGCGGAAAATCTAGTCCCCGCCCCTCGCGTGCGCAGGCGGCATAAACAAAGGGATCAAATAACTCCACCGATGTTTGAAACAATCTCCTGACTTCAGGCGTGGTGTAGACCACAGTGACTAAGGGTCACCAGGTCAAGGACACTTGACTTCAGGCGTGGTGTAGACCACAGTGACTAGGGTACGTTTACACGGCAACACTCCGCAAAGATTTCTCCTTTGCGTTATAAAATCATTCCGCGTTAAGACGCCGCCGCTATGATAACGATCTGCGTTAACATGAGTCTGCGAGGACGGCTGAATACGCTGTAGTGGCCATGCCAGACCAGTAGCTGGTGATGTAGAGCTGTAGTGAAACAGTGGTGGTAAAACAGGCGCCTGCGCACAAACAATTTCCGGTTTAGACAGCCTTTAAATGAGGAGAAGAAGAAGAAGAAGAGGAGGAGGCGGACAACACTATTTACAAACAACAATGGCGAGTGGTCGTACAAAGACGCAGGACTTCTTTGTCTGGACAGACAAGCTGAGCACAGTTAGCAGCACGTATGTTGTTCTGAAACCGGCCATTGTTGTTGTGGTTGTTCCTTCTTTTTCTGCAGCTTTATTGTGTCATAGAGGCTGGCAAACCAGCTTGGAGGCGCATTACCGCCACCAACTGGCCCGGAGTGGGTTAACTGGCGGTTCTTGGCTGCGCGCGCATGCGGTGACGTCATATTTTACCCCGGAACGCTCCAACTCGCGTTAACATGGAGCTGGAATGCGGAGCGTATCGATAACGTTCCACCCTGGACCCTGGTATCAAAAGTTTCCGGATTCAGGCAGTCTAGGCACCGTTTCCATGTTAACAGAAGGCTAATCCGCGATGAAATCTTCCCGGAGTCGACTGAAGCCGACGCCGTGTAAACGGCCCCTAAGGGCCTTTAGGCCATGAAATAAAAAAGTTGGTTGTTGCAAATAATGGTGTGATTCGTCTTTTTTCTCCAAGAACCAACTAAAGTATATACCACACATTGACAATTGTTTTGCACCTGTGTCAATGTAAGCTTTTTCTTTCATACTCTATTCAAATACTTTATTCTAGGTTGTTAACATTGCTTAAATACATATAGGAATATTACTTGGTATGGCCAAGAGTTTTGCTTGTTCTCCAAATTTTTTATATAATAGTGGTGCGCCTAGATTTTAGCCTGTGCTCCTAACTTTTTAGGGTTAGGAGCACAGTGCTCCTAGGTCAAAAAGTTAATTTTGAGCCCTGATAGTTTTTTAAGATTGTTTTAATTGAACTGATTTAACTGTTATACTGTGAAAATAATACTTAGAGCCTCCTCTGACTGTACAGGAGGATGTGCAAAAGACCGTCACAGAACTCAGATATCATTGTCCATTGTGTGTCATCTCAGAAGGAGGAACACAATAAATTCAAAGTCGACCCAGAGAAGTATATGTTTCTTCATAATATACAACGCAAAGTGAACCGGTTACACTTGGCGAGATGATAATGTAGACATGAAGAGACAGAAACGGACAGATAAAAATAGTGTAACAAAGAACCTTATTAATTCAAGCGCTGGATAATCTAAATGAGCGGAGGCTTGTGGTCTCCACAGTATGCAGTATAGGTATTTCTTTCTCGCTGCGGCTTCCAAAGACTCCCTCGTACTTATGAGCAACACGTACATGGGAATATTTGCGGTTAAAATATCTTTTGTTTTGTTGGAAATGACTCCGGTGCACTAATGATCACGAAGATTCAGAATCAGTTCCTACACAGCGAGCAACAAATTATATTTAGTACCTATGTACATTCCACTGCTAGAGAATATAGTTACTTAGATCTGCTGTCACTTGTTGGTGCTTGTTTCACTCAAAGGAACTGGCTGTGGTATAATAAATTTGGGCTACAACTGCTCATTAGCACCTAATCAAGAAATGGAGCTGAAAAATGAGAGAAGTTGGAGTTACTTGTTATAAGGAGTTGCACTCGCCCTAACAGTTGTAACCAAATGTTTCTGTGGTAGTGGCTTTCAAATCACTCCCTCTAAAGACTACAATACCCATGAGTTTTGTCAGTGTTACTGTGAAGAAGATGATCACAGCAAATGTAAACTCACTGTTGTACTGGTGAATTTGAGAGGTTCATGTGATTTACTGAATACACTTTTATTAGACACAGTCTAAAACACTGGTATTCTTTTATCTATAAATGTATTTGAGGTCTGCTTACATCATATTTGCTGGTCTACATCTGCTGGAATTACTTTAAATAACTACAGACTCCAGTCCCAGGATCTGTTATTGCTATGTGGTCCAAAAGTCAGAACAGAACTGGGGAAAGAAAAGCTTTTAAATGTTCCGCTCCCACTGCCTGGAACAACTGACAGAAGGAGATAAAACTGAAGGAACTGGTGTCTGTAAAATCTGTAAATGAATGGGAAAAGGATTCATCTGGATGTAGATGTTTTCTGCTTTGAGATGCTTTTAAGGAACATTGTTATACTTTTAGTACCTTTTTAAAATAATGGTGGTGTTTTATATATATATATATATATATATATATATATATATATTCTTAGTTTAGTGTTTTATGTATGGTTTTAAAACTTTTATTATGTTTTATGTCTAGTTTTAGTGTGTAACTTCTGCTGCTGTCTTGGCCAGGATACTCTTAAACAGGAGATTTTTAATTTCAATGAGCTTTTTTCCTTCCTAAATAAAGGTTATGAATAAAATAAAAAATAAGCTTGATATGGTGAGTAATATTCAGCTTCTGCTCAACTTGGCAATAGCAAAAACTGCTCTTAGGCAATCATAATTTGACTTTTGATTCATGCACACCTCTTTGTGTCTTTGTGACTTTTCAACAAAGAACAGTACATTTCCTGAAGTAGTTGTTCATATTTTAATGATTCAAACAGCAGTTATCTGGCATGTGTAAACCTTGGATTTTCTCCAAATACAGGTCACCGCACATTGTCAGTGCTTAAAATGAATATAAGCTTTGTTTCTGGAACTGGAAAACACCTACCACTAGATTTTTAAGGTCATGTAGCTGTGTGTATAAAACTTGGAAATGAGCTACGGGTGAGAATGCTCTTTTGGATCGCAGTACATAACATGCATAATTTTCTGTATGTTGCATATATGTGTGCACTCTCACCTCGAAGCAGTAGTCCTGCCCGAGGATGCTGCTGTGAACAGGCTTGATGATAACCTCGTCCTCCATGCTTAGGTCCAGGGCTTCCACAGCGCTGCTGGGGCTGAGCAATGACTCATGGGAGCGAGACTCCTTCAGCCTTGGCATCAGATGAGACCTAACAGTGGAGAGAGGAGAGGGAAGAAGAGGGGAGAGAAGTGAGTCACCCTGCAGAGATGAAGCAGAGAAAGTGACAAGAAGGGAGCATATGCATTGCGCGTATTAGCGAACGTTCATGGTGAGTGCGAAAGAAGAAAGTGTGAGGATGACGAAGCGAAGAGGGAAGGATGCTTGACTCGCCTCAAAGTCAAGCGAATCCTCGGCATGACAGGCTTGCACAATGTTATATCGGCACATGTTTGTGTGCCCGCTTCTGTACACACTTGCTAATGGTTGCTTTGTGAGTTCTCATTTTCAGCTTGAAACATGAATGAGCAGGAGAGAAGTTCTGAGTCATGCCGTGCTGATGCATGATGCAGCGTGACCATCTTTGGTCAGATTTAGGAAGACACTTTCCACAAAGTCAGAGTGGTCAAGTGCTTCAAAGAGATAAACATTTGCTTTGTGGAGCGTCATCTAACACACAGATGACAAACATAAGGCTCGTGGCCCACCAAAGGGTCCTGTCTGGCCCTTGGGATGAATTTGTGAAATGCACAAATTACAACGATGATATTGATAATCAGGGCGACACGGTGGTGCAGTGGTTAGCACTCGTGCCTCACAGCAAGAACGTCCTGGGTTCGATTCCAACACCAGTCGACGGGGGGTGGGACCTTTCTGTGTGGAGTTTGCATGTTCTCCCTGTGTCTGTGTGGGTTCTCTCCGGGTACTCCGGCTTCCTCCCACCATCCAAAGACATGCACTAATAGGTTAATTGGTTAATCTAAATTGCCCATAGGTGTGAATGTGAGAGTGATTGTTTGTCTCTATATGTTCAGCCCTGCGATGAACTGGCGATTTGTCCAGGGTGTACCCCGCCTTCGCCCCTATGTAGCTGGGATAGGCTCCAAGCGACCCCCGTGACCCTAGTGAGGATAAAGCAGGTTCAGAAAATGAATATTGATAATCAAGGATATCAAAATCATTTTAGTTCATGTTCCACAAACAGACCAATATGATCTCAAGTGGATCAGACCAATAAAATACTATTATAATAACCTACACTACAAACAAAAAATTAAGGATATTTATTTATTTTGTCCTTTTTGGTAATTTTTGCCATTTATAAATAAAACTATTTCTGGTCATTAAAAAAATGTGTTTCAATTCACACAAAAAAAGTAAAAAGCACTGTGCAAGTATCCCAACTGAAAAAAAATAGCCCAGAAATTAAAAAATATCCTTAACTTTTTGTTTGTAGTGTATAAATAATGACAACCCCAAGTATTTCAATTTGTTTTGGTGTAAAAAAGTAAAATCATTTGAAAATATTTACATTCACAAACTAACCTTTTATTAAAAAAAAAAAAAAAAAGTGAATAACCTGAACAAATACGAACAACCTGAAACGTCTTAAAAAAAAGTAAGTGCATTTTTAACAATATTCTGCCTGTCACTAAGTGTTTTGTGTATTTGGAGATCCACTGTGATAAATAAGTTGTACTGCACATGTTTAAATGATAAACTGAGACATAATATTGTTAAAATTGCACTTATTTTTCTTAAGACATTTCAGGTCGTTCATGTTATTCAGATTTTAAAGGCAAACTTGTGGATGTAAACATTTTCATAATGTAATTTTACTTTTTTCACTGTTGTTATTTTACTGATCCAGCCATCTTGAGATCATATGTGGCCCCTCACCACACAAACACCACACAAAAAGCTCAGGTGTCTTTACTGTGTCATGCCTTCCTCCTGCAGAGACACAGTGCACATGTCAAAATGTTGAATGGCCTGACGAAGACAACTCTGAAGTCCTGGCCATTTTTACAAAGAGAAAGTAAAGAGCTTTCCATTCTCTGCTGTGTTTGATGTTGCCCTAGTTCCAGTGCTTTTAGGATAGTTAGTAACTGAATGCCTCAGTGCAGTATCTCAACCTAACTGTGCACAATGTTTGTCTCCATTAAAAATGCATCTTTCAGCTCAACATTCAGTTTAATGAGGAGACAAACACCCTCAAACATGTCACGGACCAAATTAAGTCGTACTTTAATCCGTCTACAGCGGGGATATACAGGCAAAAACGTTTATCCAAGGAGACATTATAACTGTCAAAACAGAAAAGAGAAGAAAACCTTAGAATTAAATCTGAATATTATTAATATCCACAATTATTACCGGTCACGACGATTTTACTATTAAATACTGCTGTAAAACATCTTGAAAATGATTACTGAGGCACTTGGAGACTTGCACAACAATATCGCAGTGTTTGCTCAAAACAATTAGACAAGGTTTTTGACAGTCGTTTTCAATTCTGCTTATGTAGAAATGAATGGGATATTGTTATGATTTGAGCATCTCATTATTCAAACTGCAGTCTGCAAGGAAAGAACAAGAAAGGAATGACAGACATAGGCCTGTGTTAATACAATTCTTTGTAAAAACAAACATCCTACACAACCATTTGAGTATAGATTTCTGTGTGTACTCAAAAGGACCGCAAATTTAGTCTCTGCACCATTGTGTTGTACATGGTAGATTGGAAGATTTACAAGGTACACTTGAATGCAACATACAATCCATGTGTCACACATTTCGACAGAGACCAGAAGAGGAAAGAAACAGGGCTCAGTTAAAGTCAGTAATTTCCATAAATATAATTATAGCAATGGCCGAGTAAAGTCTAATCATGAAGAGACAAATGTCTATTCAAGCAGCGTTAGGGTCTGTATGCTGGAAAAACAAACGGGCAGCCACAGAAGGTATGTAATCTATTACACTGGGTTACAACAAAATGTTTTTTGCAAGTTGTCTAGGTTTTTTCAACTGAATTAGGACCATTTTGCACCGATAAATCAAAAAATGACATCCGTTTTTCTCAATCAGGTCAGGTTTTTTTGCTAATTTGATTTTGAAAAATTTGATCTTCTCACAAAATTGATTACATTTTTGTGACTTTATCAGTTGATTTTTTATATAGTTCTTACCCAAAATAGGTTTTAAGAGAAAAAAAAAAATCATTTTCTAACAGGATGTGTTTATTATTTATTATGTATTCACCGCAGATGTAGCAGAATACGTCAGGCTTATTTTTGCAAGATCTTCTAGTCGAAGCCATTTCATTCACCTGTAATATTAAAAAAAACATTAATCATAAATTGGCAAAAGTAAAATCTTCAGAACTCGTTTATTGCAAGAAATATGAAAGAATTTTGTATCATACGATGTGAAAATGCCCATAAATGTAAGCAAAAATGTTAAAAAGCCAATATGTAGCATAGTTCAGAAAGCTGACCTGATTGAGCAAAATTAATGTGATTTTTGGATTCAGCACACCAAAATGATCCCAAATCAGCTCAAAAAACTTAAACAATAAATTTGTTGTTGACCAGTGTTATTATACTGTCAGAACTATATAACTGCATGGACTGAATATTAAGTATCTTGGAGTTGCCGTGGAACACAATCAATGATTGAGTGAATCATGCAAAGTTATCAAACATAGGCCTATACCTCTGCTGCATCCTGTTGTTTCCAATTTTTAATTATTTGGAATACAATGGAATTCAATGCTGTAACTGAGGACAACTTTATTGAAGTGAACTCTTTGCTTTGGTTCCAAAAGTGGTCACATTAGTGAGTAGGGGTGTATTTCGGTTTGGTACAGGGGTCTTCGGTTCGATACATTTTCGTTAAGTTTTTGGTACAGTGAAGGAGACCAGTGAAGGGGGGTATGGGGGGTTGTGCTCCGTAACTACCTGTGGAACACAAGACATTTCTACAAAATATTGTTCAGTCATTTGTGCATTAACAGGCACCCACATGTTATGTATTTTTGAATGTTTAATGTTCGTTTATGGCAAACACTGTAATGTACTGAGTGTTTTTGAACGCCTCACAGTGGTGTCGAGGTGCTGCGAACGTGACCTCACAGTAACACCACAGCAGAGGCACGGTGAAGGAGAAGAGGAGCAGGCTCACTTAACTTTATTTAAAAATAAAAAGAAAAGTAAGTGCATTTTTAACAATATTCTGCCTGTCACTAAGTGTTTTGTGTATTTGGAGATCCACTGTGATAAATAAATTGTAATGCACATGTTTAAATGATAAACTGAGACATAATATTGTTAAAATTGCACTTATTTTTCTTAAGACATTTCAGGTCGTTCATTTTATTCAGATTTTAAAGACAAACTTGTAGATGTAAACATTTTCATAATGTAATTTTACTTTTTTCACTGTTGTTATTTTACTGATTCGGCCAACTTGAGATCATATGTGGCCCCTCACCACACAAACACCACACAAAAAGCTCAGGTGTCTTTATTGTGTCATCCCTTCAGTCATTTGTGCATTAACAGGCACCCACATGTTACGTATTTTTGAATGTTTGATGTTCGTTTATGGCAAACACTGTAATGTACTGAGTGTTTTTGAACGCCTCACAGTGGTGTTGAGGTGCTGCGAACGTGACCTCACAGTAACACCACAGCAGAGGCACGGTGAAGGAGAAGAGGAGCAGGTTCACGTGTTTTTTTCCAACTTTATTTAAAAATAAAAGTAAGTGCATTTTTAACAATATTCTGCCTGTCACTAAGTGTTTTGTGTATTTGTAGATCCACTGTGTAAAAACTTTTTTGCTAAAAAGGAATCCGTGGACTCTTTTGTGCCACAAAACTGCAACAAACTGAAAACGACAGTGAAACTTCACATGCTTTGAATGTCTGACCCGGCTTCTGTGCATCTGTTATACTCTCTGTTGTCATGTTTTGTTTTATTTGCAGCAGTGCTGAGAACTCACAACTGCTGAATGTATACAGAGGAAATCTTGCCCATGGGTTCTGCTTGTGTCCATCCTGCTTCCACAGTGTTTGCGTTCTTCACATGGGATACATGTATTCGTTCGGTACGCCTCCGTATTGTATCGAAGGCCTTGAAACCGAAATGGATCGGTACAAACGAGTGCACCGTTACACCCCTATTAGTGAGGTTAAACTGTATTCATTTTATTCGTGTATGATAATAAAAAAAATACAGCTTTATGTGATTTGAAGCATAATGTTAATTTTGCTTCGCTTCACCCCCTTAAACCCCCACCGGGCCTCCAACACTGGACCCTACCATTCTCCTGCATCCCCCTGTTGCATTTTTTGTGGATCTGCTACTGTATAGGCAGGAGTTGCTGGAAAAAGCTTACAGTACAGGGTGGGGAAGCAAAATTTACAATATTTTGAGGCAGGGATTAAAAGACAGTGTATGACCAGTTAGTTTATTGAAAGTCATGACAATTTATTTGCCACAAGAAAATTGACAAAATAGAAAATGTTTTTATTCTATGTGTCCTCCTTCTTTCTCAATAACTGCCTTCACACGCTTCCTGAAACTTGCGCAAGTGTTCCTCAAATATTCGGGTGACAACTTCTCCCATTCTTCTTTGAATGAATGAATGAATGAATGTTTATTTCAGTTAAATACAAAATACAAAACACATACATATTAAAAAAAAACAACAACAACAAAACAAAACACATACATATTAAAAAAACAAACAAACATAAACTTAACACATTTTGTAACTGAAAAAGGAAGAAGCTGAAGCCGGAGGCTTATTTCTGCTTCTCCTATTCACATCCTTAGTCCACACCTGAAGTTGCAGCAGAGAAATACTTAAACACAAATTATACTACATTCAGCGTTATAAGTCATTTTGTAATCATATTACTTTCATAGCCCTTCATAATTTGACAAATTCAATTCTTTTTGAAACTCAACAGTGAGCTACACAATTTCACTTCATCCTTCAATTCGTTCCATAGCTTGACACCAATAACTGAAACACTGTGATATTTAACGTTTGTTCTTACTTTACATTTTTCAAACACAAACATCCCTCTTAAATTATGATGTCCTTCTCTTAACTTAAAAATTTTCTGAATACAAAAAGGAAGGTTTTTACTTTTAACGCGAAACATAAATTCCATTGTTTTTAAATATACAATGTCAAGAAATTTTAATAAACCAGATTCTACAAAAAGTGGATTACTTGATTGGAGATAACCAGCTTTGTTTATGACTCTAATAGCTTTTTTTTTTGGAGTTTAATCATCTTTAATAGTATCTTTAAGAAAGTCAACATTGCTGTGTGATGTTCTATTGGTAGCATGTTCTAAAACGCCCCAAACAGCAGAATCCAGAGGGTTTAGATCTGGGCTAGAAGGCGGCCATAAACATGATTCCCAAAAATTGCTAAAGTTGGATTTGTTGCTGTTGTCAACAAGTGTTTTGGTGTTCTTGTGTAAGATTTTAACTTCAAATCATATTTTACTGCATTTCTAACGGTCTTGTTGTCTACCTCAACTTCAATTGCCATTTTTCTCATGGATTTGGTTGGATCCGTTAGGATTTTGGATTTGAGAGCTTTAATAAAAGCTTTGGTAGGTTTTTTGTTGCTCCCTCCACTTCCAGACTTTCTCGTAATAGTTTTGCTCATAGTCATTCTCTTCTTTCCATTATAAACAGTCTTTGTGGACACTCCAACTATTTTTGAAATCTCCTTTGGTGTGACGAGTGCATTCAGCAAATCACACACTCTTTGACGTTTGCTTTCCTCATTACTCATATGGCCAAAAGTTTCTGAAAAGGTATGGATAATAGTGTTAGGTATGATTATGACATCAATATACGTTTGGTTTCAAAACAATTGACGTAGTGCCTGCTGAGAAAAAACAACTAAATGTTCATTGTAAATTTTGCTTCCCCACCCTGTATATTGTGTTGGTTATTTGCTTACGATAAAAAGACAGATGATGGATTTATTGCTTTTAGAACTTGCAAGTTGAATATATATCAATGCAAATCACTACCATCTCCTGTACTTTAAGGATCGCTTCAATATAGAAAGACAAAAATACCCGAAGGCATCTTTCCTTCTCACATTTTATGAATTTATGAATATTCTATGGGCTGTACTGTGGGCAAGATCTGCCCACAAGCCACCAGTTGATGATCTATAGAGTCCACAGAGTCGTCTTGCATTTCCATTAACAGTCAACCTTGCCAACGGTCCAGTCAGCCTCGCCTTGATAAGCGGATGAAAAGCTAAATACACTAGTGGGGGATGTAAGCAGCATCACGCGAGCATCATAAACATTAGCCCCTGACTCTCAGAACGCTGGCGGGATGAGACAGACAGAGGGTCAATTGCTGGTGTAATGAGTAGGGGACATTCTTCTTATAATGCCCTCTATGGAGAGCTTACACACTAATCCGATGTATGTGTGCGCACGAGTGTCTGCCGAGGACACACAAAAAAAAAAAAAGCTAATAAATAAATAAAAACAGTGTCCATAATTAGAGCTCAGCGGTGGCGTGCAGCTCCATGTAAAGCCAGTAAGCTTTGTTGTCAAATCCGGTGTCCACTGTGAGGCGGGCAATAATCATCGAGACCCCCTGGTTCACCCCCCCCCCCTTTATCTTTCACTCATTCAGCCCATCTTTCTCCCTCACTCACAGATAAAGATGTACTGACACACACACATACACCAAACTCCAGCGGAAGTGTCTGTACACTTACTGTAGTTCTGCGTTGTGATTGGCTGACTGGGTACTGGGCAGAACAGAGAGCGAGTCAAGTAAGCGGAGAGGAGGGGAAACGTGGGCTTTCTGGGGGGAATTCACAAAAGAGATGGCGTATTGTTTTTTTTTTGTTTTTTTTTTTTAAATGAAACCACAACGCACAGGTCTGTACTGAAATGTTTCTGCCTGTCAACAACAGACTGACTGACTAAATGAAAATGCATTAAAGGAGCAGGTGCAACAAAACTCCTTAGTCATCTTCACATGAAAAAAAACCAAGCTCACGTCGTGTTATATGTTCCAACTGCAAACCTGGATGATGCAGCTAATTCCTTCAGTAAGTGACAACAACATGAAACTAATGCGATGCGTGTAGTGTGTGTCACGTACTAAAAGCGTGTCTCTTTTAGTACTCTGCAGCACGTTGTGAAGAGAAATTGCCACATGCACAGGAGTTTATTTTGTATTATGATTTTCTCTCCAAATATCACATTATAGGTACATTAGTGTCAGTGGAAACGCTGCGAGACTGTGAAAGTACGAATAGATGAATAATAATGCTACGTGTCATCTGTGTAGCGCAATATTAAATTGTACTGTAAGGTGTAATTTGGAGCCTATTGTGGGCCGCTTGTAATAACGACAATGAAAGACTGTCGAGTGTGTGATGTCTGCTCATAACTTCACCCAGTTTGACACCGTGTTCGTGTCGGCCCCTTGCAAATAAAAAGCTGGGATGAGTAGTCCTCGTCCCGCTGTCCTCGGCTCCTGATTTTTTTTTTTTTTTTTCTATTCTTTGGTTCCCTCCCCCACCTCCAACGTCGCCTATTCTCAGCAAATGTCCTTCTTTGTCCTTGACAATCGTCCAGTCCTCCCTCTCTCTCTCTCTCTCTCTCTCTCTCGCTGCTCCTCTCCTGTCCCCTCTCTCTCTCCTCACTGTTTACCTGAGCTGTGTGGTAGAGTTTATGTTCGCTGGATTCTTGCGAACCGTCTGGTACACATCTTTCTTCCTCTTCCACGTTCTGTTTCTCCTCCTTTGGCAGCCTATCATCAGTGTTGTGCAAGTTACTTCCAAACTGTAATACGTTACAGATTACTTGTTACTGTTATTTAAAAGTAATTCATTACCCTACAATATTACTGTCTCGGAATTGGAATGCACAACATGAGTCCTGTATTACTTTTAGGGATGCACCGATCCGACTTTTTCAGTTACGACGCCGATACCGATGCTGGGGGCCTTGCGTATCGGTTCATACCCGATACCGATCCGATATTATTGTTGATTTGGAAAAGAGGTTCTCAACTGGGGGGCATTGGTTCCTGCAGCTGTATGTCTTGTGCGTACCTCGTGATATTTAAGAGAGAGAGACGAACGTCGCGATATGTACATCCTGGTCTTACAATTTATGTCATATCCCCCATCAATGGGCGTCACGCTACTTTTAGAATTACGTTCGGCATGCACGATGTAGCCCGTGTCACAAAATTTTTAAGGGGAAGGATCGGTCTAACAGATCAGTTGCTTTTACCAATCCCTAATCCAGCTAAAATGTTGATATCAGGGCTGATATCCAATCCTAATATTGGGTTGGTGCAACCCTAATTACTTAACCCTTTCATGCATGAATTATGAGAACCTTAATTAAGGTTTTTTTTTTTTTTTTCGGAGTGTTTTTATTCCTCTAGGCATTAAAAAAACACAATGCAATTGACATTTTTTATGAACCTATTTTTCATGGAGCTGCAAAAATATCCATTCAGCTGGAGATCATGCATTTAATTTTTGAAGCAAAAAAACATATTTACTGGTATACTGTGTGAAAACTATGAAATAAAAACATTTTTAATGCAACTAATCTGATGTTTTCTCATGTTTTACCATACACTAATACACGTCATTACTCACTTCATGGAGATAATATGCAAAAAAGAAACCATTTTGTTGGAAAAAAAAAACCCAAAACAAAACTGTTAAATACAGTCTAATAACAAGAACAAGCACTTGATTTACTCTCAAACATGTTACTGCAGATCAGGTTTATGAAGTACAGCAAAGTTACAGTAATGGTATGAATTGCAGTGTATGGGATGATGCATTAGTGTCCACTGTGTTGGCTGATATGGAACTAAAACAAAATCTATGAATATACAAGAGAACAGCTGGAGAATAGATGTCCACTGTAGTGACTACTATGCATGAAAGGGTTAATTACTGTTATTTAAAAGTAATTCCTTACCTTACAATATTACTGTCTTAGAATTGGAATGCATTACATGACTCCTGTATTACTTTTGAGTTGCATACAGACTGTCATCATAAATAGCATGTGTGCAGTAGAAACCCCCCCACCCCCCACCCCAAATACAAGAGATAAGAGCCTTGGGACACATACATTTGCACCTTGAAGTACATGTGGACGAATAGCTCAGTAACACTGCGGTCTATGATGTTTGAATCCCACCAGGACCACTTGCATTTTTTTTGACATTTTACATGTTCAAACAGGGGGAGCGGCACGGAGGATGTCAGTAGATAAATCCGCAATCAGTAAAGAATTCAAACTAGTCACTGAAATGTTAGCTTACCTTGTCATTGCTGATCACAGGGATCATGCTAATGCTAACTAGCTTCTGTAAAGCAGGGTTAGGGTTAGTAATGAGCATACGTCCATGTGGACAATGGACTGTCTTCTGCTGTCTGCACCCATTGACTGAACATCAACAGGAAATAGAACTTTCCGGACGCATTTTTGATTCCTGAAGGTCTCACGGTCTTGCTGTTTTTTTTTTTTTATTTGAGCAATTAAATTACGGGTGAAAAGTGTAACATAAGCACTATTGAACTTGTACTGAGTAAAATATTACTGAAAATTGATTAGTAATGCACAAATATGCTTATGGTTATTGTGACCAAAATTATCACGGTTATTATTATTATTGCGGTATTGTTGAAATTGTGCTCAAAATGTTCAAAAAGTACTGATACACACACTGAAATAATTGAACCACGTTGTATTTTGAAAAAAAAACAAAACAAAAAAAAAACAAAAAAACCCAAATAAAATAATTGGCACAATGTACTTTCTGTTGCAGAAACATTCAAGTATTAACCCTTAGTGGTCTGAGTCTATTTTGGCCGTTTTTCAGTACTTTTGATTTTGCCTTTATATACTATATAAACAAAAGTTTATTATACCCATGTTGGGTATCTTTTTTTCAGCACAACTTCATCTATCTCATCTGTCTATTATTTTTTCACTTTAACCTACTATATGAACACAAAAGGCCAAAAAACACAAAATATATATAAAATCTGATTTGAAAAATGTATATAATGTATTGTGTAAATAACACAAATATGCTTAATGAACCTTTTCAAAGACTTTAAAAGTGAATACTGGTTCCAAATATTAGGTATAAACAATTCGAATAGTAAAAAATTAAAACTATACTCAAATATTTGACATAAAAGCAGATCTTTACATAGGCGTTTTCTCCGGAAAAGTGCGGTAATCAAACATGGTTATCATGATAATTAGAATTTAAATGGTAATACTAACCGTTGGCAATTTTACCACGGTTTATCGTTATACTGGTAATCGTTACATCCCTAGAAAATAGTCAAACAATGGCCATAAGGTTCCATCTTTAATGCACATGTGTACATTTGATTGTTTACATGTTAATATTTGAATGTTTCTGCAACAGAGAGTACATTGTGCCTATTATTTTATTTATTTATTAAAAAATACAACTACAGGGTTACAGCAAAAAGTACTCTTTCACTAAAATGCATGACTTTTGTAACATGTTACTTCCAACACTGCCTATCGATCGATCCTTCTACGTCTTTTTGGGGGCCTTCGTTTGGGCCACTTAAATATTTTAGATGCTGTGCAGAGATACTCAGGTCTGCTCCTGTTCAGAAACGTCAAATGTCTTCTACACACAGACAGAGCTGTGTCAAACCCCGTAGTAAAATACATAATTTAAAAGGTCGAGCCATAAAGAACAGGCTTTTTGAAAGACCTTGTCAGAATTACTGGAGAGGATGGAAAGAGCACCTGTCATATTGTACATGTGCGGTAATCACATGAAAGACTACACATATCCAAAAACCACACATCTCTATTTCTACTGTATATTTGTCAAGTCTGATAATGGTTATGTCAATGTTCCTACACATTTTCTATTTCAAAATGTCATACTTTTCATTCCTGACTTTTCTAAAGCCTTCTGTAGATGTTTCAGAGCATATCTGACAACTGAGTACAAATACTAGGATGTATATTAAGTACATAAATGCTTTTAAATGGATAATTTCTTTTAGTTCTGGGTCAAAAAGTGTGAGTGTGTGCACAAGTCTGTAAATATAGCTTACACATACTACCTCCCTCATGTGGGAGATGCTAAATGATTTTACACAAACTTTGTATTTATCTTTCTTTTCCCATTTGGAGTCCTTAGCCAACCAGGTTTTACATTGGGGATTGTTAAGCCTGTACAGTCTGCCTGCTCCTAATGGCATTAAACTCACTCTGTCTCTATGATTAATTTATCTCTGTGATCATTTCATTTTTACCTTCTGAATTTTACATTTTAAAAAACTAATTAGTCGGAGTAGTCTTGTGGAAATACTAGTTTTTTGTCCGTGCTTATTCAGCCCTTCTCCGTGTTACGCATCAAGTAAAATGTTGCATAAGATTTCATATCATTTCCAAACTGAACAGAAATGATTCCATGTCATGTTAATACGTATGGCATTTCACTGCTGCTTCACAGGTAGCATTTTTTTACTGAATAATTGAGATCTGTGTGTAGACTGCTCCAGCCACTTGTCACTTTAAGTCAATAACTCATTTATTACCAATACCTCATCTGTTACCTTCACTATTGCACCTTTATTGTCTATTTATTGTCTCCCTGCTGTTTATATTTCTATTCTATTCTATTTTTTTGTATTTTTTTCTACTATGTTTGTTTATGCAAATGGGACCTTGGAGTTTTATAATTTCAGTTTACTATATATTATGTACATATGGTCATCTTTTCTTAAGTTGTTGTGTTTTTAGATTAGATGCATGTAGGGATGTAATGATTACCGGTATAACGATAAACCGCGGTAAAATTCTCGAGGGTTAGTATTACCGTTTAAATTCTAATTATCATAACCGTGTTTGATTACCGCACTTTTAGAGAGAGAGAGAGAGAGAGAGAGACTATCTCTGAAAAAGAAACTAAAACAACTCAAACTTGATACGGAAAACAGTAGGGATGTAACGATATGAATATTTCATATCACGGTTATTGTGACCAAAATTATCACGGTTATCATTATCATTATCACGGTTATCAAAAAAACAACAACAACAAAAAAAAACAAATAAAATAATTGGCACAATGTACTTTCTGTTGCAGAAACATTCAAGTATTAACCCTTAGTGGTCTGAGTCTATTTGTCTGTTTTTCAGTACTTTTGATTTTGCCTTTATATATTATATAAACAAATGTTTACTATACCCATGTTTGGGATCTTTTTTTTCAGCACAGCTTCATCTATCTCATCTGTCTATTATTGTTTCACTTTAATCTACTATTTGAACACAAAAGGACAAAAAACACACAAAAAAAATATAAAGTCCGATTCGAAAAATGTATACAATTTATTGTGTAAATAGCACAAAGATGCTTAACGAACCTTTTCAAAGACTTTAAAAGTGAATACTGGTTCCAAATATTAGGCATATACAATTAGAATTGCAAAAAATTAAAACTATATTCAAATATTTGACATAAAAGCAGATCTTTACATAGGCGTTTTCTCCGGAGAAGTGCGGTAATCAAACACGGTTATCATGATAATTAGAATTTAAATGGTAATACTAACCGTTGGCAATTTTACTGTGGTTTATCGTTATACCGGTAATCGTTACATCCCTAGAAAATAGTCAAACAATGGCGATAAGGTTCCATCTTTAATGCACATTTGTTTGTTTGATTGTTGACATGTTAATGGGGCGGCCATGGCTCAGTTGGTAGAGTGGGTCGTCCAATAACCAAAGGGTTGGCGGTTCGAATCCCACTCTGTCCTAGTCAGTCCATTGTGTCCTTGGGCAAGACACTTCACCCTCCTTGCCTCCAGTGCCACCCACACTGGTGTATGAATGTTTGGTGGTGGTCAGAGGGGCCGTAGGCGCAAAATGGCAGCCACGCTTCTGTCAGTCTGCCCCAGGGCAGCTGTGGCTACAGATGTAGTTTACCACCACCAGAGGGAGAATGTGAGAGCGAATGAATAATGGGTCAATAATGTAAAGCGCTTTGGGTGTCTAGAAAGGTGCTATATAAATCCAATCCATTATTAATATTTGAATGTTTCTGCAACATTGTGCCGTTATTTTATTTATTTATTTATTCCAAAATACATCTTGGTTAAATTGTTTCGGTGTGTGTATTAGTACTTTTTGAACATTTTGAGCACATTTCAACAATACCGCGATAATAATAATAACCGTGATAATTTTGGTCACAATCACTGTGATATGAAATTTTCATATCGTTACATCCCTAGATGTATGTTTTCATCTACAGTAGAAAAACAAGAACTCATTGCCATGATATCAAGGTTGACTATAAACTTGCGTTGACCTGCTTGTTAACATATTTTATGACTGTATTTTTCTTTTCCATTTCGTCACAAAACACACCAAAACAACTGAATGGAAACCCATCAACCCTGTAAAATCCTTACTATTAACTTCTTAAAGAGTGAGTCCCAGTAAAGATGTCCTCTATCTCTTCAGTGAAAGCCATGTGCCACAAATGCACTTAAATGAAGTGGATATTCTTGCAGCTTATCTGCTGAATTTTTTTTTTTTTTTTTTTTTTTTTTTTTTTTACAGTTGTGCTGAAGGAGATGTAGTTATCTTATCCTCCATACAAACCTTAAAAATCTTTGCCACTGGATCAGGCTAAATCCTATCAGCACAGTCTGGGAAGTAGACGCACTATTCAGCCCTACTCAGGTCTGTTCAATAGAAACCCAGTTAAGAGCAGGGGCCAGGGGAGAGCGTGGCCGAGTAATGGGTTCTGAGTGGGTCTGGGCTGCACCCGGTACGCTTTGTCTCTGCGTCCTGTTAAAAGAGTTCATCTGATAGCCTGTCTGGGATCTGATATAGTCTGAAACCTCGGGCCCATATAGGCGTCTGAGCACTTAAGACTTCTAACACACTGGCTTGTTGGGTGGCTCCATGTTTGTACTGATAGCTCCAGATAAGCTGAATTAATGTGCTGAAAATAACAGTCTCTTTAGAACTTCGCGTATGTTTTGTTTTGTCATAATCACATGTACAACAACAACAACAACAACAACAACAGCCGCTAGTCCATGTGAGGCCAGAGCTAATCTTCACAATAATAATAATAGCCCCTTTGTACATGGATTCCACTCACATCACTGTAATGCATGTGTAAATGTCCAAACCTAAAGCTTAGTGTACGACATGCATAACCCAACGCTACTTAAGACAGGTTTCCAAGTCCTGCTAAGAGTTAAGAAGCTTCAGTGTAAGTTGGGTAAGTCGTCCTTCTAGCAGTGGATGTGGATACCGCCCTGTAAGGTGTTTACACAGTATTGTTTCTGCCGTCTGAGCTGCATTTACAACAATCAATACTCTTTTCCACTTGCAAACTCACACAGCAATTACTTGTTAACTTGTTATCACCCTTAATGCTCTTTCCAAAACAAACACCTAGACACAGGGTGGGGAACGCTAGTGGGTAGGCCTGTCACAATTACTGCATAATTATCGTAATTATATGATCTAGCCACACTTACTTAGCGTTATCGTGACGGTTGTCTCCATTCAGCTGGATAAAGATAGCAGAAATATTGTATTTCTGCCGCTATTTCCGCAACATCTTCAACCATTTGAGGTTTAACTGGGATCGAGACTGGCCCCTAGCCTTTATGATGAGTTATTTCTTTGTATTTTTCTGTGTCTATTCAATTATTTTTGTCATTTATGCCAAATGTGCCCTGTGCAATTTTTCTTTACAAACCTTTCAGGGCAAACCAAAACGAAATTTTTTATTTATTTCAGTGATAAACACCACAAAACAGCTTTTCTTCTGTACTGTCTGTGTGTAAATGAAGTCATAATTAAGCTTATATTACACATTACACAAGTGGCACACGAATTAACAGAAGCATACATTTACATAATTGATTTCAATCATCTGCATCAAAATGAATCATTAACTAAAAATTCATTATCGTAACAGACCTACCACTGGGTAAGCATAATAACAGCAAGAGCCTGAAGAGGACATACAGCAAAACAAACTGGTGTAATCTAAGTATTTTACAAAATATAAATGCACACTTGTCTTAATGGAAAAGTCTAGTGTGTGTCTATTAGCATTAGATTCAAGACACTAAGCTTTTATTTTGACTCGTAGTGATTATTGAGTAAAAACAAAACTCATTGCTACCATTCTGATTATCATACCGTTTAGTGCCTCAGCTGTTGGTTGGTGAAAACAAGCAGTCTAAAAGATGTCACCTTGGGCTACGAGTAATTACAGGACGCTTTTCAAGATTTTTTTTTTCCTTTCTAGATTCATCAGCAACTCCCTCCTGCTGGTTTGCCTTGTTTATGACATTCCAATCCAAGCAACCTCAAGCTAGACATGTTTACAGGATATCTGCAGGAAACCAAATGGATGACTTTTTATAGACATTTTTGAAGGCATCTTTGGCCAAATTTAAGACCTTACATTCACAAAAATAACAGTACAACAGGCATCTTAGTTGATGCCTTGAACCAGTCTTAGCAATTTTGCAACCCAGCTAATGTTACGTTTCCATTTCTCCATGATTAACCCATAAAGACCCAATGCTACTTTTGCAGGTTCCAAATGAATTTTTTCTCAATATTTATCATTTCTTAAGTGATTCGCCGACATTTATGATAAAGTAATCCTCCATACTTTGCATGTTTTCATTGAAAATCAGGTCTTTTCCTATATTTATTACACTGATCATTTAGATGTTCATGAAAGCTCAGATTAAAGTTGTGGGTTATTATATAGAGAAACAGAGAAAACTGAAGAAAAAGTGACTTTTTCAGACAAATCTATCATTAACTGAACAAAAAACAAGTGTGTCCATCCACTGTCATTGAGCCAACTTCATAGGTTTTACTGGTGAATCAATGTTGTAAAAGATGACGGTGTTTCCATGGTAACTACGGAGCCTCTGAAGGTCCAAATGGGTCATATCTGATGACCATGAAAAGAGGACAAACTGCATTTTGCACCAATTATTTACATGTATTGATAGTACTAGCGGCATTTTACCCCTGGTGCCATTGTACAATAGCATGAGAGGTTAAAATCGCCCAGAATACCTCACAACATTTGAATACGGACATAAAATTGTGCCTAGTAGATAGTCAGGTAATGTTTCTATTCATTTGGCGAGTTTGGCGGCGATCGGGCCTGTGAAGGTCTAGGAAAATCCGTACAAACGCCCTCCCGTGCTGCAACATTGATTGAACAGACAACATGCATTATATAGTAGGATTAGTGGATCAACCGCTATTAAACGTTTTAGATCAGTAGATGGTTTCGGTCAGTGGTGGATGTTTGGGTCTTTATGGGTTAATGTTTTTGCTACTGACGTTTAAGTTGCTGAACCCTTCACCTGTGAATGACTGTTGGTCCACTCACGTCTATTATGCTGAAATACTAAAAGCTAATCACAAATTCTACCCAAGGATTTCCAAAGCAGTATTAAGGTCTGGATTTTTGAAGACCTTTGGGTGCCAGAGTAAAGGATTAACAGTCAATTTTTTAGGATAATGAAGGCCTTAATGTAGGACTATTAAATCGAAGACATTTTAAGGATCCATGGACATCCTGTATGTACCAACCTCTCTGCTAGCATCGACTCAAACATCAAAGTGTCACACATTCCAGGTAGCGGCAAAACTGCCTGATGTGCACACACACAATCGCACAGTAATTATTCGAGCCTGATTATGAAACACATGCACTGCAGAGAGAAGCACTGGACAAATAGGCCATTATTCATGCATCAAGTCTCACATAATAAAGTGTCCATTATTCCCACTTCCCGCTTTGGCGCTGACTCAGTAGAAGGGACCACAGGCCGTGATGAAACGACTAAGTGTCTGTCACAGTACAGAGTACTCTGTCAAGGGCCTGATCATTCGTTTGATCTAAGCAGATGTCTTTAGACTTTCTCAGTGTGGATATTGGGTCAGTATCAACTCTGAGAGGACACTGAAGGCCCACTCAATTCTCATTTTCACCCCTTCCCCTACCGCTTGACCCTCGCACTTGGCATTACCCCTTGAAACGGAGTTGCAAGGGGTAGAGGTTGAAATATTCCCCTGTGAAATGTTACAACCCTGCGAGACCTGTTACATCATCAGCAGTCATCGATGCAGCTATTAACAAATGCGATAACTTTGTTTGCGAAAGAATTCATGGTCTTTGGGCATCCTTCTGCGTCTATCAACCGCAAACCGCAGAAATACAGTCTATAATTAGGGGTGTTAGAAAATATCGGTTCTGCAATATATCGCGATATTTCATTTCACAGTACTGTATCGATATCAATATATATACTGTATCAATATTTTTAGGTATTTATTCAAATGCAGGTATGGCAGAGGTTCCTTTTTCTGTTTTGGTTTTCTTTATTGTTTATATTTTATTTATTATTTAACACTGTTTTATTAAATAACGGTTATTTGAAGCATCCTAAAAGCACTTTTTACTGTTAGTTCCTTTGTTGGGATTGCACAAAAATAATGTTATGATGTTAGTTATGAACAAATAGAATATGAACATTTGAGCAGGATCTTAAACTGTAATGTCTATAAAACATAATTTAAGTTTGAACACAGGAACATTTAGTGATATAGCATTAGATCCTGTTGTGATCAAATAAACACGTGTTTAGTATTTGTACATATTTCTGATGTAATTCAATTCTTCCAGGAAATAATCATTAAAAAAAAAAAAAAACAAGCCAAAAAAATGTGCCTTTTTAACAGTATCATGATATATCATCATATATCGTATCGTGATCCTAGTATTGTGATTTGTATCGTATCGCCAGATTCTTGCCAATACACACCCCTATCTGAACATTGAAACGGCATTAAACAAACAATCAAATGATGCAGATGTTTACAAAGAAAATACAGACATTTGTGTGTTTCTTTCATCACACTGCTGCACTTTTTTGCTGTGTTTACCTCCACCTTGCCGATGGTTTGAACAGAATTATGGAAAATTTCTCCTACCCGTCCGTTTGTAGTAGTGTGGTCTGGAAAAATCTCCGTTTCGAGGGCCAAACAGCTCCTCCCACTCATCGAGAATTGAGACACCCCTACCCCTTCCCATCAACGCGCAAAATGGAGGGGTAGGGCCAAGGGGAAATGGGAAATGGGATTGGGCCGAAGTCTGTACTGTGTTTTCTAGATTCTTTTTGCAGGTTGTTCACCAGGAGAGTGGTATTTGTTTTGAGAAATTCTGCTAAAAAGTATGTTTTTTTTCCTTCCTGTGCATCAACTCGCCATCTGTCGGTTGTCATCTGCGACAGACTGAACAGTTGGGTGATGGGTAACAGGAGAGTATGGACAACAGAACATACGCCTGGCTGATGGTGAGGAGACAGAACGAAAAGTAGTAAAGTAGTAGCGAGGAGGCGAGGGGGGGGGAAAGGCGAGGGAGATCCTTTGGATGTTTGAGCTGAATCAATGACCCGTGGTTACTGGCCTCGGAGTCCGAAGTCCAATCAAGCCACCTACAAAGACAAGCCAACAGAACAGTGGAGAAGCCTTCATTCTCCCCCCCTGCTCCATGTCTGACTCTGACAGCGAACAATCTCAGGAGACAAAAGCAGAAGTAATGGGAAAAGACAGCTACAGATGCAGCAGCTAACGTGACACTACCAATTCCCTTAAAGGAACGTTTCCCCACTCCACACTTCCACTCACACTCTCACTCTGAAGCCCCTCCGGCTCATCTATCCACAACCTCCTTGACTCCTGACTGGTTACGCTGCATGGGTATGAGAGCGATAACAAATAAAGAACAAAAGAAGAAAAGGGGGAAATGTACATTTAAAAAGATGACTGACATGGATGAGAGAGCACAGTCCAGATTGTTCCACATCTAGTGCATTAGTGCTCGGCGGCACTTCTGCTGGTTGATGGCTTTTTAGGCTCTTACTGTACACCGTCAGCGGTCAAGTGCATGCAAAACAAAAGATAGATTACAGTGAGGAGCGGTCAGAGACGTTGCCCCGGGCATTAATGTGGAAAAAAAAGATTCAATGAAACTATGGTGTGACCACTTTTGAGAGGAAAAATAAAAGACAAATAAGTTACAGACAGGAGCGTGCATTAGCTCAAAGTATAGAAGGAATGGCTCCGCATAAAGACAGCTTTTCATTTACAGGAAGGAAGGAAGCCTACGAGGCAAGAATGAGACACATGCAAACACAAGCATCCTGACCAAAGAGGCAAACGTACGGGAAAGGAGGGAGTTAGCTTTAGCATTTACTTTAGCTTGTTGAAGTAAATGCACACCTGTATGTATATAATGTATTTACGTCCATTTCCAGTAGATTTGTACATATGCAAATCTTCTTTTTTTTCTGTGTTATAAGTAAGGAGGTTAGAAAATATCGGTTTGGCAATATATCGCGATATTTCATTTCACAATATTGTTTCAATATTAAAAAGTACTGTATTGATATTTTTAGGTATTTATTCAAATGCAGATATGGGGGAGGTTCATTTTTGTTTTTCCTTTATTGTTTATATCTTATTTATTATTATTTAATACTGTTTTATTAAATAATGGTTATTTGAAGCATCCTAAAAGAACTTTTTACTGTTTGAGAGGCAGATGTTAGTTCCTTTGGAAACTAGAAGAATTAGAAAAAAATTGTGATATAGCATTAGATCCTGTTCTGATCAAATAAAAATGCGTTTAGTATTTGTACATATTTCTGGTGTCATTCAATTCTCCCAGGAAATAATCTTTTAAAAAAAGAAACAAACAAAAAATTGCTTTTTTAACAGTATCATGATATATCATGATATGTTGTAATGTAATTCTAGTATTGTGATTTGTATTGTATTGCCAGATTCTTGCCAATACACACCCCTTGTTATTAGTGTATTCTATTTATATTATTTATTTTATCTATTTTGTCTCTTCACACTTCCTTTCCTTTTTTTTTTTTTTTTTTTTTTGCTAGTGTTTTTTCAAGAGTGGTTTTGTATGCAACTGAGCTATTGTGACCAAGTAATTTCCCTTGTGGATCAATAAGCTTTGTCTAAGTCGAAAGCAATCTCAGAGTGGGGACTGCAATAAAGTATTCATGTTTTTACTTGATATAGACAGATCTAGCAGCCTATCACATGGAAAAAAATTAATGTCACCCCAGGAAAATTTAACATGTAGGTAGATTTTCCCGTTGGTAAGTTAATCCTGGAAAGCTATCAAGCACACTTGGAAGTGAATGTTGTATTAAAGTAATCATGTAGTAAAAAAAAAAAAGCTCTCTGTTTTAGTGTTATTTGCAGATATGCTTCCTCTTTTCTCAAATGACCACAAATGTTTAAAACAGGAACACATTGTAAAATAATTTTCCTTTGTTTAATGCATAAATTTACATCTATCACTACGCTGACAAAATGAAGATGCTTCTTCATGTTAACATTACAATGAACCTTCTGTCTTTAGCTCTAAGGAATTATAAAGAGACTCCCTTCTGGTGGTGGCCTTCTTAAAGGATACATTGTAATAATAATAACAAAAATTAGATAAAAAATATTGTGTTCATGTTTTTTCCTGTACAGCCCAGCTCTACTAGACCTGTTTATTTAGCATTTATTAAACAGTCAGCTCTTCTTGGCTGAATTTTCAGGAGTCTCCAGGGATGGCTGACTCAGAACACTGGCAGACACACTACATTGTGGGAAAGGTTGGCGAATAAGTGAGATCAGGTGCTTGGAGAACAACTGTTGGAAGAGTTAGCACAGGCTGTCTGTCTGGTAACACACACACACACACACACACACACAGCTTGATTACAGTGAGAGCGCAGCCTCCCTGCTAGGCTGGGAGGTAATTCAGTGTAACATCTGTTAGGACACTCACTGCAGGAGACCGATACGGCATGCTGAAGGGCGGCTCTGGAGCGGCCCGGCTTGGTTTGGCTCTGGGATCATGTGTTGAGTGAAAGAGAGCAGCGCAGTTGGCTGCTAATACAGCGGCTGGATGCACAAGATCATGCTAGCAGCTGCAAAACATAGCACGTCAACGATTACCTATGATCTGTGGGAGTTGAGTTTTGCTGCGGTTTTTATGTAGGATGTGACACATGAGACATCCTTTACTCCTGTTCCTTCGCTCAGTGAGTTAAGAGCTGAGGGTCAAAGGGTCAGCAGAGTATATTAGCCTCTACAGCGAAATGGGTCTGTTAGTGGACAGGTCTATTCATAGGTGTGATACCAGGAATCTGAACATAGCAGGTCATTTTAAGGAGTGACTCGAGCAGTAGCAAAGGTCAAGGGATAGAGATAAAGTGCCTTACTGATGATTGGTGGACATTTAAAGGTGCGGGAGACTTTCGTGACCTCAGTCATAGCCTTCGTATCACAAACCTGTAAGTCTTTCTGTGATTACTCACCTGAATTTCTTGCATTACGGTAAACATTTTCTTAGTGCCATCCACCATAAACAAACCGTGTGTTTACATTCAGAGCCGGGAGGACACTCGGGCAATTTTTGGAATTTTGTTGCGATGTGCATTGTGGGAAACGGAGGCTCATGCAGCCACC
The DNA here is from genome assembly GCF_902148855.1 of Sphaeramia orbicularis. NCBI lineage: Eukaryota > Metazoa > Chordata > Actinopteri > Kurtiformes > Apogonidae > Sphaeramia > Sphaeramia orbicularis. The sequence goes on along the minus strand of NC_043968.1, from coordinate 13,952,158 downwards.
TGATAGCAGCAACTGCTAAAGACACAATGCGGAAACGGCAGGAGCTCCCTTCCCTCTATGCATATTCCTCCAGCTGTTTCCGCGTTTCAGACGTTTCCTCGTGTTTGTTTCATCCATATATCATATGGTTGTACTGCCGCTGCAGGTGGCTGTGTGAGCCTCCCTTTCCCACAATGCATTTTGTGACAAAATTCCTCAGATGCCCGAGTTACCTCCTGGATCTGTTGGTGAACACATGTTTTGTTTATGGCGGATGGCACTAAGAAACTGTTCACTGTGATGCAAGAGATTCAGGTGAGTAATCACAGAAAGACTTACAGATTCGTGATACTGAGGATATGACTGAGGTTTCACAGATTTGATGAAAAATTGGTCACGAAAGTCTCCCGCACCTTTAAGGGGGCTGCCATAGAGATAGTATTTCTATATTGATTCGTACAGTGCACTTTTTGTGACATGTGGGTGAAAATGATTGTATTACAATACACACCATTGATTTTTGTCATTCAGCCTGGTGTCTTGACCTCTCATCCCTGGCCTAGATTGACTTACAAACATGAAGACACATTTATCAATGTTAGAAAAGATGTCGATTTACACGTACTATTAATAAACATTAGAATCTATAAATTGGTCACTGCCCAGAAATTGATCCATAAAATCTATCAAATAATTTTCTGTCAACATGTTTTTGTTCTAAAAGCCATACCTTTTGCTTTTGCTCGCTCCTCTGGTTTTTTAATCATCTAAAAGTGGACACTGAAGACGCTGCACACCCTGTTTTAGACTGAAAACTAAACTGTGGGTTTGTGTTGGAATATGGACAGACAGAAACAGAGACTCTTAGAAATAATGACACGGCCCTTTCAGTAAAAAAACAAGACAAGACCTTGACCACCAGCTGTTAATTCATCACGGATACTGAATTACACTGATTCTGTCCTTTCTGTCTCTGTTAGCAGCAGTTTTGTATTGTATCGTGGTGTTACTGATTACATTCACAGCAGGTGAGGTGTTATCCAAGCAATTTGCAACAATTCCCATGTCCAGCTGTTTTATCAGCCCCCCTACTCATGTGATATGAGCTTGAAGCATGTTTCAACTTTGTTGAAAGCTCAATGTTGACAGCAATCATTTTCATGTTAAAAATACAGTTTCAACCCAAAAAGTCACCGGTGACACAAACCATCTGCTGATTTAAACTATTGAATACCTGTTGATCCACTAATCCTGTCAATACATGTTAATAATTGGTGTGAAATACAGTGTGTCATCTTTTCATGGTCATCAGATATGATCCATTTGGACGTTCAGAGGCTCTGTAGTTACCATGGAAACACTGTCATCTTCTACAACATGAATTCAACAGTAAAACCCATGGAGTTGGATCAGTAGTTGCTTTTCCATTGACCCTCAAAATATAACTTGTGCATAAAAATTTACCTCATGCAAAAAGCGACAATTTCGCCAAAACTCTCGTTTTTTGATGAAAAGTTTTTGCTGTGCCAAGAGGTGGTTTTTCGGGCGTAGTGCAATTGGTATATCATGCAAAACTGCGATGGAAAGACCTTTTTTTGCAACTAGAGTCATATGGAAAAAAAAGAAAAAAAATGATGTTGACGAATGTTACAACAAGCGAAGAAGAGTTTTAAAAGAAACGTGCTGCAGCCTGAAAACCAAATTTTTTTTTTTATTTCGCACTGGATAGAGGGGTAATATATAATAATAATAATAATTAATATATCTGTAAATCAACATGATATTTACATCTGTTGCCATGTTTATGGAATGATTTCTCGTGTCATCTCGCGATAATAAATAAACAAATCATCGTATTTGTGATTTAATGGAAAAAACAACATTATGCACTCGACATTTATAAATATCAGTAAAGTTTTGTGCATATGTCCACTTGAAAAGCCTCTAATGACGGTGGATGGAGACACTGGGTTTATGCTCAGTTAATGATTTTTTTTTTTTTTTTTTAAAGTCACTTTCTTCTTAGTTTTCTCTGTTTTTGATATAATAACCCTCAACTTCACTCTGAGCTTTTATGAACATCTACATGATCAGTGAATTAAACACAGGAAAATACATGATTATCAGAAAAAAGCACAAAATACAGAGCATAATATTATAATAAATGGTGATAAATCACTTAAAGGGCTCATATTTTGCTAAACCCACTTTTATTAGTCTTTGGTTCATTTATTTGTGTATGTGGACCCTAATAGTTCATAAAGTTTGAATTTGAACCCTCCAGGTGCTGCAAAGCTATCTTTATATTCATTTTGGCAAAAATTGAGTGGATTTCTACAACCTGTTTTAATTCTTGCTTAATTTATTACGTCTATAAACAGTTACATCACAACATTTGTGCATATACGGTCAAGACTTCCGACTAACATTTCTCTGAGTACGACATAATTGTTTGTCAGCAGCAGCGGTTGTAGTCCATACTGAAAATATGTCCAAACTCTGAGCTGATTACCTAAAATGTTCAGTTATTGGTTGAATGCGACAGAGCATTACTCAAAAATAGGGTTGAAGATGGACCTGTGGAGTTGAATTAATGAAGAATTCAGACCCAAGCAGAGCATTTACAGTTTATGTAGACCACAGGGAAATGTTTTAAAATGGATAATTACATTTTTTAAAAAAAGCTAAATATCACTCCTTTAAGAAAGGTTAAATCAAGAGAAATATTCACTTGGGAACTGCCACAAAAGTAGGACTGGGTATTTATGGGTTAAGCTGAAAATGTATTAGTGTGGATGTAGCCAGAGTATAGAATGTGCTGATGTGAAGATAACACTGGTCAACAACAAATTTATTGTTTAAGTTTTTTGAGCTGATTTAGGATAATTTTGGTGTGCTGAATCCAAAAATCACATTAATTTTGCTCAATCAGGTCAACTTTCTGAACTATGCTACATATTGGCTTTTTAACATTTTTGCTTACGTTTATGGGCATTTTCACATCATATGATACAAAATTCTTTCATATTTCTTGCAATAAACAAGTTCTGAAGATTTTACTTTTGCCAATTTATGATTAATTTTTTTTTTTTAATATTACAGGTGAATGAAATGGCTTCGACTAGAAGATCTTGCAAAAATAAGCCTGACGTATTCTGCTACATCTGCGGTGAATGCACCATTGTACCTAACAGGAATCCTGTTAGAAAATGATTTTTTTTTCTCTTAAAACCTATTTTGGGTGAGAACTATATAAAAAATCAACTGATAAAGTCACAAAAATGTAATCAATTTTGTGAGAAGATCAAATTTTTCCAAAATCAAATTAGCAAAAAAAACCCTGACCTGATTGAGAAAAACAGATGTCATTTTTGGATTTAGCGGTGCAAAATGGTCCTAATTCAGTTGAAAAAACCTAGACAACTTGCAAAAAACATTTTGTTGTAACCCAGTGTAATCCTTTCAAACTGTTAAATCAGTAACCTCTGCTATTTGATTATACAAAAAAACACTGTGAATAAACAACACAGACAGGTGTAGCTGTAAATATCAAAATCTACACCATACATATGCGCTCCATACAGTCATTAATTCTGATCTAAAAAAACTCCTAGAGGACAGGATTGGGGCAGTGGTAGGAGATAGACGTAGAGCTAATGTAGTTATCACTACAGTAAAGCAGGGGGTAGTGAAAACTCTGTCGTAATTGGGCCGACGTCTGTCCAATTAGCTGACTTAAGTCATCATCAGGCTCCGGGCTATGCGGTAATGCTTACTGTTAAAGCCTGAAGAGCAGCGAGGTGTCGGAGTGGTTTGAGAAACTGTCATTCAATATTAAGGTCTGATTTTAGTAGAACTGTAGAAAGGACAATTTCATAACATAAATTAGTGATACTGTCTGCGATATCCTCTACATTTCCACTTCCAGTTCAGCATTTCCTCTCATTATTTCCCATTAGCTATCATTGATTTGCCATTTAATTACATCAACCGTGGAAATATTAGCATGCCTCTTCCAGCAGAAAGCCCCACTGAGACATTAATAAACTAAAATTAGGGGCAAGACAGTCACATATCGGTGGGTATGACTCAGCTGTAACTGTGAGGCTGAGAATACTTTAAGGCATGCCAAGGTCATGGAAATGGTGTTTGCATCTGTGCTCATGTGCAGAACATGACACCACGTGAATGCTAACACACACACAAAAAAAAAATCAAAGCGCTTGAAAATATGTCAATCTTTTCCAGCTCTATTTGACTAAAAAAACAAAAATATGAATTTGTTGAAAGTAAAGCAGCTTTTTTAACTTGACTATTGCATAACTGCTGAGCGCTTGGGGAACTGATAACATGTAAAAAGCAGCGAAAGGGAATGGATGAGGAAGTGTTTCTTTTTTTTTTTTTTTTTTTTTCACTTCTTGACCTGAATATTCAAACAGCCCTGTGGCATTGGACAAAGAAACAGGCAAACACTCAAGTTCACAAGGAGAAAAAGAGGGCAGTGACTTTCTTCCCACGCAACATGGCAAGAACAATATCTAGTTTGTGCTCCATGAAAACTTCTTCCGTTGTTTAACAGCTTTAGATAAATGTTTCTTTATTATTGTTATTATTATATATCATCTAATATCATATCATATGATTATAATATCACATTCTGACAGGTGATGTACTGTGGTGCTTAATTGCTTCTAAATTGCAGAGTGTGCCGCCAATAACGGGATCCTATTTGCACTCCAAAGCCAATGTTTGCCTCTGGCGCTGAATAGTTTTCATGTTCAAGTCCGAACGCGTCCTCATTTCTCTCTTCGGGACATCCTCTTCAACTGTTATCCACTGTACTGCTCTTTTCTTACTTCTGCGTCACCATTCTGACCTTTTATTTACATTCATAATGCATACAGAACATGCTTTATAGCATTAGATAGAAAAAAAAAAATGCTCATATGTTGCCACAAAATACAGATTGAATTGTGGGCGGGTGCAGAAACCACAGTTTGCAGCTGGGTTTGAGACATCCACAGTAACAAGGACTCGTGAAGAAAGGATTAAAACAAAATTACACTTACGATTTACTGAATATGTGAAACATGGTCCAGCAGGCCGTCTCCGGAACGCTGGAACCCCAAAAGGCACCGCTTTACGTCGGGTTGCATTCCTAACTAGCGGCTTGTCGGTGCTCCTGTGTTTTCCTGACTATTTTTGAGTCCCTGGGAACGTGGCTGGAGTCTCTGCCCTCTGAGCTACACCACACCGCTCCCAAAGGATGTCTGTTGCTACTAACACACCCCTCTCCACATCCCATTTAAAAAGACAGCGCTCATATTTAGAATAAGCCTGCCTATAGTCCAATGTAACTCTATACTATGATGAGGCAATGTACAAAATCTAACCTGGCACTGACCTAAAAATGAGACAGAATGGAGCTTTAATCTAATATAACCACAACTATCACTAGTATAAATAATCTTACACGCAAAAACAATCTGTCACTAAAGTGCTGTGATTTGGTAAATCTAGTAAAATCTAAATCTTTTTTTTAGCTGAAATCAACCTCTAGGATAGAGAGTTTCTTTGTCATCATCAGATCTGTCTCTGCTGGTCTTTCTCACACCGACACAGACCTCGAACTGGCAGCCAGGAAGTCAGCCTGCCTCCTCCCTCCCAGTTTCCCTGAAGCAGGAAACAATGGGCCAGCCTTCAGCAGCACACACTGTGGGAAAATGTAAGGACCTTGGCCGGAGAGAGAGAGGGGAACTTAAGGAAAAGGAAGAAAAAGGAGAAAAAAAAGAGTGAAGGAAGGCACAAAAAAAAAAAGGCAAGAGTGAATGTAAGAGGAGAAAATGAAGTCAGCCAAGTTTAGGGAGGAGACGCGCTGCCAGATGTTTGGTATGGCTGTTTTTTTTTTACACGGGGGAAGACTGATGTCATGGCTGAGACATGCTGTCAGAAGACGATTCAATTTAAAGTGATGTTACAGCCCCGAAAAACAGCCAAATAACCCAGAAACGCCAGTCATTTCCTGTGAAATAATAACACTGGGAAACGGGTCCAGATTGAATATTTCTTATTAACATGCTTTCTGACTGACAGGAGGATATTTGAGCTCAATCATTCAATGATACACACCGTCATGTTCAACAAAAAAAACCAAAAAAACCAAAAAAAAAAAAAACACAAAATCTTGTCGGAACTTCATAGGATTAGGTCGCGGTCGTCTACCTTAACAAAGGAATTCATTGTGAACTGTGACAGAACGGTTTCTACACCCTATTATTCTGCAGGTGGACCAGTTCTCCAGCTCCAAAACAATTTAAGTATGATTCAGGAGGTGAAACTGGAGGAGCTTTAATGTACTTGTTCCCTCTCTAGGGATTGGAATAGGGTTGCTTGCTCTTATCACAAGTAAACAGACCAACACACCTTTACTGTTTTGGAGAATTGTTGGTTAAAGGTTAACTCCAAAGCCAGGGCAAGGCTTGGAGACTAAACACACTGGGGGATTTCCTCATTCCTCTGGATTTGGTCATGATAAAATCGTACCTCTTAGGGTTGTTTGGAGTGCGATTGTTCAGAATATAATGTAGGACACGGCGAGGCTATTCCATCTATAGATATGTACTGTATGTATAATCACATTAGCAAAGAGGGGAGTGGAGAAACATATATCTTAACCTTCTTTATTTATAGAAAATGCATTTTGAACAATGGCTTTCTGTGCCGGACTGTACATGAGTCATGTGGCAGCGTGACCTTTATATTTTGCACGTTTGTCAGTGCAGATAAGGCTTCTGTGCTTGCATCACCCACTCGACAAGAAAAATATATTTGTATCTCATGCAGTTTTGTGAGAAATATTCACGCCAAGGAGCATGTGGGCGGGTATGTACGAGGTCATGAGCCGAGTTTACAGCAGCAGACAACAGTAGGACGGGGTCACAGGAGCGGAGGAGAGAAAGGACTCTCAGTTAACTGTTTGTCTCGAGGTGGTCCCAGAGAAACCTCGCCTCAGAGATGTTATTCCCCTGTTTACCACTAACCTGTTTAGTAGAGCACCACCTGTCTGCACAGAGGTAAAGGGAGGGAGGGAGGGAGTGCAGCAGAAACAAATAATAAGCGGATACAGTACATTCCAGACAGGTTTCCACAAGCCTCCATCGCAGAGAGGAAGGTGGTTGATGGAGAGAGGGCAAGTAGATGGGGCAGAGAAGAGGAGGACAAGGGGAAACACTTTTGGTTATGTCCTAAACTTGCATCACTCTGGGATAATGTATATTCAGCAATTAAGATATTGGGCTATGCAATTCCTAAAACATGTTTGGTGATGTATTTTGGATGTATTATTGGTAATAATGTAAGAAAAAAATGATAGATATTTGTTTAAAATATTATTAGCAGCCTGTAAAAAGGCTATTACCAAAAAATGGGACTACATACAACTAACGACTGGATACAAACTGTGAATGGAATATTTGAGATGGAGGTGCTGAGCCATAGACTGAGGACTCAAGAACAGTGTTATGATCAGGGATGTAACGATATGAAAATTTCATATCACGGTTATTGTGACCAAAATGATCACGGTTATCATTATTATCGCGGTATTATTGAAATTATGCTCAAAATGTTCAAAAAGTACTTATACACACACTGAAATAATTTAACCAAGTTGTATTTTAAATAAATAAATAAATAAATAAAAATAATAATAATAGGCACAATGTACCTTCTGTTGGTAGAAACATTCAAATATTAACCCTTAGGAGTCTGAGCCTATTTTGGACGTTTTTCAGTACTTTTGATGTTGCCTTTATATACTATATAAACAAATGTTTACTATACCCATGTTTGGTATCTTTTTTTTCAGCACAACTTCATCTATATCATCTGTCTATTATTTTTTTCACGTTTACCTACTATATCAACCTAAAAGGCCAGAAAACACACAAAAAAATATATAAAATCCGATTTGAAAAATGTCTATACTTTATTGCATAAATAACACAAAGATGCTTCATGAACCTTTTCAAAGACTTTAAAAGTGAATATTGGTTCTCAAATATTAGGTATATACAATCAAAATTGTAATAAATTAAAACTATAATCAGATATTTGACATAAAAGCAGATCTTTACATAGGGTTTTTTCCCCTAAAAGTACAGTAATCGAACTCGGTTATCATGATAATTAGAATTAAAACGGTAATACTAACCATCTGCAATTTTACTGCAGTTTATCATTATACTGGTAATCGTTACATCCCTACTCTGGGATAATGTATATTCAACAATTAAGATATTGGGTTATGCAATTCCTAAAACATGTTTGGTGATGTATTTTGGATGTATTATTGGTAATAATGTAAGAAAAAATGAGAGATATTTGTTTAAAATATTATTAGCATCCTGTAAAAAGGCTATTACCAAAAAATGGTGCAGACTAGAACCGCCTACGACTAACGATTAGACACAAACTGTGAGTGGAATATTTAAGATGGAGATTCTGATCCATAGACTGAGGACTCAAGAAGAACAGTGTCATGATAAATGGAAGAAATGGACAATTTTCATTTCAGCATCACATTACTAAAAACAATTGGAAGTCACAAGGTTTATTATGGCCATTGTATCCCACATGTCACTTATATTTGTTTTGTTTGGTAATGTACAGAAATCAAACAATAAAAATAAAGTATATATATATATATATATATATATATATATATATATATATATATATATATATATATATATAAAGAAGATTGAGACACTGACTAGACCATGGATAAGAACTGTGAAATACTTAAAGGTACAGAGATAATGTAGTGAATTATTCTAACAAAAGTTTTGACAAATATTCAAAATTTGGTTTGTTTACTATACTTATGAATATGTTTGTACGGTAAAGCACACTGTCATCCTCATAAGTGTGAATTTTTGTTGTTTACTGATAGTACTACATGCATATATGTTGTAGTAAAAAAAAAAAAAAAAAAAATTCCATCGATCATATTTTGCCTTAAGTTAGATTAGATAAAATTTTATTGATACTTTAGGCAAAACACTCACGAAATTGAGGTTCTAATAGCAGCAGAAACACCGAATATACCCATAAGAAATACTACAAGAAAATAGCAAAACAATAACTAAAAAAGAAAATAGTATTGAAAAAAAAAAAACAAGCAACTGCACATTATGAAGTACTAGTAGAAACAACAAGTAGCAAGGTGGTAATGATAATAATCACGCTAAATAGCTAATTATTTTAAGTATGTATATTATATGTATGTATGTATATATAGTTTAATACTCACAGCATAAAGTGGTAACAGTAATAGTCATAACAATATATAATATGACTACTATTACTACTACTATGAATAATAATAATAGCACTGGGTTACAAAAAAATGTTTTTTGCAGGTTGTCTAGGTTTTTTCAACTGAATTAGGACCATTTTGCACCGCTAAATCCAAAAATGACATCTGTTTTTCTCAATCAGGTCAGGTTTTTTTTGCTAATTTGATTTTGAAAAATTTGATCTTCTCACAAAATTGATTACATTTTTGTGACTTTATCAGTTGATTTTTTATATAGTTCTCACCCAAAATAGATTTTAAGAGGAAAAAAAATAATTATCTAACAGGATGTATTTATTATTTATTATGTATTCACCGTAGATATAGCAGAATACGTCAGGCTTATTTTTGCAAGATCTTCTAGTCGAAGCCATTTCATTCACCTGTAATATTAAAAAAAAACATTAATCATAAATTGGCAAAAGTAAAATCTTCAGAACTCGTTTATTGCAAGAAATATGAGAGAATTTTGTATCATATGATGTGAAAATGCCCATAAATGTCAAAGCCAATATGTAGCATAGTTCAGAAAGTTGACCAGATTGAGCAAAATTAATGTGATTTTTGGATTCAGCACACCAAAATTTTCCTTAATCAGCTCAAAAAACTTAAACAATAAATTTGTTGTTGACCAGTGTAGTTAATGTAGAAAGTACTGAATTACCCATAACACTGAAATATTTAAAAAAAATTTTAAGCTAATTGCCTACATAATAGTTCAGACCAGCTCCAGACTGATCTATTACAGTCATATACTTCAGAGGTTATCACTTCCTTTAATCAGTCCTGGAGTGTTCAGTTAACTGGAGCTGTCTATGGATAAACACTCACAGCTCCTTGTGTCAAAAATAGTGTCTTACTGTAAGTGAGAGGACCAAGTGCCAGTATTTTTCTTGATTTCAACAACAATAATCATCTTAACTTCACTGTTAAGTTGTTGTATTAGCCTGTAGCCAATCTGTCTATCTAGTCTGTGTTGGTAATGTAGCTGCGGCGGCCTTTGCCTTATTGTGTTTTCCTTACTGTCTTCCAGGACTCTTCTGGGTTCTGTAACTCTGTGTCTGACTAAAATGAGGGTGAAGTGAGGCAATTTATTGTATTTGATTAATGGTAACAGTGTTTCTCCGAGTCAATGAAACTTAAACTTGATCAGAGCTAATAAAAAGAGATGTTTAGCTTTTATTTTACGAGTTAAAGCTAGCTTTAGACCGGGTTTATAGGTACACATACTGTTTTACATAGATATACAAAGTTGTTTACAGGAAATTCATACTGTTAATACTGTTAATAGAGATATATACTGTTTCATAGATATACACACTTTTATTTATGGTAATACATATTGTTCATAGATATACATACTGTCAGATACTGTTAATACTGTAAATTGTTGTAGAAGCCAATAATGTAATAACCGATAACATAATAACAGCAGATAACGTAATAAATTTGCCATTTTTCAAATGTAATATGCCAATAACATAATATCTGGCCAACAATGTAATAAAAGTCCTGAACCAGTAACATAATAGCTTTTGGACAATATCATTATAACTTATTACGCTCAGTTATTACATTTGCAAAGAATTTATTAATTTTTTTTTTTTACCAGGACAATACCAGCCAATAAGTTATAATGTTATTGGCCAATAGTTATTACATTATCAGTTCAGGACTTTTATTATGTTATTGGCCAGATATTACATGTTAAAAATGGCAAATTTATTATGTTATCGGCTGTTATTACATTATTGGCTTCTACAATTGCATCTATTCATATTTTATCCAGTTCTAGTTTATATTCCACTAAGCTCTATTCTTATGTTACTTTGTTAAATTAGTTTAGTTTTTGCAATTTTATATTTTCTGTATCATTTTTCTGCAGCACTGGTGTTTGTTAATACTGCTGTACAATAAAGGCTATTCTATTCTATTCTATTCTATTCTATTCTATTCTATTCTATTCTATTCTATACCTGCTCTAAAGATACTTAAATCACTATCTTGTTTTTTATACGATGACAAAAAAGTATTGAATTGAATAAAGATATAAAACTTGTCAGCTGTTTATATTGCCTGACCAAAGCAAAATGCTGTGATGATGGTAATCATTTCTGAACAGTCAAAGCTCAGTGTTTGTATCATCTGATTTTCTATAGTCCAAATGTGTGGTTTTTCATGTTTCTACACATTCACATTAAAGGGACAATAGACAACACCGAAAACCTGGTCAAGAATCAATAATGGAATCGATGTAGAAATGGATAAGATGCACTGTTATCAATTAACTCGTATTAATTCCCATCCCTAGACAAGGCAGAAAGTAGCAAATGGAGCTCCATTATAGAAAATATGAATTAAATATGAATGACAAAGTAATGGTAAGAAAGGTAAAAGCATAAAAAGAGAAAGATATGAAGATGTAAAAGATTACTAGAGTCAGTCTGGTAGTTTGAGCATAAAGTATCTGAAAGCATCTCCCCCATGTAAGGTCAGGTGAAACTGCATGATCCAACATAAATATTTTATAAGATTGTTTCAATCAAAATCATTATAAATCCACTATAATAACAAAATATAGAACATTAGAAGTACGTATAAAATAAGATATTATAGTTAATTGGTTATCATGATAAGAAGATACTATCATATTTATTGATCATTGTATTTGGAGTAAATATTTGAGGTGGATATGTATATTATAGTTTATATTGAAAACGGCTGATTAGAAATCTGATAGTGTATGAGGTGACAAAAAAAAAGAGTATATGAATGGTTTTTATGGATGTTTTGTGTTATTGTAAAAAATATACAGAGGAAAATGTGTATTAACAAAGTAAAGGAGGCGGATCTAGTTTGATTATTAGTTTGTAAAAAGGGGGTGGGAGTCAATAAGTTACACTTCTTCCCACTCCTTTTCGAGCGCAAAAAAATTGTATTTATTTATTTGTTTTACCATATTGTATGATTCTTTGTTACCTGATGATTCTACGTGCTCGAAATAAACTACTACTACAACTACTACTACATTTCTTATGTCTAGTAGCGTAAGTCTATTACGGACATTTTGTAACTTGCAGGGCTGCTTTATGGCAATGCTGATATCCAAAATTAGTACGAATAGTAGAATATTGCATTTAATCTATGTGTTAAAAGGATCTCAGTTCTGTACATTATGATCAAAACAATGCAATAAACTATGCAAACCATAAATACATTTTTTTTTTGCTTAATTCAAGATTTTTTTTTTTACTTAATTCAAACAAAAAAAATCTGCCAATGGAAAAAGTGAAAATTTGTTCTTGAAATAAGATTTTCAAGATGTATTGTCTAAAAACAAGTTCTTATATCTCACTGAAAAGTTACTCTTTAGATGGTTATGTCCAAGGTTATTATCGTTAACGAAAACTAACGGAATGACAAAAACTAGAATTGTAAAAACATTTTCGTTAACTGAAATAAATGAAAAATTTAATTAAAAGAAAAAACGATAACTAACTGAAACTGTATTGTGTGCTTACAAAACTAACTAAAATGTATAAAAATTCTGGATAAAATTCCCTTCGTTTTCATCTTTGTCAATGTCGGATTGATATAAAATTGATTTATTTCCTCCAAGCAATTTTAGCTGCTGGCACCGTATGATATTTAACCGTCCGTCACTTCTTGCCATTTGTCGTTTAGAGTCGTCTTCTGGTCCCCACTCTACCTGGAAACATGGAGACTAAGTTGGGAGGAAAGCAGCAGAGTCCTGTCTGGGATTTATTTGAATACGATGGCGAAGAAGATAAAAGATATAAAGAAACTAAACTAAACTAAAACGAAGCATTTAGAAAATAACGAAAACTAATAAAAACTGGCAAACCTGCTCTAAAAACTAATTAAAACTAACTGAATAAATAGATAAAAAAAGAAGTCAAAACTAAATAAAACTAAACTATAATGAAAATCCAAAACTATTATAACCTTGACTATGTCTTATTTTAAGTGTGATGACATATTTTGACTTGAAATGAGGAAAAATACACTTGGTAAGATTTGTATTTTTGCAGTGAACCATGCATTTATCTGTCTATAACATGCCCTCCATTTCATTTCTGTAAAGCAGCTTATAAAAACACACACAGGCCAGTGACGTCACGTCCTCTGTACATTTCTTTCGAGCGCTAAAAACATACAATGACAGAGACTGAGAGCATAAGTGAGGAGTTAGCGAGCAAAAAAACCAAGGCCTGTAGGACCGCAGCCTAAGAGCCCTTCTCTGCCGTTGTTCCTATTGACTCGGCGCTACGAGCTTGAGGGCAGAAGAGAGCGAATGAGTGATTCAATTATTGACAACGCACAACGCTGCCTCATCATAAGCATATGCTCCTCTTTCATCCTCTCCCAGGCAAGAGGATGAGGAGATCCAGGATAATGTTGGTGAATGCCAGCCCCGCTGACTTCAACCATCTCCCATTCACAAAGGCGAGTTAGATTGAAGCCGATATCTGGGCGAATTTCAAAGCGTACGACTCATTGAACTCTTTATTTCACTTTATGGCTACTTCAGTTTCAACCTTTTTCATTCATTTTCTGTCAACGTGTACCTGCTTGGTTTTTCACGCTTATTAAGTCATGATTAACCCATAAAGACCCAGTGGTACTTTTGTGGCAGCTCCCAAATGAATGTTACAATTTAACTTTTCTTAAGTGATTTATCACCATTTATTCTAATACTATCCTCTGTATTATGCACTTTTTCAGTGAAAATCCGGTATTTTCCTATATTTACTTTACTGATCATGTACTTTAATCATGTCATTCATTCAGTCATTGTTAGGTACAGGGGTTGGACAAAATAATGGAAACACCTTAAAAAATCAACAAAATATAATTTAATATGGTGTAGGTCCGCCTTTTGCGGCAATTACAGCCTCAATTCTCCGAGGTATTGATTCATACAACTTGTGAATTGTTTCCAAAGGAATTTTAAGCCATTCTTCAGTTAGAATACCCTCCAACTCTTTTAGAGACGATGGCGGTGGAAATCGACGTCTTACTTGAATCTCTAAAACTGACCATAAATGCTCAATAATGTTGAGGTCTGGGGACTGTGCCGGCCATACGAGATGCTCAACTTCATTAGAATGTTCCTCATGCCATTCTTTAACAATTCTAGCTGTATGGATTGGGGGATTATCATCTTGAGGTGAAGGTGTTTCCATTATTTTGTCCAACCCCTGTGTGTGCTTGTTGTTGTTTACCATGTTGGTATGTGTCACTTCCAGTACCATTGTTGATATGTAATTATTGTTGAAACATATATTATAAGTTATGCAGACTATCAGTTACTTAGCTACTATGTGTAATGTACTTCAGTTTTCCTAATCTGTTTACTATCTGTTATTGACAATATTAGGACTCTAAACAGATATAACTTTATCATTAAAGAAGCAAAAGTAATGTATGTTGTATAAATGTGAGACAGGGGTGGGATTTAATAAGTTTTCTTCTTCCCACTCCTTTTTGAGCCGTACATATTGAATTTATTTTGTTATTACTAGTGTACATGAAAATTGCTATATTGCCTTGATGACATTTATTTATTAATGTATTTGCTCTGATATTAGTTCCTTGTACACATAATAATGTTTGTTATTTTCTTCTGCGCGAAACAAATTAGAGCTGCAACCGATTAATCGATCAGGTGGTTGAAGCGAATGCAAAAACTCACGATTCGATTAATCGACTCAGATTGATTGAAGGTAAATATTCTATTGCAGTTTTCCTGAATTGAAGCTTCTTTGTCCGTGTGAAACACAACAGTGGAACCAATGTTTAACAGCAGAGAAATGAAGGAAACAAAGCTTTAAATCAGGAGAATTGTGGTTGAATGATTTTTTTGGATCACTTTGAGTCGATTAATCAGTTGCAGCTTTAAAACAAATGAATGAATATATGAATGAATGAATCATCATTCTGAGGGTTATTATATCAAAAACAGAGAAAACTAAAAAAAAAAAAAAAAAAGCGTCTCCAACAACCGTCATTTATAAAAATACATGGGTTTTACTGGCCAATCAATGTTGTAGAAGATGACTGTGTTTCCATGGTAACTACAAAGCCTCTGAACATCCAAATGAGTCATATCTGATGACCATGACAAGATGACAAACTGTATTTTACACCAATTGTCTACATGTGTTGATAGAATTAGTTCATCAACAAGTATTAAACAGTTTAGATCAGTAGATGATTTGAGTCTATATGGGTTAAAATCAGTCGATTAAGTGTTGATGCAGCCGTCCCCCCCCCCACGGTAAACAGGACCTCTTCTTGAGTTGCCTTTGGGCGCGGCGCTGACCCACTCCTCCCTCCCTGTGACACGTGTCTGATCAAATGCTCTGCTCCACTTCATCGGCTCTCAGCAAATCAATAAACATCCCAGTGATAATCTATGACAGAGTAATTATACAGAAACGGGACGTTCAAAATGAGGAAATCAGATTGAAAGCAGCAACCGCACGGAGCAGATTGTTCCTTCTTTTCAAGCAGGCGTATAAAAGGAGCGGATTGTTTCATTACATAAGTCCAGGAGCAGGAATTAAGACAAACAATGTGGAAGGTGAATGAACACTGCATAACAGGTTTAGTCATCCAGAACAGAATAGTGCACACAAACTAGAGCATAAACAACTGCAGATTCTCAAATGCTGATATGTTGTTTTTTTTTTACCATTTTTTTCTCTCCATCTCACATTAGTTCTCTTTTTCTTTAAATTGTCTATGTAAACTTATAAAAAAGTGCCTGATTTCTTACTTCAGCTTTCTGGTTAGCATGCTCTGACCTCCAACAAGAACATACAAAAGGCCAAACACAACAGTAGATACTCACACACACACACACACACACACACACACACACACACACACACACACACACACACACACACACACTGTAAATATGACCAAAAGCATTCGCTTATGCATGTAGGCAGACACAGTAACCTACGCCTTAGGGTGGGGAGAAAGGCTTTCACAGTTTCTGCGTACAAACACAGACCGACATAAATCCTTGTGGCATAATATGCAGAAGCTGAGCTGGGTTTTTGTTTTGCGGGGTTAAACAGCAGTCAAAGAGGACCACCAGCTGAGCTCCCACACTGAAATATATCAGTACGTTAAACGAACAGACAAAAACATCACGCTGTCATTTATGTGTTTAGTGAGTCAAAGGTGGCTTTTTCCTGTGAAGGGAAACAAAAGTCTGGGGGAAATGCCGTTTATACCTAAACTCCTACCAAACTCATGCAACTCGCTATTTTTTGATATGACTTCTTCATGCATTTAACCCTTTCGTGCATGAATTATGAGAGCCTTAATCAAGATTTTTTTTTCCTGAGTATTTTTATTTGTCTAGGCATTAAAAAAACCATGCCATTAAACCTTTTTTGTGAACCTATTTTTCATGGAGTTGCAAAAATGTCCACTCAGCTGGACACCATGTGTTTAATTTTGGAAATAAAGAAACATATTTACTGATATACTGTGTGAAAACTATGAAATAAAAACATTTTTAATGCAGCTAATCTGATGTTTTCTCACATTTGAACAGAAAATATGCAAAAAAAAACCCTTTTTGTATAAAAACCCCAAACTGTTAATTACAGTCTAATAATAATAATAATAATAATAATAATAATAATAATAAACTGATTTCTACTCAAACATGTTAGTGCAGATCAGGTTTATGAAGAAGAGCAAAGTTAATGGTATGAACTACAGTGTATAGGATGGTGCATGAGCGTCCACTGTGTCGGCTGATATGGAATTAAAACGACAAAATCCTTGAATATACAAGAGAACAGCTGGAGAATAACTGTCCACTGTAGTGACCACTGTGCATGAAAGGGTTAAATAAAGCAGCATGTAAAGTATGCTCTACATCCATGTCACTTCAACTGTAAAACTATACACTGCAAGTAAACATCCATTTATCACCATATATCCATACATATAAAATAATATTTCAAAAAGGAAGACGTGACAGCTACCACTCATTAAACAAAACACCCTGTACAATGCAATGAGCTAATTTCAGACTCTCAGACTGTTTTTTGGGGGGGTTTTTTTGGAGCCACAAACGACTCTTCAAACTCCTAATTGGTTCGAACATATGACTTGCTGTGAGAATGCCAACCCAAATCAGCGGCTGACCTCACAGCGTGGCCCAGTCATCTGATTTGTGTTAGCTGGCTGCCCTCCGTCACACAATCCAGCTTTGTGTGATGTTACTGCATTTAGGACACTACTGTATATGGTCAGCACTCACAATCCAATTCCAAACCTCTGCAAGATGCATAAAATCGCACAGGAAGCAAACCGCTACGAATAAATACCTCTGACGCTTAAAGCAAAATCATATGATAATGACAGAGTTTGTGAATGTCTAGTGTGTGTAGAGCAACCTGCCTTAAAAAGAAGAGGTATAACCAGCACACACAGAGGCACTGGAGCATACACAGTTTCAATGAAGCATCCTCTACATGCCAAATTTTCTATTGGTAGCCACACATTCACCCCCAAAAAAAAAAAAATATATATATATATATATCATCACAATCCATTGCATGAACCCAAGCGAACCAACAACGCACAAAGGATGACGAGTGACATGTGAAAAGCAGGATAACACTCACCAGGCATTGTCAGAATTCCACAGAACAATCAGAGGCAGGCGGAAAGAGAGACCAATGCTGAGCCAGAACAAGGGGAGAGAGGCAAAAAAAAAAAAAAAAAAAAAAAGAGAGGCAGGGATGGATGAGGCGCACTCAAAGCTCCATTTTTTTTTTTCCTCCCCCCTTTGCTGCCGATGCACACTGCTGCTGCTCGATTCTTTTCCTCCTTACTTGTGCTTCTCTTCCTCCTTCTTTCCCTGACTCTCTTTCTCTTTCCCCCTGCTGCTGCTTTAAGGAGAGGGGTGGAGAATAAACACCACAGTCCTCTCTCTCTCCCTCTCCCTCTCTCTCTCTCTCTCCCACCCTCTCTTCTTACTCTGCACAGAGCATGCCCTACTTCCTGTTGTCTCTGAAATGGGACACACTCTCCTGTCTCTTCTATTTGTTTTTACTTTACCCCGCGTGAATGAATTTTAAGGGTGTCCTGACACTTTCATGTAATTTAGGAATCATGAAGCTTTGTCTCCCTTTCTCCCTCCCTCCCCCCTCTAAGAAAGTCCAGCTAAACCTCTCCCTTCCACTGTCAGTGATTGACTGCACCTCCCATCTTTAGTCTCCCAGAGCGGGGAGGAGTCAACGTATTGTGTGTGTGTGTGTGTGTGTGTGTCTGGGGGTTGTGTGTGTGTGTGTGGGACAGCCTAGTTTGCCCCCCCCCCCCCCCCCCCCCCCGCCCCTCCTTGTGTGGGTCCAGTGGCCCAGTGGCAGTGTGTGTGCTCTTTGTCCTGTCAACTCTTGTGTGAGGTGTGCTGCTCCCTCTGTCAGCTGCTGCCACCGCTGTCGATGGGACTGAGAGGAAGGGGTGTGTGCGAGTGTGGGTGGGTGGGTGTGTGTGTGTGTGGGGGGTAGATACGCCGCCAACCAGCCCAGAGCATAAGCATGAAGCCTGGGACTCGTGCTGGGGCTCAGACAGCAAAAAAAAACAAAAAAAAAAACACTGTACATATGAGGCTGGAACTCAGCTTTTGGCAAAGTGACTTAGCCGATGGGGCCAGCCAAAGGGTTGGTAGTAGTGAAACTGGAATGTGGGTGGGAGGGTTTTGCCACGCTCAATTTGAGCTGGGATTGGTAGACTGGCAGAGATGATAGGGGTGAATCTGAGGCTATTTCTAGTGCTTTTCCACACTGGCATAAGGGGATAAAGGGGGGGCTGGGAGGAACACACCGTTAAAGGCAGGGCAACTGAGGAGAGCCGGTGTACGAGAAGCACCGCGGCTAATCTGCACTCCACACACGTCTGTGATGATGTCATCAAACATGACATCACCCTTACCCCCTTTTCCTCCCTGACACATGACACGCAGCAGCACACATCACTGCCTTTACGTACAAAAAGACCAAACAATAGAGTGTGTGGAGGAGGGAATGAGTTCACACCCAGTCTAAGCACAGGCACATTGTTAGGTTTAAAAATGACCAAATCAAAGTATCACAGTTGCCGCTGACCACCTGTTTCCTCCTTTTACCTTTTAAAGCGTCAGTGTGCAGAGATAAAAACACAACCTCCTACCTAAGCTCTCACTTGTCAGCCCGAAGCAGACTGAATAAGTTAGTCTTGATGCTGTTTCACGCCGCTATAGAAAAATGAATTCAAAATATCGCGGCTCAGGAAACTGCACGTGCGTCTACCTGGGTCTTGACAGCGATTGGTCAATACAGGTGTCAATCACACCTTTATACCAGCCTCCTCAAATGACAAATCCAGTGATTGGTCACTGACAGAATATTGTAAAACTGGAAAACAGCGTCAAGAGAGGATGCAGAATTTTAGTTTACAATGTAATGAAAGGTTAGGCCTAGTACGGATGTTTTTTATTCAAATCAGTCGTTTTATTTACATTTTCTTTTTCATAGCAATAATGTATAATCATTTCCTTCAAATCCCTTTCAAAAACTATTTTATTTAAGATTGCTTTTAATGTTTAACTGTTTTATGTGTTTGGTTTCTGTGTTTGAGTACCATGAAAAGTGCTATACAAATCGAATGTATTATTATTATTATTATTATTATTATTATTACACTCCTACTTAGTGATTGAGGCATTCTCCTAGTTACACTCACAAGATTTATATACACTACCAGTCCCAAGTTTGGACTCACCTTCTCATTTAAATGACATGAGATGGACCACAGATGGCCAACAAGTGCTCAGCATCACTGGGAACTCCTTCAAGGCTTTTGGAAAACATTTCAGGTGACTACCTCATGGAGCTCATCGAGAGAATGCCAAGAATGTGCAAAAGCAGTAATAAAAGCAAAATGTGGCTATTTTGAAGAATCTAAAATATAAGACATGCTTTGAGTTATGTCACACTTTTGTTAACAGCATAATTCCATTTGTGTTCATTCATAGTTTTGATGCCTTCAGTGAGAATCTACAATGGAAATAGTCGTGAAAATAAAGAAAAAACAGGTCAGTCCAAACTTTTGACTGGTAGTGTATACAAAAAAAAAACTTTATATGTTAAGTTGTTGTAACCCTGTCGTGCAAAACACAGCTTTGTATTTCCTTTGTCAAGATATGTCAAAATATCACGGTTAAGGAAACTGTCCATGTGTCTACCTGGGTCTTGACAGCGATTGGCCAATATGGCTGTCAGTCACACCTTTATATCAGCCCCCTGAGGGATAATTCCTGTGATTGGTCACTGACAGGATTGTCTAAAAACTGGAAAATAGTGTCAAGGGAAGATGCTGAAATGTAGTTTCCTCTCAGATGGAACTGCAATATGCTGGAAGGATAATTTTAAATTCAAATAAGAGTAATTTATTTTACATTTTCTTTTTCAGAACAATAATATCTGTTTTCACTCCTACTCAGTGATTAAAGCATTATCCTAGTAACACAAGATTTATATATTAAAAAAAAAATAATCCAACAACTTTATATGTTAATTTGTTGTAAAGCTGTCATGCAAAACGCAGCTGTACATGCTTTGTATTTCCTTTGTCAAGATATGTCAAAATATCACAGTTAAGGAAACTGCCCAAGTGTCTACCTGGGTCTTGACAGCGATTGGCCAATACAGCTGTCAATCACACCTTTATATCTGCTCCCTGAATGATAATTCCTGTGATTGGTCACTGACAGGATTGTCTAAAACCAGCAAACAGCGTCAAGAGAAGATGCAGAAGTGTAGTTTCCACTCAGACAGAAGCGCAATATGCTGCAAGGATATTTTGAATTCAAATAACAGAGTCATTTATTTTACATTTTCTTTTTCAGAACAATAATATCTCTGTCTTCACTCCTACTCAGTGATTAAGGCATTCTCCTAGTAACACAAGATTTATATATAAATTAAAGCTGCAAGCAGCATTGGGCGGGACCTCGCACCGGGCGTTCCGCCTCCCCCGCGATCCGCCTCCCGTGACCGTCCACACCTCAGCTCCACTCACACCTCTCCGTCCCCATACCAGTTCCCACCCTTTAGTGTCCGTCCTCCTTACATCTGTACAGAACACCAGCGACCCTCTGCTGAAACCACCATCACCTTTAAAATGACACTTTTATTTTGGAAAACCTACTGTGTGTATGTGCATTTGTTTTGTATGTGAGAGAAAGAATCAGTTTGAAAAATGAATTGAAATTGTATGAATAATTGAGCATAAAAGTGATGATGTCTCACATTTAAGGCTTTTATTTTGGAAAAACCCTATTGTGTGAGCATGTGTGTCTGTGAGAAAGAGTACTTTTGAATGAAGAAACATTGTACAAAGAGTTGAGCGTTTGATCATAAAAATGAAAAGAAGTTATGTAATAGAAATTTTGTATTATTGGTATTTGGGGTTTTATTTTGAAAAAATGTACTCCGTGTACTTTTGAATGTGTGCAAAATTTCCAGTATCCAAAATACAATGCAGTAAAACCTGTTTTAAGATGGAGAAAAAAAAAAAAAAAAAAAGTTTGGATTGTCTGGGACTTGAACCAAGGTCCTCTTGCTCCATAGGCAGCTACATGAACCACTACACTAAGGACAGCCATAGACAGCTGCCCACCAAGAAGAGTTTTATAGGGACTTTGTCATTGTTAAAAGTGAAAGTAAACATAGTCTTCAAAAAATCGCCATAATTCCATAACCGTAGGTCGTATCTGAAAAATTCTTTCACTTTTGGATTCTGCAGACTTGTGGGAATTGAGTGAGGTATAACTTTTTATTCAAAAGTCTGGAATGACTGAGTACTAATTGCAGAAACGTAGAGTAACTTTCAAAGGCAGATTGCCAACTTCCTGTTGGAGTTAGCTCATGAGTGTCAGTGTATGATTTGTCGGGCTCAATCAGACCAACATTTTGGCATTTGTTTCATGTTTCTGTGACATTCCTACTGGCCGCTAGGGCCGATTTTGTGTGTTTTTTAGTACATAGGTGGCGCTACAGAGTCCATTTTAGCATGCAAGGGGTTAATTTTGATATTGTATGAAAGTGTTCACCAGTCATGACATACATGGCAAATTTGGTGAGTTTTGGAGCATGTTAAGGGGGTCAAATGGCAGTCTAAAGTGGAAAAAGTATGAAAAGAAACAAATTGTTATAAATCAATAACCGTACATCCTATCTCAAAAATTTTTGGATGTGAGAGTTGTGCTGAGTCCCGTGAACGCGTAGATATGTCACATGTGGGGAAAAACTCCAAAGTGAAAAATGAGTTCCAAACATCGCAACTTTGCAGGCTTGTAAAAAAAAAACTAAGACAGTTATGGAAAAGGTGTGAAATTGTTTTATTAAGGACATTTCACTGTATCTTTTGGCGCTATTTAGAAGTCAATACGACAAACGATGTCATCGGAGTTAGTTTTAAAAATTTTATTTTGAAAGGCATATTGCGAACTTCCTGTTGGAGATAGGTCATCAGTGTCAGTGGATGATTTGTAGAGCATTGTCCAACCAACATTTTGGCATTGGTTTCATTTCTCTATGACATTCCTACTGGCCACTAGGGCAGTTGCCGTTTTTTTCACATAGGTGGCGCTAGAGAGCCCATTTTGGCACCTATGGGGTTAATTTTTTCATTTTATCAAATTTTTCGCCAGGCCTGACATGTGTGCCAAATTTGGTGAGTTTTCGTGCATGTTCAGGGGGTCAAAATCCAGGTCAAAGTGGTGTGTGAATAATAATAATATAAAAACGAACGAAAAACAATAGGGCCTTGCTTGCAGGCAAGGCCTCTCACTGTGTGAGAGGGCCTTACCTTTCGGCTCGGTCCCTAAAAAAAAAAAAAATCCAACAACTTTATATGTTAATTTGTTGTAAACCTGTCATGCAAAACACAGCTGTACATGCTTTGTATTTCCTTTGTCAAGATATGTCAAAATATCACAGTTAAGGAAACTGCCCAAGTGTCTATCTGGGTCTTGACAGCGATTGGCCAATACAGTTGTCAATCACACCTTTATATCTGCTACCTGAGTGATAATTCCTGTGATTGGTCACTGACAGGATTGTCTAAAACTGGAAAATAGTGTCAAGGGAAGATGCCGAAATGTAGTTTCCTTTCAGATGGAAGTGCAATATGCTGGAAGGATATTTTAAATTCAAATAACAGTCATTTATTTTACATTTTGTTTTTCAGAACAATAATATCTATGTTTCCACTCTTACTCAGTGATTAAGGCATTCTCCTAGTAACACAAGATATATATATATAAAAAAAAAAATCCAACAACTTTATATGTTAATTTGTTGTAAACCTGTCATATAAAACACAGCTGTGCATGCTTTGTATTTTCTTTGTCAAGATATGTCAAAATATCACAGTTAAGGAAACTGCCCAAGCGTCTACCTGGGTCCTGACAGTGATTGGCCAATACAGCTGTCAATCACACCTTTATATCTGCCCCCTGAATGATAATTCCTGTGATTGGTCACTGACAGGATTGTCTAAAACCGTAAAACAGTGTCAAGAGAAGATGCAGAAATGTAGTTTCCTCTCAAACAGATGTGCAATATGCTGAAAGGATAATTTAAATTCAGATAAGAGTAATTTATTTTACATTTTCTTTCTCAGAACAATAATATCTATGTTTCCACTCCTACTCAGTGATTAAGGCATTCTCCTAGTAAGATTTATAAAGAAAAAAAAAAAAAAAAATCCAACAACTTTATATGTTAATTTGTTGTAAAGCTGTCGTGCAAAACACAGCTGTACATGCTTTGTATTTCCTCTGTCAAGATATTTGTCTTTCCACATAACTAGAATGAATAAGGAACTGTGACTGCACACAGTATGCATTACCACATCCCCCAGACTTGTGGTGAGAGGTGATAATTGTGTTTAAAAGTATTTCACAAAAGCTTCTGAATGATTTCAAATGTCTGGTTTTTTTTAAACCTCAGAGAAGGAAGCAGATGTTAATGGGGTAGCTGTGTAATTCCATGATTTATTTATTTATTTATTTTAAGTTTTTTTTTTTTTTTGCTGCTAATAGTTGCCTGTTGGTAAATCTGATGCGAGCCTCTATAATACTGTTGTGCCTTTCTGCTTTTCTAAAACACTTTCTCACTGAGCTTAATAAGGATTTTTATCATTAACGTTTTCACACTCATAATTTCCTCTTGGCTGATGTTCATTGATACAGTTTGCCATTTTCCCATTATTATCGCATTCAGATCTAAGAAGCGACCTGTTCCTGTTTCCCTTAATCCAATTAGGACGGCCTAAAGCGACCACTCCTCTCACTTCCCACACATGAGCCATTCACTTATCACTATTCCTTTTATCAGTCCAATTAGCTGCACCTGTCGCTCGCCGATTCCAGCTCCGGGCGCCGATGCCAACATTCATTTACCACCTTCAGCCGCCAGGGGCATGACTCTGGTGAGAATTAAAAGCATGGATGCTGCTGATGCTCCTGTTGTGGGCCTCGTCCATGCTGATTGAGAACGGACCAAAACATACACCAAATAATCGATTTTAACCCTTTTAGGACTGCCATTATAACAGGCCGCCTAGGTGTCTTCATGTTTTCTATGCAATAAAAGTGTGTGAAATTGTCTTTTTGGCCAATTCTTTGCATCTTTGTTTTCAGGAGGGACTTAACTTTCAATATCTGGCCATTAATTATCTGTATTATAAATAATAAATGCTTAAAACTGTGTGTTCACCGAAAAAAATCTAAATCTTACCAAGCGTATTTTTCTCATTTCTAGTCCAAATATCTCATCACACTTAAAATAAGACATAATCACCTAAAGAGTAACTTTTCAGTGAGATATAAGAACTGATTTTTAGACAATAAATCTTACCAAGATCATTTTCACTTGTTCCCTTGGCAGATTTCTTTGCATGAATTAACCCAAATTGAATTGAATTAAGCAAAAAAAAAAAAAAAAATCTGCTGACGGAACAAATGAAAATTATCTTGGTAAGATGTTTTGAAATAAGATTTTCAAGATCTATTGTCTAAAAAGAAGTTCTTATATCTCACTGAAAAGTTACTCGTTAGGTGATTATGTCTTATTTGAAGTGTGATGAGATATTTTGACTAGAAATGAGAAAAATACACTTGGTAAGATTTTGATTTTTTCCAGTGTTTCAGTAAAAGAAAAAATGGACTTGAAGTTTTTGGCATATTTATTATGAGAAACAACTGTAAATGTCCATAATAAACTTTCAACTATTTTACATCTGCTCAAACATGCTTTTTGGTCTTGAACTTTCAGTATCCATATTATGGCTTCATATATATATATATATATATATATATATATATATATATATATACACACACACACACACACACACACACACACACACACACACAGGGTGGGGAAGCAAAATTTACAATGAACATTTATTTGTATTTTCTCAGCAGGCACTACGTCAGTTGTTTTGAAACCAAACATATATTGATGTCATAATCATACCTAACACTATTATCTATACCTTTTCAGAAACTTTTGCCCATATGAGTAATCAGGAAAGGAAACGTCAAAGAGTGTGTGATTTGCTGAATGCACTCGTCACACCAAAGGAGATTTCAAAAATAGTTGAAGTGTCCATAAAGACTGTTTATAATGGAAAGAAGAGAATGACTATGAGCAAAACTATTACGAGAAAGTCTGGAAGATACTATTAAAGAAGAATGGGAGAAGTTGTCACCCGAATATTTGAGGAACACTTGCGCAAGTTTCAGGAAGCGTGTGAAGGCAGTTATTGAGAAAGAAGGAGGACACATAGAATAAAAACATTTTCTATTATGTCAATTTTCTTGTGGCAAATAAATTCTCATGACTTTCAATAAACTAATTGGTCATACACTGTCTTTCAATGCCTGCCTCAAAATATTGTAAATTTTGCTTCCCCACCCTGTATATATATATATATATATATATATATATATATATATATATATATATGTATATATATATAAAATTTCCTGGCGTTTTTTAGCCTGTGTGGAAGTCTCTAAAACAGTTCCTTTCAACGTGTTGTCAATCCTTTTATTCAAGAGTTTGTCACAAAAACATCCATTATTACAATTTGTCCACGTTTTGAAAAATAAACACAAAGTAAACAAACCAAAAGTACAACAGAGGAACGCAAACATAACAAACACACATTTTAACAACCCTCATCCACCCCCCCTCCCAGGACTTATGATGTATCACACCAAGGGAGGCTGCATAAATTCTAATTATACTCAGGTTGAGTTATCAGTATATTGTTGAAGGGGATGCCAGAGCTGATTAAACTGGTGTAGTTTATTTAACAATGAGAACCGGATTCTCTCCAGGTGACAGAGTTTAACCATTTCTTCCATTCATAATTTAACTGAAGGAACTTCTGATTTTTCCCAGAACAACAAAACAAGGTTTTTTGTTACGATAAGTGCATAAGACAGCAGTTGATAGTGTGCCTTTCGACTTGTAATAGAGTCCCACG
Source organism: Sphaeramia orbicularis (assembly GCF_902148855.1). NCBI lineage: Eukaryota > Metazoa > Chordata > Actinopteri > Kurtiformes > Apogonidae > Sphaeramia > Sphaeramia orbicularis. Next base: position 13,925,220 of record NC_043968.1, on the reverse strand, counting down.
TTGCTGCTGTAAAGTGTTATATCCTCCTGAGACCCAGCCATGCATTTTTGTCCTTTGTAGGGGAGAAGAGTCTCACAGCTTTACTTCGAAAAAAATCCTGTCCACTGCAAAGAGCATTCCATAAAACAATAAAATGAAAATAAAAATAGTACCTGAAAATCTGTTGCATTATGCTTTTTCCAATCAAGACAATAATTTAATGTAAAAAAAAACAAAACATGGACTTTCCTGGGTCTCAGGAGGATATAGTGAGGGAAAGCTCAGGATGACAGCTATGACAGCTTTCCGATGCCATTTGAGTTTTGTGCATAGTGCAAATGGTTCAGGAATTACAGTAATTTTTTGCTGTAAAGTGCAAAATGCAGCGCTGGAGAGACTGCAGTTGTTAAAGGGTTTTAACTCTTAAAGACCCAAACAACTGCCAGCACTAAAAGCATCTGCTGATCTAAACAATTTAATATCCACTGATCCATTAATCCTATCAATACATGTAAGTAATTGAGGTAAAATACAGTTTGTCGTCTTTTCATGGTCGTCAGATATGACCCATTTGGACGTTTAGAACATGGAAACACCGTATCTTCTGTAACATTGACTCACCAGTAAAACCCATGGAGTCTGATAAATGACAGCAGATGGAGATGCTTGTTTTTTATGCTCAGTTAATGACATGTTTGCTGAAAAAGTCACTTTTTCTGATTTGACCTAATAACATTTGGATTGACTTCATGAACATCTACATGATCAGTAATTAAATACAGGGAAATACCTGATTTACACTGAAAGATGCAGAGGATAATTTAATGACAGATGGTTGAAAATCACTTGGGAAGGGCAAAAAAAGTCATTTGGAAGTGGCGACAAAAAATAGCTGTGGGTCTGTGAGAGTTACTCTGTTTTTTTATATTCATTGATTTGTGTCTGACTTAATCATTAAGACTCAGATATTAGGGTTGTATGTGTCTTTCCAAACACAGTTTAACTACACTTAGCTAAACAGCATCCTGGCCTTTTTTAATTTTATTTAACTTTTTATTGACATTCAGTATCAGACATTCACATTCAGTACATTACAGGGTGGGGAAGCAAAATTTACAATATTTTGAGGGAGGGATTGAAAGACAGTGTATGACCAATTAGTTTGTTGAAAGTCATGAGAATTTATTTGCCACAAGAAAATTTACATAATAGACAATGTTTTTATTCTATGTGTCCTCCTTCTTTCTCAATAACTGCCTTCACACGCTTCCTGAAACTTGCGCAAGTGTTCCTCAAATATTCAGGTGACAACTTCTCCCATTCTTCTTTAATAGTATCTTCCAGACTTTCTCGTAATAGTTTTGCTCATAGTCATTCTCTTCTTTCCATTATAAACAGTCTTTATGGACACTCCAACTATTTTTGAAATCTCCTCTGGTGTGACGAGTGCATTCAGCAAATCACACACTCTTTGACGTTTCCTTTCCTGATTACTCATATGGGCAAAAGTTTCTGAAAAGGTATGGATAATAGTGTTAGGTATGATTATGACATCAATATATGTTTGGTTTCAAAACAATTGACGTAGTGCCTGCTGAAAAAAAACAACTAAATGTTCATTGTAAATTTTGCTTCCCCACCCTGTATATGTATATATCATGCATCTGTTGTCTGCTCTAAATGCAAGAATAATATATTTTTTTCTGTCAGATAACCAAATAAAAGAGGAAAAACTATGTGCAAATAAGGAGTGATCTTTTCCATACAACAAAATCACTGATGTGTGAAAACAAAATCAGGCCTATAGGGTGTAACACTGTTTTTCAACCTTGGGGTCAGGACCCCACGTGGGGTCGCCTGGAATTCAAATGGGGTCAGCTGAAATTTATAGTAATTGATAAAAATAAAAACTTATTAATAAAAATATATGGTGAGCTGAAAGAGACAATCCCAATCCGTAAAAGACATGACAAACTGTGAAGCTGAAACTGAAGCACTGTGGTTCTGTTTATGTGTCAAATGTTCATTGTGGTCAGTTTCAGATGCTGCAGCTCTTTCATAATTCATAGTTTCAGTTCTTGTTTGTTCAGAATTAATTGTCAGCCTTGTAAATTACAGCTGGACTGACTGTACATATCCTGACCAAGGAAAATCAAATCCTCCCTTTGTGCAGTAATCTACACCTGGCTTTTCTGCCTCCGTCCATAATAATATACATTATATAGACTAAATGTCATCTAAAAATTAACGTTTATTTGCAACATACTATAGCAAACTCCTACATGATCAAAAACAAATTAATTTTAGCATAAAAATGTCCCCGTTTTGAATGTCTGGGGTCGCCAGAAATTTGTGATGTTAAAATGGGGTCATGAGCCAAAAAAGCTTGGGAACCACTGGTGTAACATTTTTGAGCCAGTTTTCCTAGTATGAAGCAAATTTCTCCAATTTGTGATTAAAAATGCTGTTATCTTTTCCATTTTCTAAATTTCCACTGTGAGTTCCATCTATCTCTTTAAAATTGGGCTCTCCTGTAATAGCCATTTCCTGGTAATAGTCTTTTTACAAGCCACCACAAAAATGTTCATTAAATGTTTATCTCTTTTTGGCCATTCCTGAAGTATGAGCATCCTGCCCTTTTTGCACAGGTGAAGTAGAATTTTTTTTAATAAGTCACTGTTCAATGTGAAATTAACCATGTGGAATACAGTGTGAGTTTATGAACGATGGCATTCGAGTTATGTGGAAGTTATTGAAAAATATACTGCTTTTTTTTTTTTTTTTTAAATATAATAAAGGACTGTAGTGAAGAGAGCTGTCAGAAGAGAATTTCTAAAAGCACAATCACAAAGCTGAATGTTTGACCCAGACAAAATCCAGCTTAAAGTGACAGCTCTCAGAGAACATTGCCTTTTAAAATTAGATACTGTGGACTGTCTAGAGCAGTGACATTTCTTCACTTCAAAGCGTGGTCCTATATTCACAGTTCTTCGTGTTGTGAGAATGCAGTGCAGTGCAGTGAAAACCACCAGTAAAGAACCAAAGCCTCCAGAAATGTGTCTTATAGACTGTGATATTGTTTTGCAAAAAGCGATCGCTGACAGTGATGAATGAGGCATTACCAGCAATAACTACGGGTTATTTGTAAAAAAAAAAAAAAAAAGTGGCTGGAGAGCCCGTTGTGAAGTGTGAAATATACTTTTCAGTCAGAAGAGGTGATGTGAGCAGACATGGAGATAGACAGGCAGCCTGGCACCTTGATACTTAAATGTTTGTTTCTATCTAGGTCAGACTGCAGCAGGGCTCGGCTGCTGTTACGCCACATATGGCAGCTACTCACTTTATCATTGAGTTTAATTCAGATGAACTATGCCACAACAAGAAGATGCATTTGGTAAAAAAGAATAATAACAGTAACAGGGTCCAAATAAGCAGTGGATGTTAAGTATTTGTGAAGAAAACCAAAGATTTGACTATTACAGAACATACTAAATACTAAACGTATGTCCTAAAGCAGTCTGAGTGTTTAAGCTGAGTTAATAACGCTTCTTTCCTACCTATACATTACCCTTAATAAATGCACAGTGAATTTAATACAGACACTCTCCGTCTGACCTTGATAAGGCAGTGTCTGGAGGAGGCACAGTGAGTGCTGGATAATGAAGCACACCAGGAGCCCATCAAGCTTCATCACCGCTAAATCGAAAAGCTCTATCATACCAAGAAATTTCAGCATGCTATACGTCGCAAAACACCAACCTCAAATGGTAACCATCCTCAAATAAAAATAACAATAAAAAAAAAAAAAAAAAAACTACCACAGTAAACAAAGTGTATCATGTTGAAACAAGAATGTAGGTGTGGGCTGACAGAATCTGTTGTAACCAGGTTTAAGTGAGGACATTGCAAAACAGTGGTGTGCTTGTTTTGTCACCGTGGCGATACCTTTGTAGACTTAGGGTTATTTGTTATATGGTCCGCAAGACAGGAGCTAATTTTATTATGATAGCCAGTTTTATCATTCAGCTCAAGCCAAAATGCATCAATAGTCGCTTTTCCATTGGACGATATTTACTAAATGTCGAAAAAACAGAAGTGCGTAATGTCGGTTTTTCCATTAAATCCCAAATGCCATGATTTGTTTATTTATTATTACGAGATGACACGAGAAGTCATTCCATAAACATGGCGACAAATGTAAATATGGTGTTGATTTACAGTTCTTTTCATTATTATTATATATTACCCCTCTATCTTGTGCTAAATTAAAAAAAATGATTGGGTTTCCTGGTGTGTCCACACCAGTGGCGGCTGCTCGTCTGTCAGACAGGGGAAGCTCAGACGGCTTACATAAAAAAATTTGTCAAGTTATTTAAGCATAAATTCGGCCCTCCGTTCCTTTTTAAGAAAATGGTCAGTGACCTTATTGTACCAAGTAGGCGTCTTGTCAGGTGTTGACCTGCCCTGCTGTTTAATTCAAAGTTTCTCGTCATAAGGAAGACTATCAAATGGCTTTGCCAAAATTAGGTCGACAACATTAGCAGTCTGCCATCATGTGCACCTTGTTATATAGCTAGTTCACTCCGACCTAGCCAACAGTATGACTTTAACTATCTACAAAACGATATTAAACTCGAACAAGAAATGATTAAATTATGTAACTGAAACAAGAAGACATTGAAATTATGTTAAATTGAGACAAGAAAGCCCAATGAGTGTGTTTTATTTACAGTGCAAGAAATGAACGAGTAATTTCATAGTGGTTTCTCTCTTGATTTCACAGCAGAATGTGACGGTACTAAACTGAACTGTGTCAGTGAAGGAGTAGATCTCAAAATAGCTGTCAATCAAACGGGATTCAGCCTTTCGACCGATCCTCCAATCAGCATGTGAAATCCCTGGCGTCCACCCAGCCGAGCTCCGCCCACAGCTCCATTCACCCCCACAGACACCTGGCGTCTGGGGGCAGGACAACATCGTGGCATTTATCCAATTACCGTCCAGTTTTGAGGCAATGAAAAAAACTGTTCCTCTCAGTCCCATTGAAGCCCAGAGACGCCTGCAGTCTACGGACAAATGCACTGAGCAGAGATCGAATGAGAAAACAACATCGCGTCCGTTGATTTGTGATGAAGCTGATTCTGAACGAACTCGTCTTTGAGATGAACGTGTTCTAACATATTTGGAGTCAATGAAATGTCAACACAACCGAACATATTTAACCATTTAATTTGAGTAATTTTAGGCTTCCCTTGCAGTCTATGAGAAATCGCCTCTGGTCCACACATATCGCGACATGTTTCTTCTTCTTCTTCTTCTTCTTCTTCTTCTTCTTCTTCTTCTCTTCTTCGCTTGTTGTAACGTACGTCAATATCCATTTTTTTTAATTCACCTGACTCTAGTTGCGAAAAAAGGTCTTTCCATTGCAGTTTTTATACCATTTGTGCTACGCCCGAAAAACCACCTCTTGCCAGCGCAAAAACTTCTAATTGAAAAATGAGACTTTTGGCCAAATTGTCATTTTTTCCATTACGTAAATTTTTATGCGCAAGTTATATTTGCGCAATTTGAGGGTCAGTGGAAAAGGGACTAGTGTCGTTTCAGTGACCCATGGAATCTTGTGAATCCACTAAAATCTAAGAAGAGCTTATTCTAAGAAGGCAGATGGTGACTGGTGATGTGCTGGTACCACCCTGAGGTTAACCCGTAAAGACCCAGTGCTACTTTCATGTCACTTCCCAAATTAATTTTCCTCTATATAACCTTTCTTAAGTGAATTATCCCCCATTTATTAGAATATTATCCTCTGCATTTTGCTTTTTTTCAGTGAAAATCGGGTATTTTTCTATATTTATTTTGCTGATAATGTGGATGTTCATGAAAGCTCAGATTAACTCCTTATAGTTCACTCATAGACATACTCTGAAATCCAAAATGTCAGCCTTAGTGTGTTATTGGACTTTTTTACTGTTATGTAAAAAATCAAGGTCAGTGAAGTTATTATCTTTGGTTCGTTACCTGTAAGTGACAAAAAAAAAAAAAAAAAATCCAAGTATTTCATAAAAAATACAAAAAAACCCCAGATGTATGGTGAAAAGAACATCACTTTTAGAACATTAGACCAACATTAGTGCTGATCCAGACCCCTGTCCACATCCACATGATCCCTTTGAACATCATTCCTTATATTAGTACCATTACTTCCTGGTACCTGACAAAGCAGGTCCACTCACTGTTCATGCAGAGGTGGACCTTACAGACCCTGGAGACCACATTGGACCTGAGACTGTTGACTCACTGTCCTCACTGGAACTGTTGCTGTCACTGTCTTGTAATGTATGTGGAAATGACCAAAAATAGTCACTTGCCCAATAAAGGGTTAATATTGATAATCTGAAGATGGAAAACAAGACTGCAGAATTTGTCTTGATGTCCTTTCTTAACCCTTTATAGGGCACTCATTGAAATACTCTGAAATTCAGAATATCCACCTTAGTGTGTTACTGGAGGACATAACAAGACTTTATTACTTTTGTGAAATTTTTTTCTGAATTTTTCATTTTTAGGTTGAAAATCAGGGTCAGTGAAGTTACCATATTTGGTTCTTTGCCCATATGTAGCAAAAAAAAAAAAAAAAAACTTATTTAAAAAATACAAGAAAAACACATGTACGATGAAAAGAATGTGTATTTTAGAACATTAGACCAACGTAAGTGCTGATCCAGACCCCTGTCCACATCCACATGATCCCTTTGAACATCATTCCTTACATTAGTACCATTACTTCCTGGTACCTAACAAAGCAGGTCCACTCACTGTTCATGCAGAGGTGGACCTTACAGACCCTGGAGACCACATTGGACCTGAGATTGTTGACTCAGTGTCCTCACTGGAACTGTTGCTGTCACTGTGTTGTAATGTATGTGGAAATTATTTTAAAAAAATAAACAAATAAATAGTCACTTCGCCGATAAAGGGTTAAAGTTGAGGGTTATTATATCAGAAACAGAACACTGAAGAAAAGTGACTTTTTCAACAAACTTATCAATAACTGAATGTAAAAACAAGCGTCTCCATCTACTGTTATTTATGAAACTCCATGGGTTTTACTGGTGAATCAATTTTATAGAATTTTATAGTTTCCACGGTAACTACAGAGCCTCTGAACGTCCAATTGGGTCATATCTGATGACAATAAAAAGAAGATAAACTGTATTTTACACCAATTATTTACATGTATTGATAGGATTAGTGGCTCAACAGGTATTAAACAGTTTAGATCAGTAGATGCTTTTGTTTGCCAGTGGCTGTTTGGGTCTTTATGGGTTAAAATCATTGTAATTTTTGCCTCCAACATGTTGAGGTTTCTCTAAACACAATTATCACTCTATGTAATTTGCTCTAATAGAAAAGGGAATCTTGATGTTTTTAGTTTATATTTCCCAAAGCTGAATTTTGGGTCACATGAATATTGCTCAGCCTCATTAGCGTTGGTTTAATTATAATGATCTAAATGGCGAAATGAATCCTTATTTTACACTTGGACTTCCAGAAAATCAGTGTGGATAAAGTGCAATGAGATGAAAACTAATATAAGGGAGGAAAATTTGCAGCCCATGACAGAATGAAAACTCTGGCAGACTTGCATCACAAAGATTATCTGCCGCGCCTTTTACACATTCACACAGAAACTCCCAAAATGAGTGAAGCTGGAGGTGGGGGTGGGGGTGGGGTGGGGGGTAAGGAGACGGAGGGTTAGTGGGTGATAGTGGTGAGAAAGGATCGTTCATATGGTAATTTAGGAGGTCTGGGAGAGTCAGTGAGTACCAACTGGACTGTCAGTACTCTTTATATGTGTGTTTTATATCATTATTGTATTATATAAGTCGTACAATATATGGACAAAAGTATTGGGACATGTTGAATTCAGGTGTTTCTTTTCTAACAGCGGTATGGGATATAAAACAATAACAACAAATGTCATTATATAGTTTTATATTGTGATAAATATCATTGCTTTGGTTAGTTTGGTCAAAATTTTTATCTTTGCTTCCAAAATGCCTCAGAGATTGTTTTTACTGAATTTCTCTCAACATTGATTTTTTTTTTCCATCCATGGCTATAATTTTAAATGATCTACCTCTAAATTTCTAAAATATTTTTTGTGCTCTGACTGACAAACAATCTACTTGGTTAACATCTCACTTAGGAAGAAAAGTCTCCCCTTAAATTGCCTCCAGGGGATAAATACAAATTTCTGAATCTTAATTAAACTTAAAAAGGAAATATTGATGTTTATAACCTATATGGAGAAAAATATTGGGACACGTTAAATTCAGGTGTTTCTTTTCTATCAGGGGTCTGGGATACAAAACAATAACAACAAACGTCATTATATAGTTTAATATTGTGATAAATATCATTGCATTGCATTCGTTAGTGGTTTAAATTTTTATCTTTTCTTCCAAAATGCCTCAGAGATAGTTTTTACTGAATTTCTCTCACCATTGATTTTTTTTTTCATCCATGGCTATAATTTTAAATGATCTACCTCAAAATTTCTAAAATATTTTTCATGCTTTCACTGTAAATAATAATTTTCTGCCACAACTAACCCTCTACTTTGTTCACATCTCATTTAAGAAGAAAAGTCTCTGCTTAAATGGCCACCTGGGGGTAAATAAAAATTTCTGAATCTCAATTAAACTTAAAAAGGAAATATTGATGTGTATAACCTATATGGACAAAAATATTGGGACACTTTAAATTCAGGTGTTTCTTTTCTAACGGGGGTCTGGGATACAAAACAATAATGACAAATGTCTTAATATAGTTTTATGTTGTGATAAATATCATTGCTTTGGTTAGTCTGGTTTAAATTTTTATCTTTGCTTCCAAAATGCCTCAGAGATCGTTTTTACTGAATTTCTCATAACATTGATTTTTTTTCATCCACGACTATAATTTTAAATGATCTACCTCTAAATTTCTAAAACATTTTTCATGCTCTGACTATAAATAATAATTTGTCTGCCACAACTAACCATCTACTTTGTTCACATCTAACTCCCCTTAAATTGCCCCCAGGGGAAAAAAAAAAAAAAAAAAATTCTGAATCTCAATTAAACTTAAAAAGGAAATATTGATATTTATAAACTATATGGACAAAAATATTGGGACACACCATGGCTACAGCTGTAAGATGACCTGTTTATGCTCATTTGAGATGTAAATATTAATAGTAATAATCAATATGATATTTAGCCCAATATAAAATGAAATTATGACATTAGTCCAACACACACTCAGTGCACTAAGGAGCTCCATCAGTGACAGGATGAGACACGCAAAGTGTGTGAAGGAGAGGTATTGCAGGTCTTTCTTTCCTGCAGCGGTCAGGCTCCACCACAAAAACAGCTCCAAATAACTCTGTGCAATAGACCGTGCAATGAATCGTATCAACTGTAAATAGTATATATATCTTTTTCGATTTGTCTTTATTCTTTGATTTTCTTGTGCGCTTCTCTTGTGTGCTTCGCTGCTGTAACCTGGAATTTCCCCTTGTGGGACAAATAAAGGCATATCTTATCTTATCTCTTATCTTGTTATTATGGTTTTGTATCCCAGACCCCTGTTAAAAAAGAAACTCCTGAATTCAACATGTCCCCATACAATATGCATCTATTACGCATATTTGGAGAAACAAAATTTACTTTTAGCTGGAGGTTTGTACACTTAAGTAAAAAAGCACAGTCAAGCTTTGACAGTGTAAAACTGGTTAAAGAAGCCAAAACATGTGAGGAAGAAGTTAAAACCCAAGTGTCAAGGTTCTTTTATTTTTTGTTAACATCATGGACACACAAAAATTCAATAAAATAGATTTCCAAATGATACTGGAAGTGTGAGATGCAGTGAAATACAGGTTGCCCCGCTGTCAAAGAAACTACCGTACTTTCCGAACTATAAGCTGCTACTTTTTTCTCACGCTTTGAACCCTGCAGCTTATACAACGATGCGGCTCGAGTATAGATTTTTACAGTCTACCGGCCTCCAGGGGGGGCTCTAGCAGGAAGCGCAAAAGTGAGACAGACAGATGGAGGAGGTGATGAAGAGAAGTTTTAAGCTTAACTTAATCATTTTGCGTGTCATGCACAAACCCTCATCATGGAAAACGCACGAAGAAATGCATATGATGCAGCTTTTGAGTTAAAAGCGATCGATGTGTCTGTCCAAGAAGGAAATAGAGCTGCTGCACAGAAGTGCCATTGAGAGCACCAATGGAAGAAAGACGTAGAAGGTGTGACGGAGTCTTTCTGAGGCTGTTCAACTCCGACACTGAAGAAGACGACTGCAGTGGTTTCAATGAGCAGAAGGAAGATGAAGATAGAGATCAGTGACTTTTCTGGGTTTTTGAACCAGCTGTGTTCCTGCTTTTTTACTGCCGTGTTACAGGCACTGTTTGTAAAAAAAGCAGTTAAGGTATGGAGATAAATATTAAAATAATCTTTCTGTTTACCATCTTTCCGTGTAAATATCTCATGTTCCAACGTGGACACCTGTGGCTTATAGTCAGGTGCGACCAATATATGTACAAATTTTTTTTTTTTTTTAATTTGGTGGGTGCGGCTTATAGCCTGGAAAGTACGATAAGCTTAACTGGTCACACTCAAAACACAGTCAAAAAATGAAATAATCAATAATTAATGTAAAATACTCAAGTGTTTGTGCATTCTTTAAACTTTTGTATATGTATGTCTTCAAACACTTGTATCAGTCAATACAGTATAGAAACTGGTCCACAATCCTTAACAGAGTCCTGTTGTAACAGACTGGAAGCAAAACATGTGCACCACCTCTGACTGATGAGACTGGTTAATCACAGATGAATTCAGAGACAGAGATAGGGCATTAAATACATCTATTTAGTCGTTTCACTTGGACGGAGCTGCAGATGAAAGACTTCTTACTATTTTCCGAGTCAAGAAAGAATGATGTGCCATTTTATAGGCAATACATTTAGACTGAGAGACTGAACTAAACTAAGATAACCTCTGTTTATATCATTTTTACCAGTAAATTGTGTTCTTTAAGAGACAATGATACTTTAAAAGAGTTATAATAATAATATTTGTCTCCCAGTGGGTGATAAGTAACTGAAAAAGCCAGTGACAGCAGTAGATTAGTGAGAGGAATGAGCGTCCAAATGAGTGTTTGCATGCTTACTGAGCAGTCCTTTAAAAGGATGCGCAGGACACTGCTTTGATGGGGCCCTTGGTATTCCTGTCACGCCCAAGGCCCTATCCATTACAGCTCATTACCCGAGGAGAGAATGAAAGAGCGCAGACCCTTGGCCACATCGCCCTGGCTCACGGAAACCCTCAGCAGGGTTAAACAGAAACTGAACCACCAAACCCCACCAGCTGCACAGGTTTTACCACTTCGCTCTGTCACCCCAGTGATGATGGTTCTTCAGATTATGCAAGTAGAGGTGATCAGAGCAGCTGTAGACAGTAAGGCTCTGTAGAATACAGAAAAAGCTAATACCTCTGGAAATCAGGTACGCAGCACTTCACACATATTCTGTCTATTATGCCAATCAATAATATGGGTATGTAAGAGATGAATATGTCGATTAAGGTTTGGGTTTTTTGCAACAGTGCTGAGCTGAGAAATGAAACCATGGTCATGCAATATCTCAGTACATTTACCGATATTATATATAAAAATAAGCACATATGTTTAAACAAGCATCTATCTGTCTATCTGTTAGGGATGCAACGGTACATGTTATCCACAGTTTGGCACGTATTGTGGTTCTTGACTCACGGTTCACGGTACGGTACGGTTGCTTTACACTACCAGTCCAAAGTTTGGACTCACCTTCTCATTTAAATGGCATGAAATGGACCACAGATGGCCAATAAGTGCTCAGCATCACTGGGAACTCCTTCAGGCTTTTGAAAACATTTCAGGTGACTACCTCATGGAACTCATCGAGAGAATGCCTAGAATGTGCAAAAGCAGTAATAAAAGCAAAATGTGGCTATTTTGAAGAATCTAAAATATAAAACATGCTTTGAGTTATGTCACACTTTTTTTAACTACATAATTCCGTATGTGTTCATTCATAGTTTGGATGCCTTCAATGAGAATCTACAATGTAAATAGTCATGAAAATAAAGAAAAACCAGTTGAGTCCAAACGTTTGACTGGCAGTGTACGTACGTAAATCGGTACATCCATTTCTAACGTTGTCATGTGTCACTGCCTTCATAATTCCATGCATCCTGTACATTGGCATGGGCGTTTCTCAATCAGTCCACTAGAGGGCGCTGCTCTTAATTACCATACTGTCTAAATACCATGAAGAAGAGTAAAGTTTTTCGAGAAGAAGAAAGTCAATAATAACAAACATGCGAATAACAGAGGAGGTTTTACGAATGTTAATATTGAGAAGGGTAGTTGGAAGTAGAAGGACTGTGCTCCTTGTCTCTCTCTCTCTCTCTCTCTCTCTCTCTCTCTCTCTCTATCTATCTATCTATCTATCTAGTTTATAGTAAAGACGTTGATTCTTCCTGTAATTTACAATGCACAGTGTATATAGCTATTTGATGAATCGGACAGTATGAGAGAATGCTTTTTGTGTGCCATTACTGCAAAACTTGATTTGTTTGGAGACAGAATTTTCTTGTGCATTGCATTCATTTTTAATTCACTGAAAATACATTTGAATTTACAACTCTTCTAGTGAAGCTGTTTCCTTTGCTGTCATGAGTTACCACTATGAGCTGCATCTGTCAACTAAGAGGCAGATTCCAATCACTAAAAAACACTGGAAGATGATACAACTTAGAGCTCTCCCTCAAATTACATCACAGACGTGTCTTGAATTATTCAATAAATATTAGCCTATTATTAAGAATCAATGGATATATCAATTAAACTGACATGTATTCTTTATAAATATTAAATAAAGGAATATAAGAGAGTAAAGTATGGCCTTATTGGTTTAAGACATTCAGACGCACTTATAGATAATTTCATCAGGGCGTATTTTAGAAGTTCTTTGTCTCTGAGAGTGCTGTAACTTCGACTACAAAAAGTTTCATTCGATCACAACTACTTTCATTCAAAACAAATGGTTGTTTAGCTACTTCAGGGACTTAATGTACCAGCGAGTCTAACCTTGAATATCAATGTACAAAAAACAGCGTTCGACTCAAGCGCTCGAACTTCAAATGTGAAGAGCCATCGCTGTCCTTGAGGCAAATGAAGAGCGCTGCTTAAGTGTTTGAAAAACCAACCTTTTCACAAACACCCACCTCAGCCTTAGAACCTAAAACAACAGCGTGTTACTCTTGAATTAGAAAAATACAAAGAGATTTATCATCTTGAATACAAAGAGATAATGCCGGAGAGCTTCGTAATCATCACTAAATTAGAGGCATTAGGTTTTTGGGATGCTATTATTGAAGGGTTCATTGAATCTGTCGTAGTCAGTATGGAATACAGCTTAATAATGCACAGTGGTAGGTGAAGCCTGCTTTGTACAACACATTATTACCCCGAGAGCTCTGTTTCATCTACATGAAATCATGCTGATGCATTGCAAATGAGATGGCAAGAGGGGAAGGATGCCAGAGAGAGGAGGAGTAAGAGAAAGATGCACTCTTCTTCCCTGCCTAATTATACTGCTGCAATGAGCATAATGAAAGCACTGCTGTTGTTTTTCTTCAAACTGGCAGAAAATCTGTAACGGGGCATTTGATTGTTGCGTCCTCTTAGAGCATTACGTCTCTGGACAGTGTCCAACCTCATCAATATAATGCTAGTAATCATCACCAATAAACACTGAATCGAAACTAAATATATCATGCAGTCGAGGGTGAGTAAGTGATTTTAATCTGTGCAAAAATGAACAGATAAAGCTCGGATCACTTCCCTGAGAAATATACGGAATAAAGAGTGTATTAAAGAGCATGTGTGATTAACAAGGAAAAGAATGAGGGGAAGCGCAGCAATGGTGGTTTGACTGTTCTGTTAAAAAAACATAAATCATTACCGCACAGATCACTATATGAGTAAATGTGAACGGAAAAAAGAAAATCAAAAGGAAAAGTAAGAAGGGGATTGTTACTGCAGTGAATTAAGCAGAGAGGACACAGAGAGGAGACAGAGAGGATCTAGGGATAAGTCTAAGTGCTGGATTGGGTTTAATGTAGCAGAAATCCACCAGTGAACCGCGGCTCCAAACAGAGCTATTCCAAAGACAGAAAGGTACTGCTGAGGACAAACAGAAATTAGAGAAGGGAACAAAAAGTTTCAGGAGGAACCGAAATGACCGCTTAGAGACGAGGCGGCAGGAACCGACGCCTGGGTGAGAACGTCAAAGGGGAAAAGAGACCAAAAAAAAAAAAAAAAAAAAGGGTTAAGAGATGTTGGAGGGTGGGAGAGAGCAAATGTCAGTAAGTGAGTGAGATGTGAAAAGAGGATGGGTGGAGGAGGAAGAAGAAAGGGAGCGATAGAAAAGGTTGGATATTACAGTGGGACCACCTGGGGAATGTTTACAGAATTTAATAACTCTAAATGTCATCACTTTATTGGATTTATGGATGGATGTCTTCCTCTCCCCTCACTACTCTGCTCTCTATCCATCTTTCTCACACGTACACTTTCCATCACTCCCACCTGCAACAATTACCACATTGCCCACTGGTGCAGTTTTATGGAAAAAAAATGACAGTAGTTGAGGGGGGGGTGTTTGTATTGAGGGCTCTTCAAACCTGCTGCGAGTAGTTATTTAGGATTACAGGACGAAACTCTTCTGTAACACGCATGCTAATACCGCCACTTCACTTCACAGCCTTACATGGTCGCAACAGTGACTGACGCTTAAAAGCAATTTAAAGAACAATACGTACAATAAAAACACAGAAATAAGACGGAATGAATTTCCTGCCAAGACATCAACTGTGCGTTTCCATCAGATTCTGCAGTAGTTACTGGAAATGCAGGTGGATTGTGATGTTTATTGCCTACAGTTTGACACAAATTGCATTGTTCCCTAGAGACGTTGTGATGTGGAATAAGAAATGAAAGACTTTGAGTTTGTTCATCTTCCCCTTGGGGTATGTCTCAACGGTGGGAAAGACTTAAAACCATACTTTGGGTATTTTATTTTCTAGGAAACGTGTCTGTAAACGTAGCAAGCAATTAAAGAAATCAATAAAATATAAACAAACAGTGTATTAGTGCATCTATGTGTATTATCATCCATGTATTTGTACTGATATACTGTGTATTTTGGTCTATTCAAATGAATCTAGTGAACAAACATTCACTATTCTGCACTAAATATCTAGTTCAACACGTTAATTTCTCTACTGTTAAATATTTTTGCCAGTCCATACAAAATAATAATAATAATAATAATAATTTTCACTTCCTGTTAACTCTGTAAAACCTGACCCATTAAAAACTAGCCACAACATTCTTTGTTTATTTGCCCTTTTTAAAATAATCCAAATAAAATGTTGCTATATCATTTTGTTTACGATATATTTTTTGTATCACATTCGATACATCAGGCATTTTTGGTAACTTTTTGCTCACAACATTAACTTTAGATAAATTTTACCAGTAACATTTTGAAAGCATAGAACATTTCAGGTATATATTTTTTTTATACATGAAACTTTTTTTCGGTCTTTTTATTTCCCTTGAATGGCAAAATAATTTCAGTATTTTTCAATTTTCAACCAAATACCAATATAAATGTTCAATATATAGCTTTTTGAAAATTACCAAAGACTTTCCCAACAAAATGTGTTTTGGGTAATTTAACGTTAGCAGCCATATTGAAAACGGGAAAAAAAAAAAAGCCTTTCCATTGGCTGCAGTGGAATGATAACACTGGGTTACAAAAAAATGTTTTTTGCAAGTTGTCTAGGTTTTTTCAACTGAATTAGGACCATTTTGCACCGCTAAATCCAAAAATGACATCTGTTTTTCCCAATCAGGTCAGGTTTTTTTGCTAATTTGATTTTGAAAAATTTGATCTTCTCACAAAATATAATAATTGATACCAAAATAAGATTGGTAAGCACACTTTATGAAACTTGTGACTTCATTCCTGTTAGGTACAATGGTGTATTCACCGCAGATGTAGCAGAATACGTCAGGCTTATTTTTGCAAGATCTTCTAGTCGAAGCCATTTCATTCACCTGTAATATTAAAAAAAACATTCATCATAAATTGGCAAAAATAAAATCTTCAGAACTCGTCTATTGCAAGAAATATGAAAGAATTTTGTATCATATGATGTGAAAATGCCCATAAATGTAAGCAAAAATGTTAACAAGCCAATATGTAGCATAGTTCAGAAAGTTGACCTGATTGAGCAAAATTAATGTGATTTTTGGATTCAGCACATCAAAATTATTCTAAATCAGCTCAAAAAACTTAAACAATAAATTTGTTGTTGACCAGTGTAATCCACCAGTGGACAGAAAACACTTATCGGGTCATATACAATGTGTTTTTAAGGAAAGTATTGATCTTGTTGGTAAGATAGGGGTCTCAGAACCAAGGTTATAATGGTTTTGGATTTTTCATTATAGTTTTGTTTTATTTAGTTTAGACTTCTTTTTTCTCTAATTCACTTAGTTTTAATTCATTTTTAGAGCAGGTTTGCTAGTTTTTTATTAGTTTTCATTATCTTCTAAATGCTTAGTTTTAGTTTAGTTTCAGTTTTTTTCATATCTTTTATCTTTTTCTCCGTCATATTCACATAAATCCCAGACAGGACTCTGCTGATTTCTCCCAACTTTAGTCTCTATGTTTCTAGGTAGAGTGGGGCCCAGAAATTGACTCTAAACCACAAGTGCCGTACGGTGCCGCAAACTAAAATTGCTAGAGCGAAATAAATTGATTTCAAAGACAAAGATGAAAACGAAGGGAATTTTATCCATAATTTTTATACGTTTTTGTTAGTTTTGTAAGCACACAAAACAGTTTCAGTTAGTAACTGTTTTTTCTTTTAATTATAGTTTTTATTTATTTCAGTTAACGAAAATGTTTTTTCAACTCTAGTTTTCATCCTTTTGTTAGTTATCGTTAATGATAATTACCTTGCTCAGAATCTGATGTAGCAAATATGAAACAAAGGGTTTTAAAGGGTTAGGATGTTTACATACAGTAAACTATAAAGACAGTTTACTACCACCTGAAGAATATCTCTAGGATTAATGGATTTATGTCTCAGCAGGACCTGGAAAACTGGTTCATGCGTTTATCTTCAGGTGATTAGATTAGTGTAACAGTATCTTTACAGATCTGAATAAAAAGTCCATCAAACACCTGCAGCTGATCCAAAAGGCTGCTGCTCCAGTCCTCATTAGAACCAAAATAGTTGACCACATCTCACCAGTTCTGAGGTCTTTACACAGGCTTCCTGTCTCTCAGCAGATAGACTTTAAAATACTTTTGTTAGTTTATAAAGCTCTGAGTGGTTCGCAGCCCAAATACATCAGTGACCTCTGTATGAACCATCCAGACCGCTCAGATCCTCTGGCCCAGGTTTACTGTCCGCCCCCAGAGTCAGAACCAAACAGGGAGAAGCAGCTTTTAGTTTTTATGCTCCACACGTCTGGAACAAACCACCAGAAAACTGCAGGTCTGCTCAAACTCTCAGTTTTTTTTTTAAAATCAAGGTTAAAGACTCATTTGTTTATGACTGCCTTTGATTGGAGTATTTTTTTTTAACTCACTATTTCTTGATTGATTTAACATTTCATTTCAATTGTTTGTTTATTTCGAGCATTTACAGAATACATGCAAATTCCAAATTCCCAAATCATTCATCTACAGTCGAAAAGGAGTGGGAAGAAGAAAAACGTATTTAATCACACCCCCATTCTCATCATCAAATAACTTAACATAATAACATTTTAAATACTCACTCCTGTCCTTTGATTTCAAGCCAGAACAATGAACAAAAAATAGGCCTAAACCAAATTAGAATGAACTCATTTGACAGTATTTACATTATATAACCAAAATGTGTGTGAAAAATAGAAAAAAAAGTACATTCCTGGTGGTGTTAACAGGGGTAACAGTTAGCAGTCAACTTACATTATAATAAATACATACCAACAATACATTATAATAATTACATACAAACAATGGTAAAAACATTAAATTCTTTATTTTAGTCCAGACTGCTTATAGCTTTTGTTTTAACTGTTTCTTATTCCTGTTTTAATTTCCTTCTTTATTTATTTATTTTATCTTTTCTGCTCTTTCCCTTCGTTTAACCCTTTCATGCATGAATTGTGAAAACTTGAGTCAAGATTTATTTTTTGAGTGTTTTTATTCCTCCTTAGCCATGAAAAAAACAATGTGATCGAGTCTTTTTTTTCTATGGAGTTACAAAAATATCCATGCATTTAATTTTTGAAGTAAAGAAACGTGTTTAAAACCTAATATCAGAAAGAGATATGAAAACAATGAAATAAAAACATTTTTAATGCTGCTAATCTGATGTTTTCTCACATTTTAACATATTCTAATGCTAGTAATTACTCGCTTCATGGAGATAATATGCAAAAAAAAAAAAAACTTTTTGTCTAACAAATAATAAGTGATTTACATTCAAACATGTTACGGCAGATCAGGTTTATCAAGAACTGCACAGTTACAGTAATGGTATGAATGTCAGTGTTTGGGATG
The DNA here is from genome assembly GCF_902148855.1 of Sphaeramia orbicularis. Taxonomy (NCBI): domain Eukaryota; kingdom Metazoa; phylum Chordata; class Actinopteri; order Kurtiformes; family Apogonidae; genus Sphaeramia; species Sphaeramia orbicularis. The sequence goes on along the minus strand of NC_043968.1, from coordinate 13,906,511 downwards.
ATGCGTAAGTGTCCACTGTGTTGGTTGATATGGAACTAAAACAACAAAACCCATGAATATACAAGAGAACAGCTGGAGAAGAACTGTCCACTGTAGTGACCTATGCATGAAAGGGTTAATGTCTTATTCTCTATGATTTTAATGTAATTTTATGCCTTTGTAAAGCACTTTGAATTACCTTGTGTATGAATGGTGCTATATAAATAAATTTTCCTTGTCTTGCCTCAAATATCACTAATGACAATCTAAGTATTGACCTCAATATCAACTAGAAGCACTCGGAGAGCGCAGACCTCCGCCAAGGCTGATCAGTGGCCCCCCCTGTGGGCCCCCCCCACGCCAAGGAGGTTATGTTTTTGCCAGGGTTTGTTTGTTTGTTTGTTTGTTTGTCTGTCTGTTTGTCTGTCCGTTAGTGTGCAACATAACTCAAAAAGTTATGGACAGATTTTGATGAAATTTTCAGGGTTTGATGGAAATGGGCCCCCCCGTGGGCCCCCCCACCCCCGATCACCACCAAAATTTAATCATTTCTTCCTTATCCCATTTCCAACAAACCCTGAAAATTTCATCAAAATCTGTCCATAACTTTTTGAGTTATGTTGCACACTAACGGACAGACAAACAGACAGACAAACAAACAAACAAACAAACAAACCCTGGCAAAAACATAACCTCCTTTGCGGAGGTAATAAGGCAACAGTGAAAATACTAGAACAAGAGCTGCAACCGATTAATCGATTAGGTGCTTGAAGTGAATGCAAAAACTCACAATTTGATTAATCGACTCGAATTGATTGAAGGGAAATATTCTATTGCAGTTTTCCTGAATTGAAGCTTCTTTGTGCGTCACAATAAGCGTCCGTGTGAAACACAACAGTGGAACCAATGTTTAACAGCAGAGAAATGAAGGAAATAAAGCTTTGATTCAGTTGTGGATGAATAATTTTTTTTTTTTTTTTGGATCACTTTGAGTCGATTAATCATTTCAGCTCTAAATAGAACTCAATATTTCCAAAACCTGATCATTGCATTAGCTCAGAATTTATTATTGGCATGGCATTTATATGATATAGGCATGTCAAAACACACAATTCATATTAAATCATGCAATAAAAAAAAAAAAAAAAAAAAAAAACTGGGTCAAAGTCGGTTTAATTCTACTTTCCCTATGCTTGATGTTTGCTTTATCACTCCTTCATAATGAATTAATATGTTGGGAAACTTCACCCAGCATGCACTAAGAAAAAGGACAGTACTTGCTAAAAATCATGGACTCATAGCCCATACTGAGTCTGATCATTTCACACATGAAAATAGACCTAAATCCATTGTTTTTGAAGTTTTGGGTGTGATCAGATGTATGAAGTTGAACAGCAGCATACAGCCAGTCTCCTATACGAGGGAAACCAAATACAACCATATGCTGAGCAGATTGGTTGAGACAAGCCAGAGTGTGTGGGGGGGAGAAAACAGGACTGGAAAATAAGGATGTAACGAATTGATTCAGCCATTTTGTCCATCTGCTAATACAGAGAGCTCAAGTGTGAGTGACGGCTTCCCTACTGCGTTACAGAAGTAGTTTTCCATAAAAACACATGAGTCACTGGTGTCCACAGCGCTGAGAGCTGCAGTAACCCAAATACAGACTTGTTACAAGACACCCGCAAAAATAGACGTGAATGCAACAAGAAGGAAGGAATCGCAAATACTTACACAGTCCATTGCATCCGTCCACAAACATGTTCCTGTGATGAACTACAAAGCACAAGGCGGATGAATACCCTGCAATAACATACCAGCAGCATCCCATTGGCCTCATAGAGAACATGATGAAGAGTTTCCTTTTATGTTAGGTCTCCATATGTAACTCTAACCTTAAAGTACTTGCACCATGTTTATCCTGATTATGTAATTAGTAGGGCCGTCAAAATTAATGCGTTAATGCAGATTAATTAATTCATCATCATGATTAATCTGATTGAAAATTTTAACACAATTAACCCATGTGCAGCACAGACTGACTCTGAACGTCTCTGCTGACATATTGGAGGCAGTTTGTCCAAGTAGAGTTACCGTCGCACATGTGCAAATGGGTCGTTGATTCAGTAGTGACAGACAACCAAACGATAAAGATGGAAGACACTAAACAGCACGTTGGCCCTCTGGATGGAAATATGAGGACAAAAAAACCAAGACAGAACAGTCGACTGACATAAAGTATTATACACACTCTGCAGGAAGGAGTTTTCTTTTCACTGAAGCACTTCCAGTTTAAAATACCACATTAACGTGAAGCATACAGGGTGGGGAAGCAAAATTTACAATGAACATTTAGTTGTTTTTTCTCAGCAGGCACTACGTCAATTGTTTTGAAACCAAACATATATCGATGTCATAATCATACCTAACACTATTATCCATACCTTTTCAGAAACTTTTGCCCATATGAGTAATCAGGAAAGCAGACGTCAGAGAGTGTGTGATTTGCTGAATGCACTCGTCACACCAAAGGAGATTTCAAAAATAGTTGGAGTGTCCATAAAGACTGTTTATAATGGAAAGAAGAGAATGACTATGAGCAAAACTATTACGAGAAAGTCTGGAAGTGGAGGAAGCAACAAAAAACCTACCAAAGCTTTTATTAAAGCTCTCAAATCCAAAATCCTAAAGGATCCAACCAAATCCATGAGAAAAATGGCAATTGAACTTGAGGTAGACAACAAGACCGTTAGAAATGCAGTAAAATAGGTTTTGAAGTTAAAATCTTGCACAAGAACACCAAAACACTTGTTGACAACAGCAACAAATCCAACTTTAGCAATTTTTGGGAATCATGTTTATGGCCGCCTTCTAGCCCAGATCTAAACCCTCTGGATTCTGCTATTTGGGGCGTTTTAGAACATGCTACCAATAGAACATCACACAGCAATGTCGACTTTCTTAAAGATACTATTAAAGAAGAATGGGAGAAGTTGTCACCCGAATATTTGAGGAACACTTGCGCAAGTTTCAGGAAGCGTGTGAAGGCAGTTATTGAGAAAGAAGGAGGACACATAGAATAAAAACATTTTCTATTATGTCAATTTTCTTGTGGCAAATAAATTCTCATGACTTTCAATAAACTAATTGGTCATACACTGTCTTTCAATCCCTGCCTCAAAATATTGTAAATTTTGCTTCCCCACCCTGTACATTAGTCAGGGATTCCACTAGCACTTCAGCTAATGTGTCACCCAGCTGGCAACACGCACTTTAAAGGTGTAGGAGACTTTCGTGACGATTTTTTCATCAAATCTGTAAAACCTCAGTCATAGTCTAAGTATCATGAATCTGTAAGTCTTTCTGTGATTACTCACCTGAATCTCTTGCATTACGGTGAACAATTTTGAAGTGCCATCCACCATAAACAAAATGTGTGTTTACAAACAGAGCCAGCAGACACCTCGGGCATCTTCGGAATTTTGTCGCAACATGCATGGTGGGAAAGGGAAGCTCGTGCAGCCACCTGCAGCAGCAGCATTTCCGCATCGTGTCTTTAGCAGCTGCCACTGTCAGGTGGCTGCGTGAGCCTCCGTTTCCCACAATGCACGTTGCGACAAAATTCCGAAGATGCCCGAGCGAGTGACCTCCCGGCTCTGAACGTAAACACGTGTTTTGTTTCTGGTGGATGGCACTGAGAAATTGTTCACCGTAATGCAAGAGATTCAGGTGAGTAATCACAGAAAGACTTACAGATTCGTGATACTGAGGATATGACTGAGGTTTGACAGATTTGATGAAAAATTGGTCACGAAAGTCTCCTGCACCTTTAAGTGCACATATATTCCCTTCTTTCTTGAGTCTGTTTGGTCATGCAAAATGAAACACAATTAATATAGATTAAAAATGAATATTTAATAATGATTAATCAAAATTAATCCACAGCAACCCTGTGATTATTCTGATTAAAACATTTTAATCATTTGACAGCACTAGTAATTAGCCTACTTTCCAAATCATTTTGTTTTGGTTGAAATTTGACAGAAATACCTGTGCAGATACAGTGATTGAAAATCCTCTACCTTTGGCTTTACCCTTTGGCTTTTGTATCTCACTAGATTTTGACACTATACATGTATGTAATGAACTGAAATCAAATCGGATGTTTTTTGACCATTTGATTTAGAATGGCTCAAATATAATCATCTGCAGTCACTATAACCACAAAAAAAAAAAAAAAAAAATAGGACCAATCTTCCTGTATCTCACCGGCTTGTTATATGAAAAAAGTTGAATTTGTGAGGTTGTCAGGTTCTGACGCTACATTAGAGTCCTGTGGTCTTGATGCAAGAGATCAATGTCCCAATAGAAGTGGGTGGTACTGTCACTGGAGGAGAACTCAACTCATTAAATGAAAGTTTATATATGACTTCATATCAGTGATCAGTAGTAACTATACAGATATCTCTAACCATTTCCATGTTATAAGCCATCAAAATATAGGCCATTATAAGTAAAAGCAAATGTTTTATACTTCAAACATTCGCCAAAAAATGCAAAAATCTAAATTTCTCAAAACTGTGAAAAAAATTTGTAGACATTGTCCCAAGGTAGCTACATATAAAATTTGAAAAGAATCCAACCATTAGTTTTGGAGAAGAAGATTGTTGAAATGTTGACACTGGAGACTTTGAGTTTGACCCTTCAAAGTCACTCTAGGTCAAAGGTCATGGACCCAAATGAAAGTCCATATATGACTTCCTATTAGTGCTCAACAGTAACTATATCGATATCTCTGACCATTTCCATGTTACAACCCATCAAAATACGATCCATTATAAGTAAAGGCAACTTTGTAATATGTCATAAATACAAAAATCTAAATTTCTCAAAACTGTGAACAAAATTTGCAGACATTGTCTCTTGGAAGCTGCATATAAAACTTGAAATTAGTTGTTTTGTCAGAGATGATGTTTGAAGAAATTACTAACGAAGACGATGAAGATGACGATGAAGACGACAGACACAGCAAGGTTATTATCATTAACGAAAACTAACGAAATGATGAAAACTAGAATTATAAAAACATTTTCGTTAACTTAAATAAATAAAAACTATAATTAAAAAAAAAAAAGATAACTAACTGAGACTGTATTGTGTGCTTATAAAACTAACTAAAACGTATAAAAATTATGGATAAAATTCCCTTCGTTTTTGTCTTTGTCAATGTTGGATTGATATGAAATTATTTTATTTCCCTCAAGCAATTTTAGCTGCTGGCACCATATGATATTTAATGGTCCGTCGCTTCTCGCCACTTGTTGTTTAACCCTTTCATGCACGAATTATGAGAACCTTACTCAAATTTTGTTTTTTTCCTGAGTGTTTTTATGCCTCTCTAGACATGAAAAAAAGAATGCAATTAAAAATTTTCTTCTGAAAAATAAATAAATAAATAAATAAAATTAATTAATTTTTTTAAACAAATACATAAAAAAAGAAAAATAAAATCTTATTAACCTATTTTTCATGAAGTTGCAAAAATGTCCACTCAGCTGGACACCACACGTTTCATTTTTGACGCACAGAAACATGTATTTACTGATAAATTGTGTGAAAACTATGGGGAAGGCTTGTGATTCTGGGGGTTTATGCTCAGGAGAGATCTACATAATGTTACCAATTCATGTCAGAAAAGATATGTAGTGTCTTAAAACTTTAATAAAGATATGTGTAACCAAAAAAAAAAAAAAAGAAAAGAAAAACAAAATCCATGAATATATAAGAGAACAGCCGTAGAATAGCTGTCCACTGTAGTGACCAGTATGCATGAAAGGGTTAAAGTCAGCTTTTTGTCCCCATTCTACCTGGAAACATGGAGACTAAAGTTGGGAGAAAGCAGCAGAGTTCTGTCTGGGATTTATTTGAATTTGTCGGCGAAGAAGAGAAAAGATATATATAAAAAAAAAACCTAAAACTAAACTAAAACTAAGCATTTAGAAAATAACGAAAACTAATAAAAACTAGCATTAATAGCAATAATATATAGATAAATAGCATAATAAATAGCAAAAACAGCAATAAAAACTAACTGAATTAGAGAAAAAAAAGTCAAAACTAAATAAAACTAAACTACAATGAAAAATCCAAAACTATTAGAACCTTGGGACACAGTGCTTTCACAATAGCTCATCATCAGCCTTTGAGCTAAAAAGCATGATTTGACCCAAACTGTGGACATTAAAACTCCTGACAGACAAACAAATGACAAAACCATGACCTCTTAAGATAGTGGTGGATTGGGTTCCTGCTGATGAGTCTATAGAACTCAGTGGAAACGCATCACTGTCAGGATCCTATACGCACGCATCCACGATGAAAAACTTCATCTTGTGTGCTTAATGAGGCAAAGACAATACAACGGCCATGAATTACAATGACCACCAACATCTGGCGTGATGCAACATGAAGGAAAGCAGCAGAGAACAGAGGGTGTCAGAAGAGGATCTGTCTTACAATACACGGAGGAAAGCAACTGCACCAGTCTTCTGTCAGCTAATAAATAAATTTCTCTATATATGTGACACATTTTTAAAGGTCAGTCAGTATCACACAGGCTTATTTTAAGAATAAAAAAAAGACATGACAGCCTCCTCTTCTGAAGGCTTTTTCTAAAAAGAACCCAAACGCCCACATATTACAGTGATTATCATATTCATCAGTGAGTCCAGGCCTGGTCAGTGTAGGTGAAGAAGCCAATAACGGTCAAATCCTCTCTGATGCAAAACTGACCTGTGGAGCTTATCAAAGCAGCAGAAAGAACAAACACTATGTTTTTCCACTACTGAAATTGTCTCTGGAGCTTTGAGCTGCATTTTATTGCTTTTTCTGTTATATTTTTGGTAGAAAATAAAGATGGAAGCGCACACTTCTGGGACATTTATCCCTTCATTGGTGATAAAACCACGCCGCAACCTTTGCACATCATTAAAAGCCCAAACCCACAGGAGCTTTTGAAGAAATGATAGCATTACTGACTTTATTTGTTGAACCCTATGTGTATCAGGCCATGATAAATAAGTGATTTTTACCCCACCCCCCAAAGGGAAGGCAAGGGGTTTTGTTTTTGGTTCGGTTTGTTTGTTTCTTCATTTGTTAACACTCTAGCAGCAAAACTATTAGCTAAATTCATACCAAATTGGGTTTATAGATTGCCAGTGACCCAGAATAAATCTGATTACATTTTGGGAAAAGTAGGTCAAAGTTCAACTTTTTAATGAATTTTTAAAATCTTTTTTTGTTTTCCTATTTACTTATAATGGGTGAAATTTCACAAGTCTGTAGCCGCAAAACTCTTGGTTGAATTCATACCAAATTGGGTTTATAGATTACCAATGACCCTGGACAGATCTGATTACATTTTGGGAAAAGTAGGTCAAAGTTCAACTTTTTTATGAATTTCTTAAATCTTTTCTTCATCCCATTTACTTATAATGGGTGAGGTTTCACATGTCTATAAAAATATCAATTTTGTTTCAGTTTACTTCAGACTTGGCAAATATATAAAGGCAATCGATATGCTGACATCAGCTGGATCGATGCCAAAATAAGCAACAATACATGCGAGGGGTGAGGTTTGTTGTTCCTGGCACTTGTTTTTTTTTTTTTTTTTAAATCTAGTTAGAATTTAACCCTATCATGGACAGTGGTCACTACAGTGGACAGCTATTCTACAGCTGTTCTCTTGTATATTCATGGGTTTTGTTGTTTTAGTTGCATATCAGCCAACAGAGTGGACGCTTATGCACCATCCAATACACTGCAGTTCATACTATTACTGTAACTTTGCTGTTCTTGATAAACCTGATCTGCACTAACATGTTTAAGTATTTTTTTTTTATATATCTTTTGTATTATCTCCATGAAGTGAGTAATAGCTAGTATTAGAGTGTGACCCCTAAGGGTTAAAATGAGAGAAAACATCAGATTAGCTGCAATAAAATTATTTTTATGTCATAGATTTCACACAGTATGTCAGTTTTTGATATTGCGTTTTAAATACATGTTTCTTTGCTTCCAAAATTAAACACATGGTGGACATTTTTGTAACCCTATGAAAAATAGGTTCATTTAAAAAAAAAATTCAATTGCATTGTTTTTTGTTCAGGCCTAAAGAGAAATAAAAACACTCAGGAAAAAAATGTGACTAAGGTTCTCATAATTTGTGCATGAAAGGGTTAATTGCTGCTTAACTCAAAGACCCAAACATCCACCATCTACCAAAGCCATCTACTGATGTAAAGTGCTTAATCCCAGTTGGTCCATTAATCCTATCAATACATGTAAATAATTAGTGTAAAATACATTTTGTGGTCTTTTTATTGTCATCAAATATGACCTATTTGGACGTTCAGAGGCTCTGTAGTGAATGTGGAAACACCGTCATCTTCTACAACATTGATTCACCATGGAGTCGGATCAGTGACAGTGGATGGAGACACTTGGTTTATGTTCAGTTAATGATAGATGTGCTGAAAAAGTCACTTTTTCTTCATTTTTCTGAGCTTTTACGAACATTTACATGATTAATAAATGAAATGTAGAAAAATACCTGATTTTCACTGAAAAAACACAAACTATAGAAGATTATACTACAACAAAAGGTGATAAATCACTTAAGAAAGGTTAAATATAGACAACAATTTATTTGGAAACTGACACAAAAGTCCCACTGTGTCCTCATGGGTTAATTTCTTCTTTTTTGCTATTTTGTTCAGTGTCGGTAAGTGAGCCCAGATATTGCTTTGGTGCAAATGCCAGTAGTTGAGTGAGTGTGCAGCCTCTGATTAACGAAGATGAATATTTCATTTTAGAGGTCCAGCTGCTGCTCATCTGCAGGGTTTCTCTCCTGAGACCACCTCGGGCTACGAACGAGGCCTAACAATGTCACATACGCGGAAAATGTGGGCCTTGAGAAGACGCTCACAACATGTGTGTCTATCTTCTCTGCATATAATTCCAATGAATATACTTACAAATACAAATAAGGCATGTAAATGGAAATGAAAGACTGTAAAATGTAAATAACTGAGATGGATACAAAACTGGGCAGCGGTCGTACAATAGCGGTCAGTGTTTGAGATGTAGAGTGAATACTTAATGTTCCCAGCATGCACTTCATCTCTCACATTCAAGGCTGCACATGTGCACATCAGGGAGTTTTCAGGGTATAGGATTCCCTCCTCCCTCCCTCCCTCCTCCCTCCATCTCTCCTTCCATCTCATCATCTCTTTTCAGTCCTCTGCCAGCGTTCCTGAGCCTGTCTTCTTCTTCTGCAGCGTTGTCTGTCCTGTGGGGAGGCTGACAGGGAGTGTCACCGACTCCTCTCACTACACATTACTCCCCTTCTCTTTATTTTTTTCATGCTTTCTTTCTCCTTTCACACACACACTACTATATCCATCTCCAGCCCCATATTGAATGTCCCAAAAGAGCGGCTGCAACAGAGCGGCATTTCTCTCTGCTCTTCTTCTCCTATCTGTCAATGTTTAAAGACTATGAAGTCCAGTTGCTGCCATTAGCAAAGATCCGTGAGCGCGTATGGATTTAATGTACGCATCTGCAAGCGAGGTAGCTGTGTGTGTTTCCGTATTATATCAGGTGAGATAAGACGCCTCCTGGATGTTCCAATTTCCTGTCCGATGTTTGCCTTCTTTGCCGAGCACTTTATCAGAGGGAAACACATACAAGCTGATAGGTTAGGAAACCTGATTTGACTATTTGAAATACAGAAAATCAAGAAGGGTGGGTGGTGAGGATGTAATTGAAGAGTGATGAGTCTGAAATGGATAGAAGGTGGTGTGGTTAGAGAGATAGATGGCTAGGACACTGGAAATGGGAATGAGAAAAGACAGAGGGACAAAGAGGAGGAGGTATGGGCTCATTTTGTCCGACTGTACCAGACGAGCAGTTCACCGTGTTCCACACCGAACAATCGCTAGTGTTCCCTTGTTATAGTCTGACAGTGACGTTAATGCCTCATTAAAAGTACGGAGGGGGGAGGCGGCGACTTAGCTCCAAGTTTTGAAACCAAAGCGATGGAGCATGTATTCCGACTCTGTACCGACATTAATTAAACCCCCACAGATGGACACTTTGGCTTTTTTCCACATGCAGAAAAAGATGGGTGCAAATGATACCGTATCTGTTTCTCATGTACGCTTTGCAAGACCGGTCGATTAGAAACCCAGAGAGAGCCAAGAGCTGAAATTACAGGTCAAACTAGCCCTGTCTGAAATCCTAATTGACTTCATTAGAGGAGGGCAACTGTTTGCCAAAAACCTGAACTCCTGAGGAAATTGGGGAAAGTTATCAAAATCAGGCAATTATCACAGGTTTGGATAAAGAAAGTCCACAACTAAACATATATGTGAATGGATTTTACAAGCAGCCCAGAGGTGGTAAGGATTGATGCTGTGATTGATCAGTCAATCAATCAATCAATCAATCAGTCAATCAATCAATCAATCAATTTATTACAAAATTATTACAAACAGTCAAAATTGCCAATTCATTTACAAGATACACTTTGTAACAGGACACCCCGGAAGCAGTCCTCAGCTTATAAATGGGGGCCCTTAGACGTGATGAGAGACATAACTTACATTATAATTAGGGATGGGAATCGATAAGAATTTAACGATTTCGATTCCATTATCGATTGTGCTTCTCGATCCGATTCCTTATCGATTCTCATTGGGTGAGGGAATAACAGAGTACAAACAGGTGTGTTTGCATTAACTGTCTTTTATATTTCCATCTCTGCACGGAAAATATAACACATACAGTATGTACAAATAATAATAACAAATGACGCCAGGCCTGGTTGGGGGGGTTCAGCGTACAGTGAAAGTGAAACTTAAGATGCTTTACTAATTCCTCTATTGCCGCATTTCCGGTTCAACTCTGCCCATCTCCCGTTGTTGTGCACCTCATTTCTTTCCCCTACCTTTGGAAACTTGTATTTGAGGGGGCACGACATTTGTTGCCCGCACCGGAACCGGAACTGGGCCCGGTGTTCACTCTGCCGCTACATTCAAAAGCGTCACTAAGTAGCATATCAAATACGTGACAAACCTGTAAATGAGTCACATGCTGTGGACAAATGTTTGAGCATACTGGAGGGATTCCACCCTTTTGAAGGCATGGATAGTGTTCCAGTGGACCTGGTGTCATCTTTTTGAACCGTTTCTGCCTCAACGCCATGTTGGCTACGTTCTGACCAAAACAATGCAGCGTATGCATGACGTCATCGCGCATGCGCAACGAAGGCGGAATCGATATGCAGAATCGTTAAGCGGGCAGGCCAACGATTCCAAGGAATTGAGCTACTGGGATCCGGTTCTCAAAAAGAACCAGTTCTCGATTCCCATCCTTAATTATAATCTTTAATAAGTTAAAATGTTCTAAATAACTACAAACATATGTTAAAATATTTACCTATCTACCCTTAGACATGTGATGAGAGACACAATTCACATTATAATCTTTGATAAATTAAGACGTTCTAAATAACTACAAACATATTTTAAAATATTTACCTATCTATCTAATGATGCTTCATTTCATTTCCTTTTCCTGAGTCCTATTGTAGTCAGCATATTCCAATATTCTCAGATAGTTTACAGGGTGGGGAAGCAAAATGTACAATGAACATTTAGTTGTTTTTTTCTCAGCAGGCACTACGTCAATTGTTTTGAAACCAAACATATATTGATGTCATAATCATACCTAACACTATTATCCATACCTTTTCAGAAACTTTTGCCCATATGAGTAATCAGGAAAGCAAACGTCAAAGAGTGTGTGATTTGCTGAATGCACTCGTCACACCAAAGGAGATTTCAAAAATAGTTGGAGTGTCCATAAAGACTGTTTATAATGGAAAGAAGAGAATGACTATGAGCAAAACTATTACGAGAAAGTCTGGAAGATACTATTAAAGAAGAATGGGAGAAGTTGTCACCCGAATATTTGAGGAACACTTGCGCAAGTTTCAGGAAGCGTGTGAAGGCAGTTATTGAGAAAGAAGGAGGACACATAGAATAAAAACATTTTCTATTATGTCAATTTTCTTGTGGCAAATAAATTCTCATGACTTTCAATAAACTAATTGGTCATACACTATCTTTCAATCCCTGCCTCAAAATATTGTAAATTTTGCTTCCCCACCCTGTAATAGTCAGATATGGTGTGTGTAAAAATATGGCAACAAAAAACAGCAGCCGTGAAATTCACCAATTATTGGAACAACTGGGGTTGAGTTTGTAACACCATTAAGAGCTGATTTGACCAGATAAGGGCCATGTGCATATAGACCCATGTAAACCCCTGATTCATGCTACACACTTTAACTGTTTGGTGTTAATCTCCTACAGGGGAAAAGGGTTTCTGAAAGAAAGGAGAGGAAAAATACTTATTTCTCATTACAGGGTTTGTACACATTTTAAAAGGTCAAATTCAAGCACTTTTCAGGGTCATTTTCGATTTTTTCCTGCACAGCACCTTATCACTGGGGTAAAATACATATCTACAGGAATACAGATAGTCATAATTAGTTTTGTCACTTTTTGTCACAATGATGTACATTGTATTATGCTATAAACATCAGAAATTATGTTTCATAGTGGCAAAAAGTTTAGAAATTAAAGGAGAACACAAAGTTTTATCCAAAAAAAAAGGAAGCCACTTGGCGTTCTTCAGTCACACTCACAGCGAGACAAAGATTAAGATAAAAATGTACCTGGAGTCGACCTGAGAACACCTGGTAATTTTCTTTTTATGACATAAAGTTTTGGTTTTTTTTCAAAATGTATCACCTCTCTGTGAGTAGCTTTGGCTTGGCATCTAACCTGGCAGAGTTACTATAAAAAATAAATAAATAAATCACATCACATAGTTGTATTTGCAGGCACTTTCAAGCATTTCAAATTAAAATTCAAGCACTTTTCAGACCTTGAAAACATAACACTGAAATTCAAGCATTTTCAAGGATTTCAAGCACCCGTACGAACCCTGTCATTAACTCTATTTTACGTTTTTGTGTATATTTTTTGGCTTAGAGTCTGGTTTTGACCAACTCTATATATAAAATGTCATGAGATAACTTTTTTTGTTGTGATTTGGCGCTATATAAATAAAATTTGATTGATTGAGTGATTTGATTGGTTTTCCCCTGTAAGTCGCTTTGGGAAAAAAGCGTCTGCCAAATGCATAAACATAAACATTTTTGGTATGAGTAGTTTTTTTTTTTTTTTGGTTTACAAATATAGAAGTTATATACATGATGTAAAATGCTGATAAGATAATGCTTTCTGAAAATAATAAAAAAAGATATTTCCAAAAAAAAGCAGCTGTAAGCTTCATCTAATGAGGAAAATGCATCAAGATTCTGACTTAATCCAAAACAATGAGGATAAAACTCTTCAACTATAGTCTATGAAAAGATATAGAAGCGTATAGATCAGGGGTCTCAAACATGCGGCCCGCCAAAGGTTCCAATCTGTCCCGTGGGATGAATTTGCAAAGTGCCAAAATTCCACAGTCAAGGCTGCGGAACTCATTTTAGTTCAGGTTCCACATACAGACCAATGTGATCTACAGTACAATAATAACAGCGTAATAACCTACACAAAATAATGACTCCATATTTTCTTCTCTGTTTGTTACATTACGTCTATAAATAATGACAACTTCAAATTTTTGTCTTTGTTTTAGTGCAAAAAATGACTTTAAATTTTGAAAATATTTACATTAACAAACTATCCTGTGACAATAAAATGTGAATAACCTGAACAAATATGAACAACCTGAAATGTCTAAAGAAAATTAAGTACAATTTTAACAGTTTTCTACCTGTTACTAAGTGTTTAGTGTCTTTGTAGATCTGATCCATAATGCACATGTAGAAATGATAAGTTAAGGGATAATATTGTTAAAATTGCACTTATTTTTCTTAAGAAATGTCATTTTTTTTCAGGTTATTCACATCTTTTTGTTTGGATAGTTTGTAAAAGTAAGTATTTTTATAATTTAATGGGGTTTTTTTTGCACTAAAACAAAGACAAAAATTTGGAGTTGTCATTATTTATAGGTTATTATACTATTATTTTACTGGTCCGGCCCACTGGAGATCAAATCAGGCTGAATGTGGCCCCTGAAAGAAAATGAGTTTGAGACCTCTGGTATAGATAAAGCATTGTCATTTGTAGAGCATCTTGTTCAACATAGAAGACAAGAGAAGCCTGGTAACGCAAACAAAGATGATAAAAAAAAGACAAAGCAGAGAGAATAATATTTTTGCACAGCCTTGATGTGCGGACCTGAGTTAAAGGCCACAACTGTGGCATAAACCAAAACACATGTCACAACAGGGCAGAGGAGATTTGTCATATATTACAGCGAGGCAGAGAGAAAGAGCAGGAAATATTAAAAGTGACAGAATGGAAAGCCAGGTTTTCACAATACACACTGACACCTCAACACAAAAATATCAGCAGTGACCTGAATAACCAGCCATCACATTGAGAGACGCACCGAAATAAAAAAAGACATACGGACAAATCCAGCAACAAAAGCATCGCCTACAACCAACACCTACCTGTCATTGTCGACGCTCCTGAAACCAGGGAGGATATGTCTGAAGCTGGAGTTGCGGTCAAGTTTGGGTTGACTCTTGGTGCGTTTTATTGAGCCTTTCAGCCGGCGACTTAGAAAACCCTGGCAGAGAAAGAGAGAAAAAAGAGTAAAACACACACACAGTAGATGAAACATCGTCTTCCAGTTAGTTAGAGAGAGAGAGAGATGTCAATCACTGAGAGAAGTCGGCAGGGGGACAGAACATATTAATACTGACATTTACACTTCATCGACTAAATTCGGTTAGGGTAAAATGTCTGGAATAGTAAAGCGGTAATAAATGTGTATAGATCTTCATATCAGAGTGAAAGTGATGTTCACAGGGAGATAAGTCAAGACAAGGTCAAACACAAACGGAATACAAAGCATCATAAAACACAAGTTGGAAAAAATAAAATAAAAAGAGGACACCGGTGGGCGATTTTCATGACAAAATGCAAATTGTTTCCCAAAGCAGTAATTATGTTAGTGTTTTTCCCCCCAAATTACGCCACATATAAATAGCGTGTGTGTTTTGTAATCATTTCCATACGCTAATTCGGCATGCCTACACCCCTATATTAGTTTTCTCACTCTTCTCTTTGTCTCAGCCTGTGTGTTTACTTCTTCTAACATCTGCAATCACACTCCCCCAAGCACCTCGCCGTCTCCATAGCAACTGTTGGCTGGTATTAGGACTGAGAGAATATGAACAAATGAGATGTGGTGCAGAAATGGCAGGATGCTGTGAGTTTTAAGAGAAAGAAAGAAAGAAAGAAAGAAAGAAAGAAAGAAAGAAAGAAAGAAAAAAAAACGTCTTTATTCGACTTGTGTTTACACTTCAGTACAGGATGATCCGAGTTTGAAAAGAAGATCAAAAAGGAGGGGAAGAAGAGGCGGGAGGAAAATTGTGAAGGGCAAATAGCAAGTCTGCTGAGGGAACGAGTGTGAATAAAAAGAGTGCTTAGGACAGCTGATAGAGCAGGTTAGGAGAGCAGCGGGAAAGAGAAGCACCAAACAAATAAGCTGGTATGCAGGAGAAAATACTAGACCAGGTATTGTTAAAGCTAAGGTGGAGCTTTATAGTCCGGCAGAACAACACAGCAGCTGATTTGTGGGCAGCAGCACCTTAAGACTCCTGAAGAAACCCCTGCACCGGAATGAAATCCTTAACTCTATGTCGTTCTGAAACTGGAGTCGACGAGACACTGACAGCCGACGCACCATGAAAAGACCTGCCTTCGTCCCCAGTCAGACCATTAACACACCTGTATAATTACCACCGTCAGTGTGAATGGGTTGCCTGGGGCACCGGTGGAAAAGGGGATAATTAGAGCACGACTTGGAGACAGGCTGCCAGCTGATCACAGAAGAGCCACAGCATCCTGGTGAACACCACCTGTCATCAGGAAGCACTTCGAGCGACACGCTAAGACCTGTCACTGTCAATATCTTTAAGCTCACGCCAACCACGGGGGCATCCCAAGGAGCATATGTGTGTATTTACGAGAAAAACATTGAATGGTCCGCAACGCTCATTCACTTTAGCCACATTTGGAGAATTTTGTAGGTTTCACATTGAAAATTCATCTAATAGTGAGGGCAAAAGTAAGGTAGGAAGATAACACTGGGTTACAAAAAAATATTTTTTGCAAGTTGTCTAGGTTTTTTCAACTGAATTAGGACCATTTTGCACCGCTAAATCCAAAAATGACATCTGTTTTTCTTAATCAGGTCAGGTTTTTTTGCTGATTTGATTTTGGAAAATTTGATCTTCTCACAAAATTGATTACATTTTTGTGACTTTATCAGTTAATTTTTTATATAGTTCTCACCCAAAATAGGTTTTAAGAGAAAAAAAAATCATTTCACCATTGTACCTGTTAGGTACAATGGTGTATTCACCGCAGATGTAACAGAATACATCAGGCTTATTTTTGCAAGATCTTCTAGTCGAAGCCATTTCATTCACCTGTAATATTAAAAAAAAAACATTAATCATAAATTGGCAAAAGTAAAATCTTCAGAACTCGTTTATTGCAAGAAATATGAAAGAATTTTGTATTATATGATGTGAAAATGCCCATAAATGTAAGCAAAAATGTTAAAAAGCCAATATGTAGCATAGTTCAGAAAGTTGACCTGACTGAGCAAAATGAATGGGATTTTTGGATTCAGCACACCAAAATTATCCTCAATCAGCTCAAAAAACTTAAACAATAAATTTGTTGTTGACCAGTGTTATTAATGTGAAGGAAAATGGTCGACTAACTGGACCTTAAAGCCATAACATTATGATCACTGACAATATAAGGCAGTGTTTTTCAACCTTGGGGTCAGGACCCCACCTGGAATTCAAATGGGGTCAGCTGAAATTTATAGTAATTGATAAAAACAAAAAAAAAAATTACTAATAAAAAATATATGGTGAGTTGACACAGACAATGACAGTCCATAAAAGACATGACAAACTGTGAAGCTGAAACTGAAGCACTGTGGTTCTGTTTATCTGTCAAATGTTCATTGTGGTCGGTTTCAGATGCTGCAGCTCTTTCATAATTCATAGTTTGAGTTCTTGTTTGCTCAGTATTAATTGTCAGCCTTGTAAATCCAAGCTAGACTGACTGTACATATCCTGACCAAGGAAAATAAAATTCTCACTTTGTGCAGTAATCTACACCTGGCTTTACTGCCTCCACCCATAAATAATATACATTATATAAACTAAATGTCGTATAAAATTAATGTTTGTTTGAAAAATAGTATAGCAAACTATTCCATGATTAAAAACTAATTAATTTGAGCCAAAAAAAGTCTCTGTTTTGAATGTCTGGGGTCGCCAGAAATGTGTGATGTTAAAATGGGGTCACGAGCCAAAAAAGACTGGGAACCACTGATATAAGGGGTCATTATGTTGTTGTTTTGTTTTTTGTTTTTGTTTTTTTGTGGTTACAATGGCACCTCTCAGTGGGTGGGATATATATGAGGCAGCAAGAGAATATTTAGGCCTTGAATTTAATGTAATAGGTGGAAAAACATGAGCAGCGTATGGATCTAAGTGACTCTGACAAGGGCATAACTGTGCCAATCAAATGACTGGGTCAGAGCAGCTCCAAAATTGCAGGACTTATTGGGTGTTTCTGGTCTGCAGGAGTCAGTACCCTACCAGACATGGTCTAATGAAGAACAACCTAATGTCAGTAAGTGTCAGTTTATTGGACTTAAAGGTGTGATATTTTGGTTTTGTTAAATGGAATTATGCATTTTAAAACATTGCCCTGTGGTCTACATTAACTGTAAATGCTCTGCTTGGGTCTGAATTCCAGTGTTACATGGCATTATACAGAGATATGTTCTGTATTTTCTTGACTGAACTGTCTAAAAGAGGAACAGGAACAGTTTATGGATGAAGTTGTGAAATGAAAGTTTCTGAGTTTCTGTCTTCTCTGATAAGTAAAGAATGGATCACTACATGTAATAGCACGCCCAAGATCTTATTAAGTATTAACTCTTAAAGGAGTGATATTTTGCCGTTTTTAAATGAAATTATGCATTTTAAAACATTTCCCTGTGGTCTACATAAACTGTAAATGCTATACTTAGGTCTGAATTCTTCATTAATTCAACTCCACAGGTCCATCTTCAACCCTATTTCTGAGTAATGACACCAGAAAGGTCGTTTTGAGCGCTGGCCCTTTAAATGCAAATGAGCCACTTCACGCCCCACCCCCTACAGGTTGTTGACCCTGCTGCTCTGTCCCGTTCAACATCAAAGTTTGGACATATTTTCAGTATGGACTACAACTGCTGCTGCTGACAAACAATTATGTTGTCTGGGGAACGTAGTCTGGTGGTCCCCAGACCTTGTACAAGACAATCCAGGCTCTTTTCATGGGTCGTTCCACGTTGGTGGAACGCTCTACCAAGTGCTACAAGAACAGAGTCATCCCTGCCAATCTTCAAGAAGCTCCTGAAGACCCAGCTCTTCCGAGAGCACCTCCTATCCTAGCACTTTCAAACATTCCATTTTAAATATTCTAATAAGGTTTTTCCCAGGATAACCACAGATTCTTTCACGATTATCTCTGGACCTGCTGCGGTGGTCCGGCCTCTTCCCTGCCCTCATCATCACCACTCACTTATCCTCAACCACCTCCATGTGTCTCCCCCTACTCCCCCCTTCTCCCCCTCTCCCCCAGTCTCTATCTCTATCGCTCTCTCTTTTTCCCCTTCTCTACTCTCTCCCTTTAACCCCAACTGGTCAAGGCAGACGTCCATCCTCCAGGAGTCTGGGTCTGCTCGAGGTTTCTGCTGTTAAAGGGAAGTTTTTTCCCGCCACTGTCACCAGTCACAAGTGTTTGCTCCTGGAGGATTCTGTTGGGTTTCTGTAAATTGACTTAGAGTCTGGTTTTGACCAACTCTATATATAAAATGTCAAGAGATAACTTTTTTTTGTGATCTGGCGCTATATAAATAAAATTTGATTGATTGAGTGATTTAATTGGTTTTCCCCTGTAAGTCGCTTTGGAAAAAAGCGTCTGCCAAATGCGTAAACATAAACATGTTGTACTCGGAGAAATGTTCGTTGGAAGTCTTGACCTTATATGTGCAAATGTCGTGACACAACAAGTTATAGACGTAACAAATTAAGCAGGATTTAAAACAATTTGTAGAAATCCACTCGATTTTTGCCAGAATGAATGTAAAGATAGCTTTGCAGCACCTGGAGGGTTCAAATTCAAACTTTATGAACTATTAGGGTCCAAATACACAAATAAATGAACCTAAGACTAATAAAAGTGGGTTTAGCAAAATATGAGCCCTTTAAAGGATCTGCCGCTAAAGTCTTCATCCCAGACACCACAGCACACTTGAACCCTTTATCGGGCAAGTGACTTTTTTTTTTTTTTAATAATTTCCACATAAATTAAAAGACAGTGACAGTAGCAGTTCCAGTGAGGACAGTGAGTCAACAATCTGAGGTCTTTTTTTTTTGAGATTTAGCTAAAATATTAGGATGCATAGAAAAGAAAATATAAGCAGCAATATTACAGAAAATAGCAACCGAAAGAGGATTTATAAAATTCTGACTTGTTTACAGGTCTGTTTGTTTGCTGCCTCGTATAGTGAGCTGTAGCTTGTCAGAAACTGACTCCATTTCATAACATAAAAGAGACTTTTTCCTCTCAATTTTATAATATTGTAAGAGAATGTTATCAGATTTATACACAGCCTGAGCAAAAACCAAAAAGTTCTCACCTGGATTTAACGAAGCCAATAGTTCAGATCCTTCCATTGGATAATTACTGCTGTGATGAATATATTTCAGCTCCAACACATTCTCAAACTCTAGCTGATGCAGTGACTAGCTTCTCATTTCTTATACAACCATTGGTTTGACAGTGAGCATAAAGAAGGGCTCATTGAGCTTGTAAAGGAGGAGTTCAGGGAGCATGAGACATCATTTTCACACATGGATTGGCCACCGCAGAGTCCAGACGTGAATCCTTTTGGGATGTGCCGGGGATGACTTTACGCAGCGGTTTGACTGTCCATCATCAATACAAGAGCTTAGCCTAAAATGAATTCTGCACGGAAATAAGTGTTGTGGCATTTATTGTGACGTTGCATAAACATTGTGTGGCATAAACAATGTCACAGCAAATGAGTCTGAGAATCAAAGCTAAAGGTGGTCTACAGAAACACACTTTTTTTGGGGACATGCACTGTGTATATTATATGTTTCCATTTAGTTTCCATTTATGTTTCCAAAAGGATAATATTGTCCTACAATGCATTTACAATGCAACCCTTTATCAAGCAAATGACTATTTTTGGTCATTTCCACATACATTACAAGACAGTGACAGCAACAGTTCCAGTGAGGACGGTGAGTCAACAATCTCAGGTCCAATGTGGTCTCCAGGGTCTGTAAGGTCCACCTCTGCATGAACAGTGAGTGTACCTGCTTTGTTAGGTACCATGAAGTAATGGTACTAATGTAAGGAATGATGTTCAAAGGGATCCTGTGGGTGTGGACAGGGGTCTGGATCAGCCCTGATGTTGCTCTAATGTTCTAAATGTGGTGTTCTAATGTTCAAAAATTCATGTTTCCTTTCACATTACATGCGTTTTTCTTGTATTTTTATATATACTTTTTGGATTTTTTTTTTTATTTTTTTTTACCATATATGGGCAAGGAATCACAAAAAAAAAAATCACAAATATAATAAAGTCTTGTTATCTCCTCCGATAACACACTTGTCAACTTCAGAGTATTTCTATGAGTGCCCTATAAAGGGTTAAGGGGTCTTATAGAACAGATATCTTTCTGGTCTAGTTTTTCTGATAATAAAAGGGCATCCCACACACTATTAGGTAGCTGGTAGTAATGTTATATTCCCACATATGCTTGACTGGTTTGAGATCTGGTTATTTTTCCTTAGACCACTTTTGGTGATGAAACAGACGAGGATCTGTGACTGTCCAAATCGAACCAAATACTGATCTGATCTGGGATGAAAACTGATGATCACAGTGCTTTTTCTTTTTTTTTTTTTTTGTCTCCATCTTTGGTTTCAGCTCTGGTGTAAAATGATAGCAAAGTCAGTAAAAGTGGTTTTAAAAGCGGCAGTGCTACAACTTCATCTGCTGACTGACTCCTCACTGACAGAAGCCTCCAGGACAGACACTGTGATAAAATGTGGTTTTATAATAGCAGTAAAGACTGAACTAAAATGCTTTTCTCTTGGTTTTTTGCAGTGGACGTATAACACTGGTTGACAGCAAATTTATTGTTGAAGTTTTTTGAGCTGATTTAGGATAATTTTGGTGTGCTGAATCCAAAAATCACACTAATTTTGCTCAATCAGGTCAACCTTCTGAGCTATGCTACATATTGGCTTTTTAACATTTTTGCTTACATTTATGGGCATTTTCACATCATATGATACAAAATTCTTTCATATTTCTTGCAATAAACGAGTTCTGAAGATTTTACTTTTGCCAATTTATGATTAATGTTTTTTTTTTAATATTACAGGTGAATGAAATGGCTTCGACTAGAAGATCTTGCAAAAATAAGCCTGACGTATTCTGCTACATCTACGGTGAATACACCATTGTACCTAACAAGAATCCTGTTAGAAAATGATTTTTTTTCTCTTAAAACCTATTTTGGGTGAGAACTATATAAAAAATCAACTGATAAAGTCACAAAAATGTAATCAATTTTGTGAGAAGATCAAATTTTTCAAAATCAAATTAGCAAAAAAACCTGACCTGATTGAGAAAAACAGATGTCATTTTTGGATTTAGCGGTGCAAAATGGTCCTAATTCAGTTGAAAAAACCTAGACAACTTGCAAAAAATATTTTTTTGTAACCCAGTGTAATATATACACTATACTGTAATGGAGGAGGTTCTTTTTTTTTTTTTTTTTTTTTTTTGAGTTTTAGCTAAAATATTAGGATGCATAGAAAAGAAAATATAAGCAGCAATATTACAGAAAATAGCAACCGAAAGAGGATTTATAAAATTCTGACTTGTTTACAGGTCTGTTTGTTTGCTGCCTCGTATAGTGAGCTGTAGCTTGTCAGAAACCGACTCCCTGTCATAACATAAAAGAGACTTTTTCCTCTCAATTTTATAATATTGTAAGAGAATGTTATCAGATTTATACACAGCCTGGGCAAAAACCAAAAAGTTCTCACCTGGATTTAACGAAGCCAATAGTTCAGATCCTTCCATTGGATAATTACTGCTGTGATGAATATATTTCAGCTCCAACACATTCTCAAACTCTAGCTGATGCAGTGACTAGCTTCTCATTTCTTATACAACCATTGGTTTGACAGTGAGCATAAAGAAGGGCTCATTGAGCTTGTAAAGGAGGAGTTCAGGGAGCATGAGACATCATTTTCACACATGGATTGGCCACTGCAGAGTCCAGACGTGAATCCTTTTGGGATGTGCCAGGGATGACTTTACGCAGCGGTTTGACTGTCCATCATCAATACAAGAGCTTAGCCTAAAATGAATTCTGCACGGAAATAAGTGTTGTGGCATTTATTGTGACGTTGCATAAACATTGTGTGGCATAAACAATGTCACAGCAAATGAGTCTGAGAATCAAAGCTAAAGGTGGTCTACAGAAACACACTTTTTTTGGGGACATGCACTGTTTCCATTTAAAAGGATACTACTGTCCTGCAATGCATCTACAATGCAACCCTTTATCAAGCAAGTGACTATTTTTGGTCATTTCCACATACATTACAAGACATTGACAGCAAAAGTTCCAGTGAGGACGGTGAGTCAACAATCTCAGGTCCAATGTGGTCTCCAGGGTCTGTAAGGTCCGCCGCTGCATGAACAGTGAGTGTACCTGCTTTGTTTGGTACCAGGAAGTAATGGTACTAATGTAAGGAATGATGTTCAAAGGGAGAATGCAGTGGTTCCCAACCTTTTTTGGCTTGTGACCCTATTTTAACATCACAAATTTCTGGCGACCACATACATTCAAAACGGAGACTTTTTTTTTTTTTTTTTTTTTTTTGCTAAAATTAATTTGTTTTTGATCATGTAATAGTTTGCTATACTATGTTGCAAATATGTTAATTTTAGATGACATTTAGGCTATATAATGTATATAATGTTCTTTTTGGTGACTGTTCCTCTCGGACACATCTTAGCAGGGCCAGGCGGGCGAAGAAATCTTTCCATTCTCTGTTCGGTCTGGTTTTCTGACTGTGACTGTGTCTGGGCAGGTTGAAGCGTAGTAACGCACGTGGTCACATGATCAGGTCAATTAAGATATGCCCTCTCAGATATTATATCCTGCATTTTATTTGAGCTTGATTTGTATAGGAAAAGTGTGTGGTGTTTTAGTTATAATGAAATATACTGTATATTAAATCATCAACATACATACATCATTTATAAGTCTTTTTTTTTTTTTTTTAAATATATTACTTACTAGAAATTTCAGGTGACCCTATTTGAATTCCAGGCGACCCCACATGAGGTCCCCACCTCAAGGTTGAAAAACACTGGGATAATGTGTATGTTGACAGGCGTCTGTATAAGCACTTACGTTGTTGCAGAAAGAGATGTTCTTTTCACTTTGCACGTGTTTTTCTTGTATTTTTTTAATATATATACTTCTTGATTATCTTTTTTTTGGCCACTTACAGGTAAGGAACCAAATATGGTAACTTCACTGACCTTGATTTTCTACATAACAATACCTGTCTTGAAAATTTTCACAAAACTATTACAGTCTTGTTATGTCCTCCAAAAAAACACTAAGGTTGAAATTTTGAATTTCGGAGTATTTCTCTGAGTGAACTATAAAGGGTTAAACACATTCAGTTTTTCAATGTAGGAAATCTAATTGATAGTAGTTTTGTAAAGCTGCAGTTGAAGTAATATCACAAGTTTTTGTTTTGTTGTTCTCGTCACGAGTCGGATAATTATTTCCTTATATCAACAGTGGCCTGCGTCTAATGGTCAGAGAGTGTTTATGCTACCAAAAAGTACATGTAGTGAATTTTTATTTATTTATTTATTTATTTATTGTTATTTTTATTATTTTTTTTTAAATTTTATTTTATTTTATTTTCGTTATTTATTTATTTATTAGGGACAGTGCATATTAATGAACATCTACAACAATTCCAGCTGTAAATATGCCAGATTGTAGCAGCAGTGCTAATTTCCATCTGTCGTCCCTAGGCAGGTGACATTGCTAGCTAGCTAGAGATGTAATCACTGATAAGTGAGCAAATGGCTTACTATTGCTACCTTTTAGCAGTAAAGCCTGAACAGGTGCTATTAGCTCAACGATTGAGGCTGAGTCATTGCAGTTGGCATGAGTGAGAGACGCCGGAGACTCAAGACAAGGTCGCTTTCTGAGGCAACTTCCTGACTTCTGAGCTAAATAAATCATTCTCTTTGTGGGTTGGGAAGCTGAGTGCTGTCCTTAACATGAAAAAATATGTGGAATATTGCACATAACCATCCCCAGCCAAATCATTTACTTCACAGCATGAGAAGAGCAGCTTCAAGAGAGGCTAGATTTTTACTTTTTGATGGCAAACAAGGGAAAGTGTTCGAAAATCAATCAAATATACCCTTATGTACAAACACAGACACGCTTTTCCTCGTTTCAGCGTATCATCATTCGCAGTTGGCTTTAAAATTATAGTAATTCTTTGCCTCTTTCCCATGGCCCTAAGAGAGTGTGTGCCTGCTGCTGTTGGCATATTCACAGCTAACAAATTAAAGAGCTTCTCTTTTTTTCCCCATCTGCAGAAATAAGTCAGTGAATAGAAACCTGTCCCCGCAGGCAAGCTGGATTGATTAGTGGCTGCTTGTTCTGTTTTTACTTCTCTCTTACCACTGATGGATGGACTGTGAAGAATAGACCAAGGAAGGAACAACAGAGAGTACAAGAGACAGGGAAAAGAAACACACAATTACACTGATTATTTTGCCGTTCCTCTTCAGCGCATGTGGGCAGCAATGTGACGTTAAAAAACAGTCGAAGTATTTGAGCAGGGTAAAGGTCGTCGCATATGAATGGCCTATTCTCCCACTTATAATCTGTCAGTAATCATGACTGATGTCTCTATTAACGCCGGATTAAACCACATGGGAGGCGAGACACATTGTAAGCACTGCAAAATGTTGGCATTTCATTTCACCGTCAGCACCTGTTCATACAAGATGGAGACAGCAAGGAGGAAAATATTCAGGAAGAGACTGAGACTGAGAGAGAGAAAGGACAAAAATAGAGGTGAGACCAGTCAAAAATGTAGAAAATGACAGTGAGGACCTGCCGGAGAGAGGCCTGAGCTATAGGAGCAGAATAAATGGAGAAAGTGGAGCACAATGTGGAGGTGGCAGAGCATGAGTTGATAGAAAAAGCAATAGAATGAAACTAAATGAGGAGGAAAGTGAGGAGAAAAATACAGCAAATGAATGACAAGGTCGCAGACAGATCAGGGCTCAGCAGAGGTGACCAAGTAGCTGTGGACGGATTCTTGGAAAATCTACAGACAGAGCATGAGATGGTCAAATTAAGTCTGTGTCCTAATCAGCATTTGCTCTCATTAACCCATAAAGATCCAGTCCTACTTTCGTGGTAGTTCCCAAATCATTTTTTCTCATTATTTTAACCTTTCTTAAGTGATTTATCACCATTTATTACAATATAATAATAATAATAATAATGATAATAATAATAATAATAATAATAATAATAATAATAATAATAATGATAATAATAATAATAATAATAATGATAATATTTTGCTCCGTATTTTGGGCTTTTTCATCTGGGGTGGACAGTCTATTTATTTATTTATTTATCTATTATGTTTCATTGTGTTTTTATCTTAGTATTTTATCTTTACCTCCGCTAAGTGAAATGGCTGAGGTTATGTTTTGATCAGGGTTTGTCTGTTAGCAAGATAACTCAAAAAGTTATGGACGGATTTTCAAGACATTTTCAGGAAATGTTGATACTAGCACAAGGAACAAATGATGAAATTTAGGTGGTGATGGGGGAGGGGGGGGGGGGGGGGGGGGGGGGGGGGGGGGGGTGGGGGGGGGGGGGGGGCTGATCTGCCTTGGCGGAGGTCTGCGCTCTTTTCTAGTGCTTTTCTAGTTTTATTATGTTTTTAATGCATTAATTTTACTGTACAGCACTTTGGAAACCTTTGTGTTTGTTTAAATTTGTGCTTTATACATAAAAATGGATTGGATTTTTCTGCGCTAATCATGTATTTTCCTGTATTTAATTCACTGATCAGGTAGATGTTCGTAAAAGCTCAGAGTGAAGTTCAGGGTTCTTATATTAAAAACAGAGAAAACTGAAGAAAAAGTGACTTTTTTCAACAAAATATATCATTAACTGAACATTGACCAAGTGTCTCCATCCACTGTCATTGATCCAACTCCATGGGTTTTACTAGTGAATCAATGTTGTAGAAGATGACGGTGTTTCCACGGTAACTACGGAGCCTCTGAACATCCAGATGGCTCATATCTGATGACCATGAAAAGATGACAAACCGTATTTTACACCAATTATTTACATGTATTGATAGGATTAGTGGATCAACAGGTATTAAACAGTTTAGATCACTAGATGGTTTGTGTCACTGGTGGCTTTTTGGGTCTTTATGGGTTAAATACAGAGGGAAGTGTACTAATGTAGGGATTTTGATCCTTCCTTGTTAGGTCTGCATCTGCCCTGAAAACTGACACGTCATACGTCATGTCATTGTTCTTTTGTCTTGGTTATAAAACTGACTCATGGAAAAACAGCTTCCTAGTGTGCACGGCTCAATAATATCTGTCAGTCTCACGCAAAATCATTATTCATGTTAATAAAGAATGCAAAAAATAATATAATTCCTCTAATAATTAGCTTCTGACATCCCGATGCCATGATTGCTCTTTTAGAAATAATATTGGTTTTGCTGTAATGTCTCGCCCTTTCACTTTGCCAACACCTACTCACACACAGAAACATGGTAAGGCTATTACTGCCAGCGCAGCCTGACAGGGGGCCACTGCAGCGTCACTTGTAAGCGTGAATTTCAATGAGCTCCTTAATTATTCCGCATTGCTATGGTTGACAGCTAATTAGAGGAAGGAGGGGATGGAATAATCTGATTCTACATGCATTCTCCAAGGGGAGGTGAGGCTGGTTTTTCAGCGACCCCGCAGCCTCGGCTCATTGTACTTTCTCCGAAGGGAATGTTTATGTCCTGGAAAGAATGTGTTTATCCATATTTACTATGTACTCGGCAAACTTGTGGCAGCTTAGCTCTGTGCATGCATGTGTGCGTATGTGAAGAGTGCATAGTGAGAATGCATATTTGATTGTAATCTCAGCCTGTCCAAGCCCATTAAATCAGCACTAAGAGGACAGCTCAATTTTATCTCTGTGCTTTTTTAGTTTTTTTTTTGTCATTAAATTAAAGCAAATGCCTACAACAAGTTAATTCTATTCCCCAGGCTTGGCAATTCCCGGCTTCCCTAATGGGGCCTGATAGAATCAGTGCCTGGACAATCAGCAGGGTGTTCCCTGCTTCAACATCAACCCCTTTCGTACTCCTTTAGCACAAGCTGATGAAAACAAGAGACATACCTGTCCAATTAGACCCCCTACTATTATCAGAGAGTAGAGAGGAGGTGGGGGGAGAATGGAGCCAAGGAGAGATGGGATAAGGGGCTAAGTCACAATTGAGAATCAATCCAGCTAGCAGGAGCAATCAGTGGGAAAAAGGGACGTGACAGACTTAGATAAGGTTTGTTTGTGTGCTGCTTAAACAAGCACAGAGTCAGAGAAACTACAAACTCGTAACTTTTATATTTAATGCATGCAATCTTTTGCTATTTCTGAATTGGCTGCAGAAGATTAGGCTTTAGGAATGAGATTTCTGCCTAGTGGTAAAAAAACTGTTTTCCAGAAGTGCTAGAGGATGTGCTTAGAATCATGTGTTGAGCCCGTTTTTTGAGTGCACACATTGAACACAGTCTCTGCGAGGAATATGAGAGAAAAACATTATGACAGATTTAGCTCAAGGCCTAGGAAGGGTACTTCAGATGTCACCACAAGTCTTTTCACTGGAGGGAGTGAAGTAAGGGCTAGTTTGTCATTGCCAAAAGAAGGAGACGCAGGAGAGGAGAATGGTAACTGCATGCTTGTTTGTTTTCCTGTTTGCATTCCCAAAAGTATATGCCAACATGTGTGTGCCCTAGACATCTATTTTTCCATCTACTATGTTGTACACCAATTCTAATTACAACAGCATTAGTTTGTCCCTTGTAATTCATTAATTTAATACAAAAATGAACAAATAAATTGAGTTTCTGTGGCAGTTTGTCACTAATAAAAGTTAATTGCATGAGGAAATGTGGCTACTTGTACTAACTAACACAAACCAGAAGGGGGCAGTATGAGAGAAAGTGCAGAAAAGGGTAAAGTGTCTGGAGAAACTTTCTTTGCCCTACAAGTTATTGCTGCTTAGCAGTAAGCTACAAAAGTCAGTCAAGTGGTCATGTGATTGAGACAGGATGACTTTGCTGCAGTGCTCCTCTCCTCTCTCCCCCTGAGAGTAAAAGAGCTGCTTAAGAGACACTTAATCAATATTTAGCCTCTCTATCTGACCCTTTCTGTCTCCTGCAAGCTTGCTATTCCTCTGTCGTGTGTTTTACATCAGTAGGTATCTTCTAATTCATGTCTGCTTATATCAAAATCAGGGCACGCTGATGCATTTTTCTCCATTAAAAAATTAGTCGGAACAAGATTAAATCAGTCAAGAGGACAGAGAGGGGAAAAAAAACACAGCAGGGAATAATCCACCGTTCCTCGAAACATCATTTCTGCCTTAAAGAAAGATGAGAGTTCAAACGTTTCTAGCTCAATTTGTGGTTATTTTATATGTTGGCTTTAATCTGGGCTGCTCTTAAAATTGACTTAAAAAGATTTGGGTTCATGAAAGACTTGGCGCTCTGCAGGTGGTCCAGCACCGGAGGTACCGACTACATCTTTTTTTATTCATAGACAGCTCTCTGAGAAACTAAAGGTGCTGGTACTGGTGATAAGGTGAACAAACAGGGGCAAACTAAAAATTCCCAGGTGCTAAAATTAGTGTAACTTTGCTATTTTCAGACAGAATGAAATGTATTTTAGTCTGAATAATCCTATAAATGTATCTTGA
Source organism: Sphaeramia orbicularis (assembly GCF_902148855.1). NCBI lineage: Eukaryota > Metazoa > Chordata > Actinopteri > Kurtiformes > Apogonidae > Sphaeramia > Sphaeramia orbicularis. The sequence continues at coordinate 13,877,118 of NC_043968.1, read as the reverse complement.
TGATGATGAAATTCTTTATTTAGTCATCACATAAGACAACCACTGTCAACACAACAAACATTACCAACAAGTTAGTGCCCGAACAGACACAGGCAGAAGAAGAATGCTTATATTAATGCCTGCCCGACACCAAGGTTATAGTAGTTTTGGATTTTTCATTATAGTTTAGTTTTATTTAGTTTGATTTTTTTCTGTAATTCAGTTAGTTTTAATTCATTTTCAGAGCAGGTTTGCTAGTTTTTATTATTTTTTGTTATTTTCTAAATGCTTAGTTTTAGTTTAGTTTTAGTTTTGTCGGATCTTTTATCTTCTTCGCCGTCGAATTCAAATAAATCCCAGACAGGACTCTTCTGCTTCCTCCCTACTTTAGTCTCCATGTTTCCAGGTAGAGCGGGGACCAGAAGACGACTGGAAACCACAAGTGACGAGAAGTGACGGACCGTTAAATATCATATGGTGCCAGCAGCTAAAATTACTTGAGGGAAATAAATCGATTTCATATCAGTCCGACATAGAGAAAGATGAAAACTAAGGAAATTTTATCCATAATTTTTATACGTTTTAGTTAGTTTTGTAAACACACAATACAGTTTCAGTTAGTTATCGTTTTTTTCTTTTAATTATAGTTTTTATTTATTTCAGTTAACGAAAATGTTTTTACACTTCTAGTTTTCGTCATTTCGTTAGTTTTCGTTAACGATAATAACCTTGTCCTACACAACACATTAAGCTAACCAGTGTTCAATATAGGAAAAAGAAAAAAAACAAGCAAGTAAAAACATAAAGAATTGAAACTTAACCAGAAAAACAGAAAACATAACCAACCAAATTAATGGTAATTTAATGTAGAGTAGAAAATAGATTATTTTTCTTACTAATTATTAGATCTTAACCATTGTAACCTTCAAAAATTGCCTTACATACCATTTAAAAAAAAAAAGGAGCTTCAAATTCTTAAATCCATGCTGGCTTTATACTATATCTTCTTTTAGTCTATTTCTAGCTCTTTGTTCAACCTTCAGATGACAAAGGCTGAAAGTTGACATTAGCTTCCACAGTTGTTTATGTCAGAGTGCTGAGTGCTTGTGGCCCCGCTGGTCCAACACCCAGTGTTTACAGTTCACCTCTGGGCTGTCATCTCCCTTCTCATTATATATTAATGGAAATGCAATGCTAATTGCTAATTAGCTGTAAATTGATGACTCATAGAGGAATGTTTTGCTTCATTAAATGCCTGTTTATCTATTGAATTAAACATGGCAGAAAGCAGACTAGACTGGAATTAAAGTAAGATGACAGACAAGGCATAGCTGTGTTTGTAGACAGTGTACTCATGAGTGAGTGACTGTGTTGAGCATGGACAGATGTTGGAGAGTGTATGTGTCCGTTTACCTGGAGTATGTTAATATTATGCAGAGTAAACTGTAATGGGAAAAAAAAAAAATCACACAGGAAGGCAAATGGAGGAGAGTGCGTGAAATGTAAACTCAAGATGTGAAGACGGCAAACATCAAAGGCTCCATTCCAGTATCTGAAGTAAATGAGTTTCACATTGGCGTGGGTCCATCTGGACTCCAGACCAGGCTTCTGGAGACAGGGATCTAGAACTAATGCCGCGTTTCCACTACGTGGAGCCAGCTCGACTGGGCTCGGCTCGGCTCGACTCGGTATTCCTGGGGAGCATTTCCATTACAAGATAGTACTGACTTTACAGTACCTGGTCGTCATAGTGATGCAGCGCGTTACTTCCGTGTCGTCTGTTCAGAGAGTTGCTGATAAACTCGCTTGTTGCGTGTTGTCTCGTCTGAATTTTTACGTCAGCCACCTAAGAC